>NC_050101.1:93135489-93438121 GCF_902167145.1 Zea mays
TGCGCGGGTGCTCCAATGAGGACTAGGGGAGAGTGCGACTCTTCGATACCTCGGGAAAAATTGGAGGAGTCTTCTAAACCTTGCTTTACATTCCGCACTCAATTCAAGTATTTTACCTTGTGCATTTGTTTAGCAAGTAGTTGAAGTATTTTCTTATCATTGTTGTATTTCTAGTAGTATTCTCTTATTGCTAGTTGTCGGGGTGAAGTTGGGCTCTTGCTTAGAGTTTAATTATTGTTGAATTTTAGAAAATTCCAATTCACCCCCCCTCTTGGGCATCGTGATCCTTTCAATTGGTATTGGAGCCTTGTTGCTCTTAGATTATCTTAATCGCTAGAGTAACAATGTCCGGTGGGGATGGACCTCCTCCTGTTTTTGATGGTGATGATTTTCTATATTAGAAAATTCGTATGGAAGCATATCTAGAGGCTATAGACATTGGTGTCTACAAAGCCGCCACACAAGTGTTCCCCGAACCTAGAGATCCCACAAATCTTGTAGGAGAAGAGTTTAACTATGAGAAATGGAATGCTAAGGCCAAAAACACTCTTTTTAGAGGCCTTTGCAAAGATGTCTTTAATAGAGTTAGAAACCATAGAAATGCTCATGATTTGTGGATGGATATATGTGCTCTACATGAAGGGACTAGAAGTGAGCGTGAGGAGAGATATCATATTGCTATGAGAAAATTAAATTCTTTTGAGATGCTTGCTAATGAAAATGCCAATGTTATGTACTCACGTCTCAATATTCTTGTAGAGGAAGTAAATGGCTTGGGGCTTACACAAATTTCACAACCGGATGTTGTGAGGAAGATTCTTAGTGTCCTTCCAATTGACAAATATGGACACATTATCACAGTGCTACATCAGATGGATCTTTCAGTTGCTACACCTACACAGATATTGGGAAAGATCAATGCACATGAAATGTACATGCACATCAATGACAAGGATGAGTCATCTTCCAAGAGAAGAGATTTGGCTCTCAAAGCCAATCAAGAAAAGAAAGAAAAAGCTAAAGTGCAAATTGAGGAGGAATCCTCAAGTGATGATGATCTTGATGCCAACATTGCTTTGATGGTGAGAAAGACCACAAAAATGTTAAAGAAGCTCAACAGAGAAGTCATCAAGTTTGACTCAAGAAAGAAGAAATTCTTCTCCAGTAAAAGAAAGGTCATCTTTGAAATGGACTGCTACAATTGTGGAGAGCTTGGTCATCTTGCTCATCAGTGCAACAAGCCCAAGAAGAATAAGTTCAAGGGCAAGAACGATGATGATAGTGATGACGAGAAAAAGGAAAAGAAATTCTTCAAGAGAAAGGATGGGAAGCACAAGAGGTTCCACAAAAAGAAAGATGGAAAGGCATACATTGTTGGTGACTGGCTCACTGACATTGATTGAGTCATCAAGTGGGTCTTCTTCAAGTGAAGAAGAAAATGATGAAAAAGTTGATGCCATCGCTGGGGACTTCTCTTAACCACCATCACCCTCATCGACTTCTCACTTATGCCTCATGGCTAAAGGTGAACGAAAGGTGAACTACAAGACCGGTGGGAGTCATTGGGTTATTGACAGTGGATGCACTCAACATATGACTGGCAACACACGAATGTTCACCTCACTTGATGAGAATGTTGATGGACAAGATAAAATCACTTTTGGGGATAATTCAAAGTGAAAAGTTCAAAGACTTGGCAAGGTGGCAATTTCAAATGATCTATCAATTTCAAATGTTCTCTTGGTTGCACCTTTTAGCTTCAACTTACTATCAGTGGGTCAACTCTGTGATCTTGGCCTTCAATGCCTATTCACTCCAACAGAGGTTATTGTATCAAAAATGGATGATGAGTCAATGATGTTCAAAGGATTTAGATACAACAATCTCTACTTAGTGGATTTCACATCTGAAGATGCAGACTTAAGAACTCGCCTCTTTACCCAAGCATCACTTGGATGGCTATGGCATAGAAGGTTTGCACATGTTGGAATGAGCACACTCAAGAAAGTACTAAAGAAGGACTTGGTTAGAGGACTAAAGGATGTTGTATTTGAAAAGGACAAGCCTTGTAGTGCATGTCAAGCTGGAAAGCAAGTTGCTAACACACATCCAACAAAAGCTTTCATGTCAACATCAAGGCCACTGGAACTGCTTCACATGGATCTATTTGGACCAACAACTTATGCAAGTGCTGGTGGCAACCTCTTCTGTCTGGTTATAGTTGATGACTTTTCAAGATACACTTGGGTGTTCTTTCCTCATGATAAATCTGAAGTTGCATCTATATTCAAGAAGTTTGCCAAGAAGGCCCAAAATGAATTCGATTGCAAGATCAAGAAGATTAGAAGTGACAACGGTAAATAATTTGATAACACCAACATACATGAATATTGTGATGAGATTGGGATCAAGCATGAAGTATCAACAACATACACACCTCAACAAAATGGAGTTGTTGAGAGGAAGAACATGACCTTGATCACTCTTGCAAGGACAATGATTGATGAGTATAACACACCGGAGAGGTTTTTGGCCGAAGCTGTCAACACTGCATGTTATGCATCAAACAGGCTATTTCCTCACCGGCTACTTGGGTAGACTCCCTATGAACTGCTAAATGGGAAAAAGCCAGACGTCTCCTTCTTTCGGGTGTTTGGATGCAAATGCTACATCTACAAGAAGCGTCATCACCTAGGGAAGTTTCAAAGACGTTATGATATTGGTTTTCTACTTGGTTATTCATCAAAATCCAAAGCATATCGAGTATTCAATCATGTCGCTAGCGTGGTAGAAGAAACATATGATGTGGAGTTTGATGAGACTAATGGCTCCCAAGGAGCACTTGGAAATCTTGATGATGTAGGTGATGAGCCACTTAGGGAAGCCATGAAGAACATGCCAATTGGAGCCATCAAACCAAAAGAAGATGAAGAAGAGATGCAAATTATTGATGGGCCTTCTTCATCAAATGTACCACATGATGATGAAAAAGATGAGAGGCATGCAAATGAAGATACTTTGTCTCTCATGAACAAGCAAGGGTACAAGCCGAAGATGTTGATGCTCCAGGACCTTCTTCCCAAGTGGTTGACAGGAGAAACTCATAACTACTTCAAGCACACCCACAAGATCAAATCATTGGGAGTCCTTCACAAGGGGTTATCACTCATTCACATAAACATGTTTCATTTATTGAACATCACTCTTTTGTTTCTTGTGTTGAACCTACATGTATAGATGAAGCGCTACAGGATTTGGACTGGGTGAATGCCATGCATGAAGAACTAAACAACTTCACTCGTAACCAAGTTTGGACCCTGGAGAAGCCTCCACAAGATGCAAAGATCATTGGAACAAAGTGGGTGTTCAGAAACAAAAAAGATGATCAAGGCATGATTGTGCGGAACAAGGCAAGACTTGTTGCAAAGGGCTTCTCTCAAGTTGAAGGCTTAGATTTTGGAGAGACCTTTGCACCGGTTGCTCGACTTGAAGCCATCCGTATCCTACTCGCATATGCATCATGCTATGATATAAAGCTTTATCAAATGGATGTAAAAAAGTGCATTTTTAAATGGCTTTATAAATGAACTTGTATATGTTGAGCAACCACTAGGTTTTAAAGACCCTAGATATCCTAATCATGCTTATAGGTTGTCCAAGGCGCTATTTGGGTTAAAGCAAGCTCCAAGGGCTTGGTATGAGCGTCTTCACGACTTTCTCATCAAAAAGGGCTTTGTTGGGGGTCTGCTTCGTAGCCGAAGGTCCTGTAAGAAGAAACACCTTCGGAAGATCAGCACAGAAATAACGCCGAAGCTACCTTCCAGGGAACTTCGGCATAACGACATGCCTTAAGACGAAGGGTTGCACCGACTTAAAGATGAAAAGACAGATTGACCCATGATAGTTTGTGTCATGATTGTAATCGATTGTAAAGGGTATAAATGTAATTTCACACAGGCTGCGCCCTGTGCCTATAAATAGATGAACAGTACCCCCGTAATGTTTACGCTGATTTGTACTCGATCGTGCGTCATGCTTGTATTTTCTCCTTCCATCAAGCCAAAGGTACAAATGTAATTCTATATTATTTCTGTTTATCCATGATAATATAATAAAGTTGAATTAATAATGTGATATGATCATTCACGTTGTCTCTTATATTTAACATGCTTCATCTTTCATTAATGCATACTGCGATGATGAAGGTACGTCCTTCATGACCTTCGTCTGAAGATCATTATATCCTAAGGGAAATAATGCTTCGAAGGACGAAGGGCATTAACCTTTAACATTTTGTGTTGCCTTGTTCTTAATTCATAGCATTTGAGAACAAGTCCCCAACATTGGCGCCCACCTCCGATGAACTCACTTCCACTTTTGAGCTGATGGCTTCGTTCAGCAACCAAGCCGAAGCATCTTCGGCTACGAAGCTGGTGTTTCCGATAACAGGCGGCTCAGGTTCAGAGCCGGCTAACAAAAAGCAGAAGAAGGAAGCACAGAGAAGGGTGCAGCATGTTGGGGTGCAGGGACCCTTCATCAAGTCAAAATGGTCCCACATCCCAATCACCTTCTCCTAGGAGGACCTTCAGCTCAAAGATTACCCTCATAATGATGCTATGGTCATATCTTGTGTCATTAAGGAATTTCTGGTCCATAATGTTCTGGTTGATACAGGCAGTGCAGCGGATATCATATTTGCTAAGGCCTTCAGATAGATGCAAGAACCAGAGGATAAGATCCATGATGCTACACATCCTCTATATGGCTTCGGAGGAAGGCAGATTGTAGCACTCGGCAAAATCACAATGCCAGTGACCTTCGGCTTTGTTCATAACACAAGGACTGAACAGGTTGTCTTTGACACTGTTGACATGGAGTATCCCTATAATGCAATCATTGGTCGTGGGACACTTAATGCTTTCGAAGCGATACTTCATCCAGCATATCTATGCATGAAGATACCTTCGGAATAAGGGCCAATTGCTATTCATGGGAGTCAAGAAGCTGCCAGGAAGGCCGAAGGAAACTGGACAGATTCAAAGGCATTCCATAACATAGATGGAGCCGAAGCCTGTGAGCAGTATAGATACAAAAGAGAGAAGGCTGCTTCGGCGGATCAGCCGAAGCCTATGCTTCTATGTGAAGATATAGCAGAATAAAAGGTACCGCTGGGGTCTCAGTTATTTGAAGAGTAGGAAAAGAATTTGCTAACATTTCTATTCAACAACAAAGATGTCTTTGCTTGGTCAGCTAATGATCTTTGCAGTGTCAACAGAGATGTCATTGAGCATTCACTCAATGTGGATCCATCTTTCAGGCCAAGAAAACAAAGGCTTCGGAAAATGTCCGATGACAAAGCTGAAGGTGCTCGGAACGAAGTGAAGAGGCTTCTTAGCGCTGGCGTTATCAGAGAGGTCAAATACCCAGAGTGGCTAGCTAACACTGTTATGGTGAAGAAGGCCAATGGTAAATGGAGAATGTGCATTGATTTTACAGATCTTAACAAGGCTTGTCCAAAGGATGAGTTCCCATTGCCAAGAATAGATTCTCTAGTAGATGCAGCAGCTTCATCAGAGCTCATGAGTCTACTAGATTGTTACTCAGGCTACCACCAAATCTGGATGAAGAAGGAAGATGAGCCGAAGACTAGCTTCATAACCCCCAGTGGCACATATTGCTATCTTCGGATGCCTGAGGGGCTTAAAAATGCTAGAGGAAGCTTCAGCAGAATGATAGCCAGAGTCCTTCATTCTCAAATAGGCAGGAATGTGCTGACCTATGTTGATGATATTATAGTTAAAAGCACAAAGCAAGAAAATCACATTGCTGATTTGCAAGACACATTTGCCAACTTCAGGCAAGCTGGTTTGAAGTTAAATCCAGAAAAATGTGTTTTTGGGGTAAAGAAGGGTAAGTTCCTTGGCTGTCTAGTATCAACGAAGGGAGTTGAAGCCAACCCAAGCAAGATTGAAGCTATCCTTCGGATGGAACCGCCAAGCACAAAGAAAGGAGCTCAACGGCTGGCAGGTAGATTAGCATCATTAAACAGATTCATATCTAGATCAGCAGAAAGAAATCTCCCATTCTTTGAAATACTGAAGTCAGCCGAAGTCTTTCAATGGGGCTCAGCTCAGCAAAAAGCCTTCGAAGAGTTGAAACAGTATTTGATTGATTTAACAACATTAACCCCACCTTCGCTAGGGGCTCCATTGCTCTTATATGTTGCAGCTTCGCATTCTGCAGTGAGTGCGGCACTAGTACAGGAGAAGCTAGATGGCCAAGTCAAAAAGCAAGCTCCAGTGTACTTTGTCTCCGAAGTTTTAAGCCTGTCAAAGAAAAATTATACAGAATTGGAGAAGGTGCTACATGCTGTGTTAATGGCTTCTAGAAAGCTTCGGCATTACTTTCAAGCATATCGCATAATTGTTCCTTCATCACAGCCTCTGAAGAACATTATGAGCAACAAAGAAGCTATAGGAAGGATTGGGAAATGGGCTGCAGAACTTAATGAATTCATCATTGACTATGTGCATAGATCCTCAATTCAGTCCCAGGCGTTGGTAGACTTCATTGTTGATTGGACGCCAAGGGCTCAGGAAGAAGAAATAAATAAAGACGTCGAAGCTTGGATGGTGTTCTGTGATGGATCCTAGGGAACCTTTGGTGCAGGAGCGGCTGCTGTCCTAGTGGCACCTTCAAAAGTTAGAACATGTTATGCAGCCAAGCTTGACTTCAGTTGCACAAATAATATTGCTGAGTATGAAGCACTTCTGTTGGGGCTTCGGAAGTTAAGGGCAATGGGAATAAGAAGGGCCATCCTAAAAACTGATTCTCATGTTATTTCTGGCCATGTAGACAAAAGTAGCAAGGCAAGAGATCTAAAGCTTGAAAAATATC
Source organism: Zea mays (assembly GCF_902167145.1). Taxonomy (NCBI): domain Eukaryota; kingdom Viridiplantae; phylum Streptophyta; class Magnoliopsida; order Poales; family Poaceae; genus Zea; species Zea mays. The sequence continues at coordinate 93,142,387 of NC_050101.1, forward strand.
AGGATACAGTTCAAAGGTTGGAGGCTTCTTTCGAAGATTTTTCTATCAAGAATATTCCAAGAGGTGAAAATGAGCATGCAGATTTGCGAGCCAAATCGGTGGCTCAGGGGCTCACTCTGCCTTCGGAAGTATTTTTTGAAACAATAAAGGCACCTTCGGTTGAACTCATGGAGAGAGCAGTACTTACTATTTCTCCAGTACATAGTGAAGATTGGAGGACTGAAATTATATCTTTCCTCCAAGGTAATTATCTTTCAGATGACGAAGCTTATAATAAGAGAATGGAGGCAAGGACAAGACCATATGTGATGATAGAAGGGGAATTGTATAAACATGGAGTCTGTTCTCCACTTCTCAAGTGTTTATCAAGAGCTGAAGGTATTGAATTAATGAAAGAAATACACGCAGGTCTGTGTGGATCTCACATTGGGTCTAGGCCCTTGCTGGGAAAAGTGTTTCAAAAAGGATTTTACTGGCCGAAGGCAGCTTCGGATGCAGCAGAGCTAGTCCAAAAATGTGAAAATTGTCAAAAATGTGCAAGAGACCAGAAACAACCTTCATCTCTCACTCAGCTAATACAGCCCACCTGGCCGCTGCAAAGATGGGGCCTCGATTTGCTAGGCCCACTTCCACCAGCACAAGGCAATTTAAGATATGTTGTGGTGGCTGTAGAATATTTTTCTAAGTGGATTGAAGCGAAGCCTTTGGCCACAATAACTTCGGTCATAGTCCAGAAATTTTTCTGGCAAAACATTGTTTGTCGTTTCGGCGTGCCGAAGGCTATAACTGTGGACAATGGAACACAGTTTGATGCCGAAACTTTCAAGGAATTCTGTGATCAAATTAGCACGAAGATTCATTTTCCATCAGTCAGGCATCCGGAGTCAAACGGACTTGTTGAAAAAGCAAATGGCATTATAATGACGGGAATAATGAAGCTAATCTTCAATCAGCCCAAAGGAAAGTGGCCAGATGAGTTGATTAAAGTGGTGTGGAGCCACAATACAACCACATCAAGATCAACAGGTTTTATGCCGTTCAAGTTATTATTTGGTGACGAAGCTACAACCCTAGAAGAAGCTAAAGCGGGGTCAATAAGAACAGCAACTTCGGCAGAAGACGAAGCTGATTATCACATGGCAAAAGATACAATAGAAGGACCAGACTTCGGGCTGTAGAGAATATCAATAAATATCAAGCCGAAACAATAAAATGGCGCGATAGAAAAGTTCGATTGAAAAATATTAAACCAGGGCATTTGCTGCTTCGGAGAGTGGCTAATCCAGAAACAGTAGGCAAACTACAACTGAAGTGGGAAGGACCTTTTCTGGTGGTATCTTCGTCAAGGCCCGGTTCTTACAGATTGAAGGATATGGACGGCAACGGCATTCCTAGATATTGGAATGCGGATGAGCTTCGACGATATTATGTGTAATTTGATGTAATCTTTTTCCATTTTTCCTATGGCACCATTTCCCTTTCCAAAGGGGGAGAGGTTTTTAATGGGGCCATAGCTTGTAATTTTTCTTTTCTTATTCAGCTCTACGAGAGCAAAATCCCCCAAAAGAATGTAAAATCTAACATCTGAGCACGCACCATCGAGTGCAGAGAAAAGAAAAAAACCAGGGAGAAGCTCAAAAGTCGTCCCTAAGGGGATGCAAAGCATGACGAAGCTACAAAAAGTCGTTCCTAAAGGAGCGCAGCGTAAGTTTTCTGCTCAAAAGTCGTTCCTAAGGGAATGCAGAGCCAAATAGCGTCGAAATATAAGGCGAAGAAGTTCAAAAGACGTTCTTAAGGGGATGCAGAACTTATACCACCGAAATAGAAGGCGAAGAAGTTCAAAAGACGTTTCTAAGAGGATACAGAACTTATACCAAAAAATAAGCGGTGAAGCCGAAAATAAACGGCAAAGAGATTTCAGTCGTTCCTAAGGGAATGCAGAGTCTGGATGTGGCTTCGTAAGCGTGTGTATGGACATTCATTCGCACAATACATCACATCATTCATTGCATTCATATACATTTATTTAGACATTCATAGGATCATCAGCATCATATCATAGAAGTACAGACAGTTGCTTCGGCTCTAATGACAAGGCTTCGGCGAAAGCAAAAAGAAGCAGATTTATGCTTCGTTGTGTACGAAAAGAAGGGAAGGTATTTTTCGCCTTCGGCTCAAAAAATACAAGTTCCGTCCACATCAAAGCAGTTCATACATGGATGGAAAGGTAAAAATATATTACAAGGTATGGACAAATTTACAGAGTAGTATCTGATTCCTAAATTACAATATTTTTTACAAGGTTAATTCAAGAATTTTTCTAGAGCTTTTTTATAGCAGTGTCTTCAGCTTCATCACTTCATCATTATCCGCCAAGCTTCGGATCATTGCTCTTCGGCTTCGTCATCCTGTACATAACAAAGCGTTATAAGGTAAACTCAAGTTTCAACGAGAAGGTAAACACCAGGTATGAGTTTATTACCGGCTTGAGGTGACTTCGAGCTTCGTCACCAGCTAAGCTTCGCCCACCCTTCGTCCAGATTTGTGTTATGAATCTATTTCCTATGCTTTGGGCCAGGCTGGGGATATCAGTTAAATCTGCTGGTGATAAGCTGAAGTTAGGTCTATTGACGATCTTCCCATACGTGCAACTAGTTTTCATGAAAGCAACAGTTGTGCCCCGAGAAGCTAGAAGAGCATAGAAGTCACCATGCCCAGCTATAACTTCATCAAGTGCATCAACTTCGCCCTTAATATGTTCGAAGGTGCCTGGCAGGTCTTCAACTGAAGGTTCAAATTTCTCAGAACTGGCTCCAACTGAGTTGAAAACCTGCTTCAGCCGTTGCACGCATCGGTTGCCGAAGTCTAGGCATTTATCCTGAAGCTCTTTCAATGATTTCTGCAAATTTGAACTCTTTTTGACTTCGGCTTTAAGCTTCGTATCAAGATTCCTTTTTTCTTGCTCAAAATTTTCTGATTTCAGGAGAAGTTCATTGTTTAATCTGGCGATCTCGACTTGAGCTTCTGTCAGTGAACCCTCCATCGTTTGAAGAACAAAATCTTTCTTCTCAAGAGCAGCTTCATGATCTTTAATTTTCTTTTCCAAGCCTTCAATTATAACCTCAGTTTTCTTATCCTCGAGATCTTGTTGCATCCTCAAGGCTTTACTTAATAGCATACTCTGTGCAAAATAACTTTCATCAGCAATTACCTTCATCGTAAGAAAATGAAAAGCCGAAGGAAAAATTTTACCTTGAAATTAGAATAGAACAAACTACCGACGATATGCTGTCGTCGGTAGCGGCTGATGTCGGCCTCAAGCTTTGGGAAGCCAATACTCTTCGACAGAGTACTGATAACCTTCGCTCTAGTTCGGTCTCGGAGGCATCCTAAGCTTTCGTCGTCAATACCACCGAAGAGCAACGCTCCTAGTTTGTAACCACGGGATATAGCATAATCTTTCAGCTCTTCTTTCTCAGCCTTAGATAACTCGTGACCAATTATGTTTTGAAAATTGAAATCCTTTTCCTCCGAAGTATCTTCGGTGATCTCCTTCCCTTTTCCAGGCACTATGGCTAGGGTCTCTTCGGCGATTGCAGCAGCTTCATCCGCGGCCATATTCAGAAGCATTTTATCAATATCAGAAAATGTGCTCTTCAGATTTGTATCCTCGGCCGTTGCAGCTGCGACAGTTGCAGCTTCGGTGGGAGCAGCTTCGGGAGCTGTAGCACCTTCGGCAGCAGGTGTTATCTTCGACGCTGAGGCCGACGGTGGTGTTTCTTCAATGGATTCGATTACAGTAATAATCCTCCGCCTTTTCGGCCCAGCAGACTTCTTCGCTGTCGAGGGCTCCTTCTTCTTCTGTAAAAGCTTCGTCAGATGCGGCCCCAGTGGACTTAGCTTGATAGGTAAGGATTCAGTCATTACCTTTACAATTTATTCTACATCAGCAGCAGAAGGTGTTGAAGGAGTCTCTTCCTCTATCTCAATTGTCTTTGGCTTCATAGCCGTAGCCTTCCTCTTCTTCGGAGCAGCCACCTTCGGCTTAGGGTTGGATTTTCTCTTTTTCAGAATTTCTTCATCTTCTTTCACCATTCTAGCAGCTTGTCTGCTTAGAACGCTAACAATCCTCTTTCTCTTTTGGCCTTCGGCACCTTTGTTCAATCGCTCATAGTCAGGATATTCAAAATTCAATGCATCCATCACCCGATTCAACCTTCGCTTCGGTCGGGTGCCGAAGGCCGCAGTCATCAGCTGATCTTTTCTTTTAGTGTAATTACCCAAAATTTTGTTGCACATGGTTTCTATCATTTCTAACCATTCTTGGCATGGCCCTTTAAACTGTTTCTCAAACTTGAACCGATAAGGCAGTCGCACAAGTTCTTTCTTCTCCTTTGTCCCCTTTAGCTTTGGCATGTTCCATTCACTCAGCGTCGGGAACACCTTATAGGCCAGATATTCTTGGACTAGATCTCTTGTGCTGATCTGCTCGGCTACCACCCGGAATTCTACCACAGCTTCTTGGCACAGTGACCCCGTCGACATACGGCATAGGGGCCTAGTTGAAAGGGAATTAGGCTTACACCTAGTTCCTAATTAATTTTGGTGGTTGAATTGCCCAACACAAATAATTGGACTAACCAGTTTGCTCTAGATTATATGTTCTATAGGTGTCAAAGGTTCATCTACAACTATACTAAATCGACTGTCCGGAATACCGTAGATTATTCCGGACAGGAGAAGCTTTTTGGAAAAACAGGCCAAGCATGGACCATCCGGGCCCTTGCGGCGGACCGTCCGCAACACCAGGATGACACTCGGACAGAACCAATGCAAAAAATCCAAGTATGCACTACGGACCGTCCGAAGGAAAAGCAAGGACCGTCCGAGACCGTGCGCGGACCGTCCGAGCTCAGGCGCGGACCGTCCGGTAGGTGAGAAACCGAAAAACCCGAAGGTAACGGGTTCGGAAAAATGAATTATAGCGGCCTCGCGGACCGTCCGGGGTGCACGACCGGACCGTCCGCGACTGGCTTTATCTGACATCTGACGACGCATTAAATGCAATATAGCCGTTGATATAGCCGTTACTGCTGACCGTTGCGTTTTCAGCCATTGATCTACAGGCGCGGACCGTCCGGACCAGGCGGGCGGACCGTCCGCGGTCGGCAGAATGGAGCAACGGCTAGGAAGTGGTTGGTGGCTATAAATACAACCCCAACCACCTCCATTCACTTCACCCAAGCATTCCAACCTTCAACATTCAATACAAGAGCTAGCAATCCATTCCAAGACACATTCAAAGCCTCCATCTCTCCAAGTTTCACAATTGAGAAAAGAGATCATTAGTGATTAGTGACTTGAGAGAGAAAGTGGTCCGTGTGTTATTTGTCGCTCTTGTCGCTTGGCTTTTGCAATCGTGCTTTCTTCAATCTTTCTTGTGATCAACTCAATTGTAACCAAGGCAAGAGACACCAATTGTGTGGTGGTCCTTGCTGGGAAGTTTGTTCCCGTTTGATTGAGAAGAAGAAGCTCACTCGGTCCGAGGGATCGTTTGAGAGAGGGAAGGGGTTGAAAAAGACCCGGCCTTTGTGGCCTCCTCAACGGGGAGTAGGTTTGCGAGAACCGAACCTCGGTAAAACAAATCCTTGTGTCTCACTTCCATATTCGCTTGCGATTTGTTTTGCACCCTCTCTCGCGGACTCAATTATATTTCTAACGCTAACCTGGCTTGTAGTTGTGATTAATTTTGTAAATTTCAGTTTCGCCCTATTCACCCCCCCCCCCCCTCTAGGCGACTTTCACTAGTCAACCCGAAGCTTAAGCTCAGCGGGCTCAGTACTAGCGTCTTGAGCTTCTCCCTCTTCTTCTCATCGACTTTAACATAAAACCACTCATTTTTCCAACCGGTTGGCCACTTGGTGCGATAGCTAACCACCAGAGACTACAAATCTTTGCGGTAAGCGAAGTTGTAACAACCAAAATTCTCATGAAGACCATCTTCTCCAGCCTTCGTCTAATAATGAAGTTCATGCACTCGGCAAAAAGCTTCGGCATTCGGGTCCATTCCTTGACTTCGGAGTGCCCAGATGTAGACGCTGAGCCTAACGATTGCGTTTGGAGTCAACTAATGAAGATAGATTTCATAATTTTCCAAAACTTCCCCAATCATTTCGTTCAAAGGAAATCTCAATCCCGCTCTGAAGAAACTCCTGAAAACTACCACCTCATCATTTTCCAGTGTCGGAGTGGTTTCTTCCCCGGCGAAGCGAATAAGCTTCTTCGAAGTAGCCTAGCTTTATCATCATAGGCATGTCAGCCTCAGAAACAGTAGATTTTCCAAAGTCCAAGTGGTTGGGTTTTGCTGGCATGAGAGTGTTATAATCTTCCTCTTCTTCATCAACAACATCTTCTTCGATGTCACCATATTCAGCTTCGGCAGCAGATGCACCTTCGTCAGCATCACCCTCTGTCACAACCATTCCCGATTGTTTCATCACTTCAGAGATCGGGGCAGTCTCTGTGGCTTCAGCCTCCTCTCCGTCACGGGTCTCCCTAGCAGTTGAACGAACTCTGGCCATCAGGTGTTGAATTCCTTACAGTTCTTACGAATGTTGATGATTTTTATAGTTCTGACGAAGCTACCTCTTATGACGAAGCTAGATCAAAATGATGCTTTGCTTGAGAATGCGATGAGAAAGCTTCGGCTATGGTTAAATTTTTCAGCAGCACAACAGTGCAATGGCAATGAATGCTGTGGTAACTTCACACCTACCCGTCTGTTTATATAGTGCTGCAGGTGTGAAGGTGAATCATTAAGTCGCCCGTACCCGCTCAACAGTCACCCGCACCCACTGAACGGTGGACCACGGTGCGTGAGAGATGAATCGCCAGATCGCGCGTACCCGCTACATGGTGGGGCCATCTCGCGCTCAGATCATTTGAATCGTTTCTCGGCAACGAGCTCAGGGAAGGTGTTTTCGGACCTTCGACATTCCGAAGCCTAGGACAATTTTTCACGGATCAAGCTCATTACGAAAAACGATCTAGCACCATGAATGGGCTACTGTTGGGGGTCTGCTTCGTAGCCGAAGGTCCTGTAAGAAGAAACACCTTCGGAAGATCAGCACAGAAATTACGCCGAAGCTACCTTCTAGGGAACTTCGGCATAATGACATGCCTTAAGACGAAGGGTTGCACTGACTTAAAGATGAAAAGACAGATTGACCCATGATAGTTTGTGTCATGATTGTAATCGATTGTAAAGGGTATAAATGTAATTTCACACAGGCTGCGCCCTGTGCCTATAAATAGATGAACAGTACCCCCGTACTGTTCACGCTGATTTGTACTCGCTCGTGCGTCACGCTTGTATTTTCTCCTTCCATCAAGCCGAAGGTACAAATGTAATTCTATATTATTTCTATTTATCCATGATAATATAATAAAGTTGAATTAATAATGTGATATGATCATTCACGTTGTCTCTTATATTTAATATGCTTCATCTTTCATTAATGCATACTGCGATGATGAAGGTACGTCCTTCATGACCTTCGTCTGAAGATCATTATATCCTAAGGGAAATAATGCTTCGAAGGACGAAGGGCATTAACCTTTAACATTTTGTGTTGCCTTGTTCTTAATTCATAGCATTTGAGAACAAGTCTCCAACAGGCTTCAAGATCAGGACTGTCGACACAACCTTATTCACAAAGAAACATAACGGTGATATTTTCATTTGTCAAGTATATGTTGATGACATAATCTTTGGCTCGACAAATGATTATCATTGCAAGGAATTTGGTGAGTTGATGTCGAACGAGTTTGAGATGTCTATGATTGGTGAGCTGACGTACTTCCTCGGCTTTCAAGCCAAGCAAATGAAAGATGGTAACTTACTCTCACAAGAGAAGTATACCAAAGACTTGTTGAAAATATTCAACATGGAGAAGTGCAAACCAATCAAGACACCTATGCCAACTAATGGACATCTCGACCTAGATGAGGGAGGTAACCCGGTTGATCAAACTCTCTACCGTTCCATGATTGGTAGTTTATTGTATCTTACCGCATCTAGGCCCGATATCATGTTTAGTGTTTGTATGTGTGCTAGATTTCAATCAAATCCTAAGAAAGCTCATCTTCGCGTTGTTAAAATAATTCTTAGGTATCTTAAGCACACCCCAAGCGTTGGCCTTTGGTATCCCAAAGGGGCTACTTTTGATCTAATTGGCTATTCTGATTCGGATTAGGCCGACTGCAAAATTGATAGAAAAAGTACTTTCGGGGGATGCCATTTTCTTGGGAGATCACTAGTATCATGGACATCTAAGAAGCAAAATAGTGTTGCCTTGTCAACTGCCGAAGCGGAATACATTGTCGCGGGTTCTTTTTGCACACAGATTTTATATATGAAACAAACTCTTCTAGACTATGGTGTAGTTCTAGAAAAGGTACCTTTATTGTGTGACAATGAGAGTGCTATTAAAATTGCTAATAATCAGGTACAACACTCTCGCACCAAGCACATCGATATCTGTCATCACTTCCTTAGAGATCATGTTGCTAAAGGAGACATTATTTTAGAAAGAGAGATCAGAAGATCAATTAGCGGACATTTTCACAAAGCCACTAGATAAAACCCGCTTTTGTATGTTGAGGAATGAGTTAAACATTCTTGATCTTAGAAATTTCATTTAAAATATCAAAATAGTTTTGTCAAGCCTGCATTGCATATTTAAATTTCTTGTATTGCATCTAGGGCTTGTCTAACATAGTTAAGATAACCGCCAACAAAGCGAGTGAAAAAGCTTAACTCGGGCTCAAACTTGACAAGTCCTAGCTTTTAAGCTTTTCAGCACTCAAAATTTCTTTTACTATGCTTCTATTGGTTCTTGAGATATGCATATGGCACTGCACTTAGGGGGAGTATTCAAAACTCAAATCGTTCATGAAAACCACTAGTGCAAAGCAAAAATGCAAATTTCACCATTTGACTATATTCTCTAAAAATTATCTAGCCTATGGCAAAATATTTTGAAAATTATGGGAAAATATATGAGGGTACCAATACCTGTCCCAACATGGGTTCTTTTGTGTGCTTATAAGTTGGAATTTGGTTTGGTTCAAAATTAGATAGAAAATTTGAAAATTTTCAAAAATCCCCTCTGTCTGGGCTCACCGGACAGTCCGGTGTGCACCAGGCACTGCACTGTGCACTGTCCGGTGCACCGTCTGGCACACGCAGATCTCCTTTTCCTCTGTGCGCTGTCCGGTGTGCACCGGACAGACACTGTAGGTTGTCCGGTGCGCCCACGATGCATTTTTAAAAACGCTTCCCCTGCCCGAGCCCGCGGCCAGGGCTCATTTTACTCGTCCAGACTCTATCACTCTGCTCTCTTGCGATCACCTCGCCGCCGGAGACCACCCGTGGGGCGCTCCATCATCGGGTCTGCTCCCCTCAGCTCTCTTCCCCCACTCTCTGGTGAGCATCCCCACTTCTCTTCTCACCCTCCCTGTCTCTTTCTTGGTTCTGTCTAGTGCTCAATTGTGCCCCTTTGAATCCCAATCAAATTGTTGAGCAAATCTGTGAATCCAAGCACGTGTATGTGTCCTTTGAACCATCCTGCAGGAATACCTCTCCATTTTGGAGGATTTACACAACTAAATAGCCATTTCACCTAAAACCTAAACCCCCGCACGCCAACTGCTCGGTGAAATGCCCCAACCACTTAAATTTGCTCAAATCGATCCTAGATTTTTCCAGCACCTTCATGACATCTCTAGTAACATATTTGCCAAATTACACGCCAAACCGATATCCCAGACTCCAGTTTTCCACAAATTCCCATTTCTAGCGATCGATTCCGAGCCGAGTGCCACAATTCCATCTTCTTCGCCTAAATTCTAACCAAGCGTATACTTCACTCATATTTACTCATATAAATCTACTTGTGAAGTATCGGCTCAATTCCAAGTCATTTCATGCCTCAATTCCAATTTCAAACCTCCTATGGCACTATTCCTCGTTCAAACGTCGTTTTCGCGTCGTTTGACCTCTATATCGCCAAATCACTCATTTTCTATGTCATAATTCTTTGTGTATGTACTTATTCACATTTCATATACTTATGACTATGTGACTAATATGTTCTCACCTCTTCTATCATTTCAGTGATCTCGCCTTCCCGTGAGCCCATCTCATGTCCTGCCTAGATTCTCTCTCTCTCTCGTGAGGTTTCCAGGTAGTTATCCGTTCTTTTGTAATCCTATCAGCTGCTATCTACTGGTGCTTAGTTTTTTCACTCTCCTATGCAGCCCTCAAGTCAGGATGGTGCGCATGAAGAATGTGTCAGCGCCAGGGGGATGAGACGACGAGGACCCTCCTCGCCCCTTCAGGCAGGTCAAAGGGAAGACCGTGTACTTAGAGCAGCAGGAAGGCCGCAAGAAGTGGCGTTTGGATAGAGCAACCCGAGCAGCTCTTGCAGCGACAGTGGCGGCAGAGCAGGCAGAGCGAGGCGGACAGTTGTAGATATCGTTAGATCAGATTGCATACAGAGTTCGTCGACTCGCGTCTCGGCCTCGCTCCTCTGCTCCCTCTACACCCGCCATAGCTACCACTCCACCTCCCACTTCGCCAGCTCTAGAGCCATCCACCACTTCAGCCATACCTACCACCTCCACCACTCCCGCTTCCACTGTTCCTCCTTCCGCTCTCATTTCCACTCCACCCATTCCACCAGCCCGCTTCCGGGAGCGAGACGAGACCGAGGTGCGACTGTTGGCTGCCGATCCTCATATGATTGATCTTCAGCGTGCTACTACAGCCCGAGTACGTCGGTTTAGACACATACCCGTGGAGTCTTGGCTACCTCCTCAGAGGGACACTGCAGCGGCAGATTTGTTCAGCACCAAAATTCAGGAATCCTTCTTTCGAGCTCAGTTGTCAGCACAGATAGCTCTGCGAGCGCACCGGCTATTGGATATACCTGCTTTTCTGCTAGCAGCCAGTGCGGATTCCGAGGTGCACCTCTCCTATCTGCCTAGACTTCTCACTCTACTGACTACTAACGGCAGATATGTTGAGGTATGGATAAACCCAAACCACCAGTGGATGAGGTTCCGTTTTGAGCGAGAGGATGTCACTATTCATGCCAGCCAGATACGCCGGCTGTTTGGATTTCCCGAGTCGTCGACTCGCCTTCACAGCCAGTGCTATGGTACTTCTGATCCTCCTCGACGCCCTCACGGCGGCATTGCTCCAGCCACAGCTCATGTCGCGTCCCTGTTCAGACTGCCTTTCACAGATGGGTCGTGATGCTCTCCAGCAGATTTCACTCCAACGGCCAAGTATTTGTATCAGGTGATGAGATGGACGCTACTGTCCCGGATGGCTTATAGAGAGGCCACCACTCACATTCAGCTCTAGCTACTTGGTGCCTTGATCTCACATTTAGAGTTTGATGTGGTTGATTTCCTTATCTGTGAGATCGAGGACACGGTGTTGGATGGTCTTCGTGCTCGCTAACAGCTGCCATACGCGCACTACCTCTACTACATCTTCGCGCAGCTAATCCGGCCACCTCAGTTCCAGGGCACCCTCGAGACCTCACGTCTCCAATTTGGATCCTATCGTCCAGCCTCTAAGGATCTAGTGCCAGTACCAGATCCAGTGCCAGACACTTAGCCTGAGGATGAGGCATTCAGACAGTTTGAGACCCAGGGCACCGCTGATGATGATGATGATGATTTTGGGATCCCGCCACCGCCTCCTGTGCCTCCACGCTCACATGACCATGAGGCCGGGAGTTCCAGTGCTGCCCCTCCTATCGTAGACCCTGCTCTGGCTGCGATACTTCAGTATCTTACAAAGCAGCAGGCTCTTCTAGCATCCGAGCAAGCTCGACAGGCTGTCGAGCAAGCACGTCAGGCAGCGATCCAGCAGCAGATGTCCGAGAGGATGCTCCATATGTTTCAAACAATTCAGGACAGACAGGACACTCTGCAGCAGCAGCTTTTGGCAAACAGGGCTGAGCATCGGGCCTGCATAACACACATTCTTCAGCATACCGGTGTTCAGCTCCCTCCTATTCAGTCTGCACCTCCTCCAGCTCTTCAGGCCGCTATTGTACCAGCGATTCAGGCAGGACCTCCACTACGTTCGTTTGGTCCTTCTCCCTCTCCACTCCGGCCAGTCACCCTGGATTTCTCGTCGCCGGTTATCGGATCTGTCAGTGCTCAGCCGCTAGTGCCACCAGTGCCTACTGTTTCCACTGCTGTTGTGGCGGTGTCCATGACCACTTCAGCTCCGGCAGCTTGAAAGGGAAATGTGCCTTTGGGCCATTTCTAAGTATTTTGGTGATTTAGTGTCCAACACAAGTGCCTAAGTGTAAAATGGTGGACAAAGTACGAATCAAGGATAAAGGTATGTTTCTCAGACTTAGTACATTGTTTTATGGACTAATGTATTGTGTCTAAGTGCTGGAAACAGGAAAATCCAATTGGAAATGTCTTGGTTCGAGCAGCCAAGACTCTGCTCAGTCTGGGAGCATCGGACTGTCCGGTGGTGCACCGAACAGTGTCCGGTGCGCTAGGCTGGCTCGAGCGAACTGGCCGCTCTCGGGAATTCATCGGCGACGTACGGCTATAATTCACCGGACTGTCCGGTGTGCACCGGACTGTCCGGTGAGCCAATGGTCGGCCGGGCCAATGGTCGGCCGCGCGATCTGCGCGGGACACGTGGCCGAGCCAACGGCTAGAAGGGGGCACCGGACTGTCCGGTGTGCACCGGACATGTCCGGTGTGCCAACGGCTCTCAGGCTGCCAACGGTCGACTGTGCCACTTTTGGAAGGAAATCGGACACCGGACAGTGTCCGGTGTGCACCGGACTGTCCGGTGCGCCAGTCGACAGAAGGCAAGATCAGCCTTCCTAGAATGCTCTCAACGGCTCCTAGCTGCCTTGGGGCTATAAAAGGGACCCCTAGGCGCATGGAGGAAAAAAACCCAAGCATCCTTTGAGCATTGTTGATCACTCACACATCATTCTTGCGCACTTGTTCGACACTCTAGTGATTTGAGCTCTGTTCTAGTGTGATAGTCATTTGAGCTTAAGTCTGGGTCTTGTGTGTGCGTATTTGCTGTGATCTTAGTGTCTTGTGTGAGTTGCTAATCCCTCCCTTGCTCCGTGATTCTTTGTGAACTTCAAGTGTAAGGGCGAGAGGCTCCAAGTTGTGGAGATTCCTCGCAAACGGGATTAAGAAAAGCAAAGCAAAACACCGTGGTATTCAAGTGGGTCTTTGGACCGCTTGAAAGGGGTTGATTGCAACCCTCGTCCGTTGAGACGCCACAACGTGGAGTAGGCAAGCGTTGGTCTTGGCCGAACCACGGGATAACCACCGTGCCATCTCTGTGATTGATATCTTTTTGGTTATTGTGTTTTGTTGAAACTCCTTTCTTGCCACTTGGCAATTAGTGTGCTAACGCTTAACCAAGTTTTGTGGCGTTAAGTTTAAGTTTCACAGGATCACCTATTCACCCCCCCTCTAGGTGCTCTCAATTGGTATCAGAGCCATTCTCTTCAAGAAGGGACTAATCGCCCGAAGAGATGGATCCTAAGGGAAAGGGGATGGTGGTCAACAACAACGAGAAGGAGTCTATCTTCAACGAGTCGAAGGATGACAAGCCTACCGACTCGGGCTCGGGCCACAAGCGCAAAGATGGGAAGAAGAAGAAGACAAGACGCATCAAGGAGATCGTCTACTACGACGACAGCGATGAGTCCTCTTCTTCCCAAAAGGACGACGACGACTACGAGAAAAAGAAAACGGTCAATTCGAACTTTTCTTTTGATTACTCTCGTATTCCTCAAAGTACAAATGCTCATTTATTATCTATTCCACTTGGTAAACCTCCTCATTTTGATGGAGAGGACTACGGATTTTGGAGTCGCAAAATGCGTAGTCACTTGTTCTCTCTCCATCCTAGTATATGGGAGATTGTAGAGAGTGGAATGCACTTTGATAGTACGGATAGTCCCATGTTCATTAATGAGCAAATTCATAAAAATGCACAAGCTACTACTGTTCTTCTAGCTTCATTGTGCAGGGATGAATACCACAAAGTGAGTGGCTTGGATAACGCCAAGCAAATTTGGGACACTCTCAAGATCTCTCATGAGGGGAACGACGTCACAATGCTCACCAAGATGGAGTTGGTGGAGGGCGAACTCGGGAGATTCGCAATGATAAGGGGAGAAGAGCTAACCCAAACGTACAACCGGCTCAAGACCCTTGTCAACAAGATAAGAAGCTATGGAAGCATGCGATGGACGGACCACGACGTCGTCCGCCTAATGCTAAGGTCTTTTACTGTCCTTGATCCTCATCTTGTGAACAATATTTGTGAGAATCCTAGGTACACCAAGATGACGCCCAAGGAGATACTTGGAAAGTTCGTGAGCGGGTGAATGATGATCAAGGAAGCAAGATACGTGGACGACGCATTGAATGGTCCAATCAATGAGCCTCAACCTCTTGCTCTCAAGGCAACAAGAGGCAAGGAGACGCTACCTAGCAAGGTGGCACAAATTGAGGCGGCCGGACTTAATGATGAAGAGATGGCCCTCATCATCAAGAGATTCAAGACGGCGCTAAAAGGTCGCAAGGAGCACCCCAACAAGAACAAGATGAAGGGGAAGTGCTCCTGCTTCAAATGTGGTAAGATTGGTCATTTTACAGCTAATTGTCCCGACAATGATAGTGACCAGGAAAAGAAGAATGGAAAGTGGGAAAAGAAGAAAAACTACAAGAAGGCGAAGGGCGAGGCACATCTTGGAAAGGAGTGGGATTCAGATTGCTCCTCGTCCGACTCCGACAATGAAGGACTCGCCGCCACCGCCTTCAACAAATCATCCCTCTTCCCCAACGAGCGTCACACATGCCTTATGGCAAGGGAGAAGAAGGTATGTACTCGAAACTCTACTTATGCTTCTTCAAGTGAGGACGAATCTAATGATGAGGATGAAATAGATTATTCATGTTTATTTAAGGGCCTAGATAGAACCAAGGTAGATAAAATTAATGAATTGATTGATGCCTTGAATGATAAGAATAGGCTTTTAGAAAAACAAGAGGATTTGTTGTATGAAGAACATGACAAATTTGTAGAAGCACAAAAATCTCATGCTTTAGAAGTTAAAAGAAATGAAATGCTTTCTTGTGAATTATCTTCTTGCCATGAGACAATTTCTAGCTTAAGGAGCATTCATGATGATCTAAATGCTAAGTTAGAAAAAGCTAGTAAATCAACAACTTGTGTAGAAAATGTTGTTATTTGCAATAGATGTAAAGATATTGATATTGATGCTTGTAGTGAACACATAGTTTCTATTGTTAAATTAAGTGACGAAGTGGCTAGTCTTAATGCCCAACTTAAGACTAGCAAGAGTGATTTTGACAAACTAAAATTTGCTAGGGATGCCTACACGGTTGGTAGACACCCCTCAATTAAGGATGGGCTTGGTTTCAAGAGGGAAGCCAAGAACTTGACAAGCCATAAGGCTCCCATCTCCGCCAAGGAGAAAGGGAAGGCCCCTATGGCAAATAGTACTAAAAAGAACCATGCTTTTATGTACAATGATAGAAGACAGTCTCATAGGAGTTGTAATGCTTTTGATTCACATGCCTATGATTCTTATGCTATGTTTGCTTCTAGTTCTTCCTATATGCATGGTAGAGATATGCCTAAGAAAAATATTCATCATGTGCCTAGAAAGAATATTGTTCATGTTCCTAGGAAAGTTATGAATGGACCCTCTACAACTTATCATGCTTTAAATGCTTCATTTGCTATTTGTAGAAAGGATAGGAAGATAGTTGCTAGGAAATTAGGGGCAAAATGCAAGGGTGATAAAACTTACATTTGGGTCCCTAAGACAATTGTGACTAACCTTGTAGGACCCAACAAGAGTTGGGTACCTAAGACCCAAGCCTAAATTTGCCTTGCAGGTTTATGCATCCGGGGGTTCAAGCTGGATTATCGACAGCGGATGCACAAACCATATGACGGGGGAGAAGAAGATGTTCACCTCCTACGTCAAGAATAAGGATTCCCAAGATTCAATCATATTCGGTGATGGGAACCAAGGCAAGGTGAAAGGTTTAGGCAAGATTGCAATATCAAATGAGCACTCTATCTCTAATGTGTTTTTAGTTGAGTCTCTTGGATATAATTTACTATCTGTTAGTCAATTATGTAATATGAGATATAATTGTCTATTTACAAATATAGATGTGTCTGTCTTTAGAAGAAGTGATGGTTCATTAGCTTTTAAGGGTGTATTAGACGGCAAACTTTATTTAGTTGATTTTGCAAAAGAGGAGGCCGGTCTAGATGCATGCTTAATTGCTAAGACTAGCATGGGCTGGTTGTGGCAACGCCGCTTAGCACATGTGGGGATGAAGAACCTTCACAAGCTTCTAAAGGGAGAACACGTGATAGGTTTGACTAACGTGCAATTCGAAAAAGATAGACCTTGTGCAGCTTGTCAAGCAGGTAAACAAGTGGGAGGAGCGCATCACAGCAAGAATGTGATGACCACATCAAGACCCCTGGAGCTGCTACATATGGACCTCTTCGGACCCGTCGCCTATCTGAGCATAGGAGGAAGTAAGTATGGACTAGTTATTGTTGATGACTTTTCCCACTTCACTTGGGTATTCTTTTTGCAGGATAAGTCTGAAACCCAAGGGACCCTCAAGCGCTTCCTAAGGAGAGCTCAAAATGAGTTTGAGCTCAAGGTGAAGAAGATAAGGAGCGACAACGGGTCCGAATTCAAGAATCTTCAAGTGGAGGAGTTCCTTGAGGAGGAGGGGATCAAGCACGAGTTCTCCGCTCCCTACACACCTCAGCAAAATGGTGTGGTAGAGAGGAAGAACAGGACGCTCATCGATATGGCGAGGACTATGCTTGGAGAGTTCATGACCCCCGAGTGCTTTTGGTCGGAAGCCGTGAACACGGCTTGCCACGCCATCAATAGGGTCTACCTTCATCGCCTCCTCAAGAAGACGTCGTATGAGCTACTAACCGGTAACAAACCAAATGATTCGTATTTTCGAGTTTTTGGGAGTAAATGCTACATTCTAGTGAAGAAGGGTAGGAATTCCAAATTTGCTCCCAAAGTCGTAGAAGGGTTTTTGTTAGGTTATGACTCAAATACAAAGGCGTATAGGGTCTTCAACAAATCATCGAGTTTGATTGAAGTCTCTAGCGACGTTGTATTTGATGAGATTAATGGCTCTCCAAGAGAGAAAGTTGTTGATCTTGATGATATAGATGAAGAAGACGTTCCAACGGCCGCAATACGCACCATGGCGATTGGAGATGTGAGGCCACTGGAACAAAAGGAGCAAGATCAGCCGTCTTCCTCAACGATGGTGCATCCCCCAACTCAAGATGATGAACAAGTTCATCAAAAGGAGGCGTGTGATCAAGGGGGAGCACAAGATGATCATGTGATGGAGGAAGAAGCGCAACCGGCACCTCCAACCCAAGTTCGAGCGACGATTCAAAGCGATCATCCCGTCGACCAAATTCTGGGTGATATCAGCAAGGGAGTAACTACTCGATCTCGATTAGTTAATTTTTGTGAGCATTACTCTTTTGTCTCTTCTATTGAGCCTTTCAGGGTAGAAGAGGCCTTGCTAGATCCGGACTGGGTGTTGGCCATGCAGGAGGAGCTCAACAACTTCAACAGGAATGAAGTTTGGATGTTGGTGCCTCGTCCTAAGCAAAATGTTGTGTGAACCAAGTGGGTGTTCCGCAACAAACAAGACGAGCACGGGGTGGTGACAAGAAACAAGGCCCGACTTATGGCAAAAGGTTATGCCCAAGTCGCAGGTTTGGACTTTGAGGAGACTTTTGCTCCTGTGGCTAGGCTAGAGTCTATTCGTATCTTGCTAGCATATGCCGCTCACCATTCTTTCAGGTTGTTCCAAATGGATGTGAAGAGCGCTTTCCTTAACGGACCAATCAAGGAGGAGGTGTACGTTGAGCAACCCCCTGGCTTCGAGGATGAATGGTACCCCGACCACGTGTGTAAGCTCTCTAAGGCGCTCTATGGACTTAAGCAAGCCCCAAGAGCATGGTATGAATGCCTTAGAGATTTTTTAATTGATAATGCTTTCAAGGTTGGGAAAGCCGATCCAACTCTTTTCACTAAGACTTGCGATGGTGATTTGTTTGTGTGCCAAATTTATGTCGATGACATAATATTTGGTTCTACTAACCAAAAGTCTTGTGAAGAGTTTAGCAGGGTGATGACGCAGAAATTCGAGATGTCGATGATGGGCGAGTTGAACTACTTCCTTGGGTTCCAAGTGAAGCAACTCAAGGATGGAATCTTCATCTCCCAAACGAAGTACACGCAAGACTTGCTAAAGCGGTTTGGGATGAAGGACACCAAGCCCGCAAAGACTCCGATGGGGACCGACGGACACACCGACCTCAACAAAGGAGGTAAGTCCGTTGATCAAAAGGCATACCGGTCCATGATAGGGTCTTTACTTTATTTATGTGCTAGTAGACCGGATATTATGCTTAGCGTATGCATGTGTGCTAGATTTCAATCCGATCCTAAGGAATGTCACTTAGTGGCGGTGAAGCGAATTCTTAGATATTTAGTGGCTACGCTTTGCTTCGGGATCTGGTATCCAAAGGGGTCTACCTTTGACCTGATTGGATATTCAGATTCCGACTATGTTGGATGTAAGGTCGATAGGAAGAGTACATCGGGGACGTGCCAATTCTTAGGAAGGTCCCTGGTGTCATGGAATTCTAAGAAACAAACTTCCGTTGCCCTATCCACCGCTGAGGCCGAGTATGTTGCCGCAGGACAGTGTTGCGCGCAACTACTTTGGATGAGGCAAACCCTCAGGGACTTTGGCTACAATCTGAGCAAAGTCCCACTCCTATGTGATAATGAGAGTGCTATCCGCATGGCGGAAAATCCTGTTGAGCACAGCCGCACAAAGCACATAGACATCCGGCATCACTTTTTGAGAAACCACCAGCAAAAGGGAGATATCGAAGTGTTTCATGTTAGCACCGAGAACCAGCTAGTCGATATCTTTACCAAGCCTCTAGATGAGAAGACCTTTTGCAGGCTGCGTAGTGAGCTAAATGTCTTAGATTCGTGGAACTTGGATTGAATTGTAGCATACATGTGTTTATGCCTTTGATCATGTTCATTCTGCATTTTTGCTGCTTATTGTGGTGCTCAAGTTGTACAAGCACTCCCCGGATCTCACAAGTCCTTGTGCAAGTGATGCACATATTTAGGGGGAGGTGTGTTACAACTTGACCCTTTTGAGACTAACCATGTGCTTGAGTTTGTTTTAGCCTCAAAGGAGGATTGAAAGGGAAAAGGTGGACTTGGACCATGCAAGACTTCCACTGCACTCCGATGAAAAGAGTAACTTCTCCAAGTTCATCTTTATACTCTTATTGCCTATTTGCTCTTAGTTGAAGATTTTGGTGAGGCAATGGGGTTAAAGGGCCAAGATTGATCCCGTTTTGGTGCTTGATGCCAAAGGGGGAGAAAATAAAGGTGAAAGCATCTAGGCCCCTGGTTGGTTTTAGTGATTAATGACAACGTAATATTATATGTGACTAACGTGTGTTTTGCAGAGACAAATGGTAAGTTAGGTCGCATGACAGGTAGAAGTACTACAACGGTGAAAACAATCCCGGAAATAAGAACTCGAAGCGACGGCTAAAACGACAGAACAAAAGGTGAAGGTCTACGGAGTCCGAGTGTCAAGGAGATGTGGACACTCGCGATTTAGTTAGGTCTTTTATTCTCTTTTAGCCGTACTATAAAGAGGGGTTGTCGATGAGTAGTTTGACCAAGAGAGTTCTGGTGTAGTGTTGGTGCACAATCACACTCATACACAGTGCTAGGTGTCACTCTAGAACTCACACACAAGTTAGAGCGAAAACCGATTTGAAAATCAGCTGAAAAACAAGAGATAGGGTTTCTGGCTTAGGGGCACCGGACTGTCCGGTGTGCACCGGACTGTCCGGTGCACCCTCTGCCAGGTGGGGCCAGGCTGGTCCACGGTAGTGTTTTTCCTTCGCAGAAACCCGAGAGCGCAGACCGGACACCGCACCGGACTGTCCGGTGTGCACCGGACAGTGGACTGTTCACTGTCCGGTGCGCCATGAGTCCAACGGCTCTCTGTCAGAACTAGCCGTTGGAAACGACCGTTGGCGCACCGGTGGCGCACCGGACTGTCCGGTGCGCCATCGCGCAGTAAAGTGCCTGTAACGGCTAGTTGGTGGGTGAGGGCTATTTATACCCCCTCCACCCACCATATTCATTGTCTTGCACTCCACATTTATTCCAGCACATTGGTAGAGCATTGCAAGCACCAAAAGGCTAGTGAGGAGATTAGAGAATCATAATCCACGCTTGTTCCTCATTAGCGCTAGTGAGAGCCACCTAGAGCACACACCACTTGCATTAGGCTTCTCTTGGTCAAGCGAAAGTCTACGGCTTGTTACTCTTGGTGATCGGCATCACCTAGACGGCTTGGTGGCGTTGGGAGCTCGGTGATCACCGTGAAGATCTTGTTGGTGACCCGACTCAAGTTTGTAAGCGGTCTCGAGGGATCCACCGCGCCGGAGTGGCAAAGGATCATCTCGTAGTGAGCACTTGGTTCTTGCGAGGACCAAGGGGGAGCGATACCCTTGCGCGGCTGCTCCAACGAGGACTAGTGGAGAGTGCCGACTCTTCGATACCTCGAGAAAAAATTGGAGGAGTCTTCTAAACTTTGCTTTACATTCCGCACTTAATTCAATCACTTTACATTGTGTATTTGTTTAGCAAGTATTTGAAGTATTATCTTAGCTTTATTACATTTCTAGTATTATATTCTTAATGCTAGTTGTTGGGGTGAAGTTGGGCTCTTGTTTAGCTCTTGCTTAGGTCTTAATTAGTGTTGATTTTTAGAAAAGCCCAATTCACCCCCCCTCTTGGGCATCGTGATCCTTTCAATTGGTATCAGAGCCTTGTTGCTCATAAATTAGCTTAACCGCTAGAGTTACGATGTCCGGTGGGGATGGACCTCCTCCCGTTTTTGATGGTGACGATTTTCCTTATTGGAAAATTCGTATGGAAGCATACTTAGAGGCTATAGACATTGGTGTCTATAAAGCCGCCACACAAGGGTTCCCCGAACCTAGAGATCCCACAAATCTTGTAGGTGATGAGTTCAATTATGAGAAATGGAATGCTAAGGCCAAAAACACCCTTTTTAGAGGCCTTTGCAAAGATGTGTTCAATAGAGTAAGGAATCATAAAAATGCTCATGATTTGTGGATGGACATTTGTGCTCTACATGAAGGAACTAGAAGTGAACGTGAGGAAAGATATCACATAGCCATGCGAAAGTTAAATTCCTTTGAAATGCTTACAAATGAAAATGCAAATGCTATGTACTCACGACTTAATATTCTTGTAGAGGAAGTCAATGGATTGGGGCTTACTCAAATCTCACAACCGGATGTTGTGAGGAAGATTCTCAGTGTCCTCCCAATAGACAAATATGGACACATTGTCACTGTGCTACATCAAATGGATCTTTCAGTTACCACACCTACACAAATTTTGGGAAAGATCAATGCCCATGAAATGTACATGCACATCAACGACAAAGAAGAATCATCTTCCAAAAGAAAGGATTTGGCTCTCAAAGCAAATCATGAAAGAAAAGGAAAAGCAAAAATACAAGTTGAGGAAGAATCCTCAAGTGATGATGACCTTGATGCAAACATTGCCTTGATGGTAAGGAAGACCACCAAGATGTTGAAGAAACTAAATAGAGAAGGCATCAAATTTGATTCAAGAAAGAAGAAGTTCTTTTCCAACAAAAGAAAGCCCATTTCTAAGATGGACTGCTACAACTGTGGTGAGCTTGGTCATCTTGCTCAACAATGCAACAAGCCCAAGAAAAACAAGTTCAAGGGCAAGAAAGAAGATGACAGCGATGATGAAAAGAAGGAAAAGAAATTCTTCAAGAGGAAGGATGGGAAGCAAAAGAGGTTCCACAAGAAGAAGAATGGAAAGGCATATATTGTTGGCGACTGGCTCACCGACATCGAATCATCAAGTGAGTCTTCTTCAAGTGAAGAAGAGAATGATGAAAAAGTTGCGGCCATCGCCGGGGACTTCTCTTCACCACCACCATCGCCATCATCCACTTCTCACCTATGCCTCATGGCTAGGGGTGAACGAAAGGTACAAAATGATATTAATATTGATGATGATAGTGATAGTGATAGTGATGAAGAATTTGCTTCACCTTCATATGATGAGTTAGCTGACTTACTTAAAGAATATACTCAAATCATTAGAAAGTCAAAAGTTAAATGTGATAGGTTGAAAAATGAAAATGAATCTTTAAATGCCAAGTATGACATAGTTATAAAGGCTAGTGATGAAATAAAAGAAGAAAATAAAACTATGTCATCAACTGTAAATGAGCTCACAAACTCCCTAAAAGATGCTAAGGAAAAATATGACAAATTAAATGAAGCTAATAGGGAGTTGCAAACTAGACTAGTAAAGATCAAGGAAGACTATACTCAAATTAAATTTGATCATGACAATCTTCTTGTTGAAAATGAACTTTTATCTTGCAAAACACATGAGGCTATTAACCCTGTTGTTAAGCTTGATGTAGCAACCTCATGTGATGATTTGATTCAAGAAGGGCAAACTAGTCTACATGCTGAATTGACTGAAAAAGTTGAAGTCCTGACTTTAGACAACCAAAAATTGAAGAATTACTTGACTGATGCAACTACTAGAGGAAAAGTTGCTATTGAGAACAATGATTTCAACAATGAGTTGGCAGTGGATAACCAAAGGCTTAAGAATGAGGTCAAGAAACTAAAAAGTGAAAATGAACATCTTGCAACAAGTGTGCAAAAGTTCAACAAGGGTCAATACCTCCAAAATGAGCTGCTTATGAACACTGTTATGAAAAATAACAAGAGTGGTATTGGATACAATGCTTTTGTGCAAAAGAAAGCTATCACTCAATACAAGCCAAAGCAGACTCACAAGCCTATCAAATGCTTTGAGTGTGGAAATGAAGGTCATTTTGCCCACAACTGCAAAGCTAAACCACCAACTCCCTTGCCTAAGCACTCAAGACCATTTGCTTTCAATGCTCACTATGTTCTAAGAAAGGTGGCAAATGGAAAGATTAAGGTTACATTCCTAGGTCCATCAAATAAGAGTAGACCTAGACAAATCTGGGTGGCAAAGTCCTTAATTGAGAGAGTCACTGGTCCTATGCAATATAGGGCCCTCAAAACTCAAGCTTGAATTGTCTGTGAATGTAGGTGAACTACAAGACCGGTGGGAGCCATTGGGTTATTGACAGTGGATGCACACAACATATGACAGGCAACCCACGGATGTTCACCTCACTAGATGAGAATGTTGATGGTCAAGATAAAATCACATTTGGAGACAACTCAAAAGGAAAAGTGCAAGGACTTGGCAAGGTGGCAATCTCAAATGACTTATCAATATCAAATGTTCTCTTAGTTGCACCCTTGAGCTTCAATTTATTATCAGTGGGACAACTCTGTGATCTTGGACTTCAATGCTTATTCACTCCATCAGAGGTTATTGTAACAAAAATAGATGATGAATCAATGGTATTCAAGGGATTTAGATACAACAACCTCTACTTAGTGGATTTCACTTCAGGAGATGCAGACTTAAGAACTTGCCTCTTCACCAAAGCTTTTCTTGGATGGCTTTGGCATAGGAGGCTTGCACATGTTGGGATGAGCACACTCAAGAAGGTATTAAAGAAAGATATGGTTAGAGGTTTAAAGGATGTGGTGTTTGAAAAAGACAAGCCATGCAGTGCATGTCAAGCTGGAAAGCAAGTTGCTAATACACATCCTACTAAAGCTTTCATGTCAACATCAAGGCCACTGGAACTACTTCACATGGATTTATTTGGACCTACAAATTATGTCAGTGCCGGTGGCAACCTCTACTGTCTAGTGATTGTTGATGACTTCTCAAGATACACTTGGGTGTTCTTTCTCCATGACAAATCTGAAGTTGCATCTATATTCAAGAAGTTTGCCAAGAAAGCACAAAATGAATTTGATTGCAAGATTAAGAAGATTAGAAGTGACAATGGCAAAGAATTTGACAACACCAACATTCATGAGTACTGTGATGAAATTGGGATCAAGCATGAAGTATCTGCCACATATACACCTCAACAAAATGGAGTTGTTGAAAGGAAAAACAGGACCTTGATCACCCTTGCAAGAACAATGATTGATGAGTATAACACACCGGAGAGGTTTTGGGCCGAAGCTGTCAACACTGCTTGCTATGCATCAAACAGGCTATTTCCTCACCGGCTACTTGCGAAGACTCCTTATGAACTGCTAAATGGGAAAAAGCCAGACGTCTCTTTCTTCCGGGTGTTTGGGTGCAAATGCTACATCTACAAAAAACACCATCATCTAGGGAAGTTTCAAAGACGTTGTGATATTGGTTTTCTTTTGGGTTATTCATTAAAGTCCAAAGCATATCGAGTATTCAACCATGCCACAGGCGTGGTAGAAGAAACATATGATGTGGAATTTGATGAGACTAATGGCTCCCAAGGAGCACTTAAAAATCTTGATGATGTAGGTGATGAGCCACTTAGGGAAGCAATGAAGAACATGCCTATTGGAGCTATCAAACCAAAAGAAGATGAAGAAGAGGTGCAAATCATTGACAGGCCTTCTTCATCAAATGTACCACAAGATGATGAAAAAGATGAGAGGCATGCAAATGAAGATACATTTGTCTCTCATGAACAAGCAAGGGTACAAGCCGAAGATGTTGATGCTCCAGGATCTTCTTCCCAAGTGGTTGACAGGAGAAACTCATCACTACTTCAAGCTCATCCTCAAAACCAAATCATCGGGAGTCCTTCACAAGGGGTTATTACTCGATCACATAGACATGCTAATTTTATTAAACATCACTCTTTTGTTTCTTGTGTTGAGCCTACTTGTATAGATGAGGCGCTACAGGATCCGGACTGGGTGAATGCCATGCATGAAGAACTTAACAACTTCACCCGTAACGAAGTTTGGACCCTGGAGAAGCCCCCACAAGATGCAAGAATCATTGGAACAAAGTGGGTGTTCAGAAACAAACAAGATGATCAAGGTGTGATTGTAAGAAACAAGGCAAGACTTGTCGCAAAGGGATTCTCTCAAGTTGAAGGCTTAGATTTTGGAGAGACCTTTGCACCAGTTGCTCGACTGGAAGCCATCCGTATCCTACTTGCATATGCATCATGCTATGATATAAAACTTTATCAAATGGATGTAAAAAGTGCATTTTTAAATGGCTTCATAAATGAACTTGTATATGTTGAGCAACCGCCTGGATTTGAAGACCCTAGATATCCTAACCATGCTTACAGGTTGTCCAAGGCGCTTTATGGGCTAAAGCAAGCTCCAAGGGCTTGGTATGAGCGTCTTCGCGACTTCCTCATCGAAAAGGGCTTCAAAATCGGGACCGTCGACACAACTCTCTTCACAAAGAAACATAACGGTGATATTTTCATTTGTCAAGTATATGTTGATGATATAATCTTTGGCTCGACAAATGACTATCATTGCAAGGAATTTGGTGAGTTGATGTCGAAGGAGTTCGAGATGTCAATGATTGGTGAGCTAACATACTTCCTCGGCTTTCAAGTCAAGCAAATGAAAGATGGTAACTTTCTCTCACAAGAGAAGTATACCAAAGACTTGTTGAAAAGGTTCAACATGGAGAAGTGCAAACCAATCAAGACCCCCATGCCTACAAATGGACATCTCGACTTAGATGAGGGAGGTAACCCAGTTAATCAAACTCTCTACCGTTCTATGATTGGTAGTTTATTGTACCTTACCGCATCTAGGCCCGATATTATGTTCACTGTTTGCATGTGTGCTAGATTCCAATCTAATCCTAAGAAAGCTCATCTTCGCGCTGTTAAGAGAATTCTTAGGTATCTCAGGCACACCACAAGCGTTGGTCTGTGGTATCCCAAAGGAGCTACTTTTGATTTAATTGGCTATTCCGATTCGGATTATGCCGGTTGCAAAATTGATAGGAAAAGTACTTCTGGGGGATGCCATCTGCTTGGTAGATCACTAGTTTCATGGACATCCAAAAAGCAAAATAGTGTTGCCTTGTCAACTGCCGAAGCGGAATACATTGCCGCATGTGCTTGTTGCACACAGATTTTATATATGAAACAAACTCTTCTAGACTATGGCGTAGTTCTAGAAAAGGTACCTTTGTTGTGTGATAATGAGAGTGCTGTTAAAATTGCTAATAATCCTGTACAACACTCTCGCACCAAGCACATTGATATCCGTCATCACTTCCTTAGAGATCATGTTGCTAAAGGAGATATCATTTTAGAAGGAGTGAGGTCGGAAGATCAATTAGCGGATATTTTCACTAAGCCACTTGATAAGACCCGCTTTTGCATGTTGAGAAATGAGCTAAACATTCTTGATCTCAGAAATTTTATGTAAAATGTCAAATGGTGTTGTCACTTGCATTGCATATTTATATTCCTTGTATTGCATCTAGGACTTGTCTAACCTAGTTGAGATAACCGCCAACAAAGCGAGTGAAAAAGCTTAACTCGGGTCAAACCTGACAAGTCTTAGGTTTTAAGCTTTTAGCACTAAAATTCTTACTTTTCACGCAATTATTGGTTCTTGAAATATGCATGAGGTACTGCACTTAGGGGGAGTATTCAAAACTCAAATCACTCATGAAAACCCCGAGTGCAAACCAAAATGCAAATTTCACCATTTGCCTATTTTCTCTAAAAATTATCTAGCCTATGGCAAAATATTTTGAAAAGTATATGAGGGTGCCAATACCTGTCCCAACAAGTGTTATTTTGAGTGATTATAAGTTGGGATTTGGTTTGGTTAGGAGTTAGATAGAAAAATTCAAAATTTTCCAAACTCCCCTCTGTCTGGGCTCACCGGACAGTCCGGTGTGCACCGGACACTGCACTGTGCAATGTCCGGTGCACCGGCAGCCGCGCGCTATAATCCAATTCTCCTGTGCGCTGTCCGGTGGTTCACCGGACAGCTACTGTGCGCTGTCCGGTGTGCACCGGACAGGCACTGTAGACTGTCCGGTGCGCCCATATCGCGTTTTAAAAAAAGGCCTCCAGCCCGCAGCCGGGCCAGAGGCACACTCTCTCTGCCAGTGCCTCCTTCCTCTCTGTCTCTGGCGATTCTTCCCCAGCGCCGGCGATCTTCCCCCACCGGCGTCTCTCCGGCGACCTGGTGCTCTCCGTGACCCTTTCCTCTCCGGTGAGCAGTCATCCCCCCTCTCCTTCCCTCTCCGGTGAGCAGTCATCCCCCCTCTCCTTCCGTCTAGCTCTTGTTTCATTAATTTACCTTCTCTTTTATATGAACAAGAAACTTATGAAGTGTATGCGCTCACTCTTATTATTATGATACACATTCTTTCTGTCAAAGATTACTGAGTATAATTAACCATTCTTTCTATTGACAGAATCTTCAAAACAAACTACTCTCACAAAACTTGTAGGGTTGTCATCAATCACCAAAAAGGGGGAGATTGAAAGCATCTAGGCCCCTGGTTGGTTTTAGTGATTAATGACAACGTAATATTATATGTGACTAACGTGTGTTTTGCAGAGACAAATGGTAAGTTAGGTCGCATGACAGGTAGAAGTACTACAACGGTGAAAACAATCCCGGAAATAAGAACTCGAAGCGACGGCTAAAACGACGGAACAAAAGGTGAAGGTCTACGGAGTCCGAGTGTCAAGGAGATGTGGACACTCGCGATTTAGTTAGGTCTTTTATTCTCTTTTAGTCGTACTATAAAGAGGGGTTGTCGATGAGTAGTTTGACCAAGAGAGTTCTGGTGTAGTGTTGGTGCACAATCACACTCATACACAGTGCTAGGTGTCACTCTAGAACTCACACACAAGTTAGAGCGAAAACCGATTTGAAAATCAGCTGAAAAACAAGAGATAGGGTTTCTGGCTTAGGGGCACCGGACTGTCCGGTGTGCACCGGACTGTCCGGTGCACCCTCTGCCAGGTGGGGCCAGGCTGGTCCACGGCAGTGTTTTTCCTTCGCAGAAACCCGAGAGCGCAGACCGGACACCGCACCGGACTGTCCGGTGTGCACCGGACAGTGGACTGTTCACTGTCCGGTGCGCCATGAGTCCAACGGCTCTCTGTCAGAACTAGCCGTTGGAAACGACCGTTGGCGCACCGGTGGCGCACCGGACTGTCCGGTGCGCCATCGCGCAGTAAAGTGCCTGTAACGGCTAGTTGGTGGGTGAGGGCTATTTATACCCCCTCCACCCACCATATTCATTGTCTTGCACTCCACATTTATTCCAGCACATTGGTAGAGCATTGCAAGCACCAAAAGGCTAGTGAGGAGATTAGAGAATCATAATCCACGCTTGTTCCTCATTAGCGCTAGTGAGAGCCACCTAGAGCACACACCACTTGCATTAGGCTTCTCTTGGTCAAGCGAAAGTCTACGGCTTGTTACTCTTGGTGATCGGCATCACCTAGACGGCTTGGTGGCGTTGGGAGCTCGGTGATCACCGTGAAGATCTTGTTGGTGACCCGACTCAAGTTTGTAAGCGGTCTCGAGGGATCCACCGCGCCGGAGTGGCAAAGGATCATCTCGTAGTGAGCACTTGGTTCTTGCGAGGACCAAGGGGGAGCGATACCCTTGCGCGGGTGCTCCAACGAGGACTAGTGGAGAGTGCCGACTCTTCGATACCTCGGGAAAAAATTGGAGGAGTCTTCTAAACTTTGCTTTACATTCCGCACTTAATTCAAGCACTTTACATTGTGTATTTGTTTAGCAAGTATTTGAAGTATTATCTTAGCTTTATTACATTTCTAGTATTATATTCTTAATGCTAGTTGTTGGGGTGAAGTTGGGCTCTTGTTTAGCTCTTGCTTAGGTCTTAATTAGTGTTGATTTTTAGAAAAGCCCAATTCACCCCCCCCCCCTCTTGGGCATCGTGATCCTTTCAAAAGGCCAAAGCGATAAATGGATCAGCTACCACTTGAGAGATTTTGAAAATAGTAGAATAGAGCTTTTGGTTTGTCAAAACTCTTTTATTGTCTCCCTTGTCAAAAGTTGGCTTCTTGTGGGGAGAAATGTTGATTATGGAAAAAAGGGGGAGGTTTTAAAATCTTGAATCAATTTCTCTTGTAATGACTCTTTATGTTTTAACAAGTATGTTTGACTTAGAGATAGAAATTTGAGTTTGATTTGCAAAAACAAAACAAGTGGTGGCAAAGGATGATCCATATATGTCAAAATTGAATCAAAACAATTTTGAATTCTTATCTGAATTGATTTTGTACTTGTTCTACTTGATTTATGTTGTGTTGGCATAAATCACCAAAAAGGGGGAGATTGAAAGGGAAATGTGCCTTTGGGCCATTTCTAAGTATTTTGGTGATTTAGTGTCCAACACAAGTGCCTAAGTGTAAAATGGTGGACAAAGTACGAATCAAGGATAAAGGTATGTTTCTCAGACTTAGTACATTGTTTTATGGACTAATGTATTGTGTCTAAGTGCTGGAAACAGGAAAAATCCAATTGGAAATGTCTTGGCTCGAGCAGCCAAGACTCTGCTCAGTCTGGGAGCACCGGACTGTCCGGTGGTGCACCGGACAGTGTCCGGTGCGCCAGGCTGGCTCGAGCGAACTGGCCGCTCTCGGGAATTCATCGGCGACGTATGGCTATAATTCACCGGACTGTCCGGTGTGCACCGGACTGTCCGGTGAGCCAATGGTCGGCCGGGCCAACGGTCGGCCGCGCGATCTGTGCGGGACACGTGGCCGAGCCAACGGCTAGAAGGGGGCACCGGACTGTCCGGTGTGCACCGGACATGTCCGGTGTGCCAACGGCTCTCAGGCTGCCAACGGTCGACTGTGCCACTTTTGGAAGGAAATCGGACACCAGACAGTGTCCGGTGTGCACCGGACTGTCCGGTGCGCCAGTCGACAGAAGGCAAGATCAGCCTTCCTAGAATGCTCTCAACGGCTCCTAGCTACCTTGGGGCTATAAAAGGGACCCCTAGGCGCATGGAGGAAAAAACCCAAGCATCCTTTGAGCATTGTTGATCACTCACACATCATTCTTGCGCACTTGTTCGACACTCTAGTGATTTGAGCTCCATTCTAGTGTGATAGTCATTTGAGCTTAAGTCTGGGTCTTGTGTGTGCGTATTTGCTGTGATCTTAGTGTCTTGTGTGAGTTGCTAATCCCTCCCTTGCTCCGTGATTCTTTGTGAACTTCAAGTGTAAGAGCGAGAGGCTCCAAGTTGTGGAGATTCCTCGCAAACGGGATTAAGAAAAGCAACGCAAAACACCGTGGTATTCAAGTGGGTCTTTGGACCGCTTGAAAGGGGTTGATTGCAACCCTCGTCCGTTGGGACGCCACAACGTGGAGTAGGCAAGCGTTGGTCTTGGCCGAACCACGGGATAACCACTGTGCCATCTCTGTGATTGATATCTTTTTGGTTATTGTGTTTTGTTGAAACTCCTTTCTTGCCACTTGGCAATTAGTGTGCTAACGCTTAACCAAGTTTTGTGGCATTAAGTTTAAGTTTCACAGGATCACCTATTCACCCCCCCTCTAGGTGCTCTCACAGCTCCTGCAGCGCAGCCTCAGTCCGAGTCAGTACTAGCTCCAGCTTCTATGGCAGATCCTGGATCCGAGACTGACTGACCACCAGCTAGTGTTTGCTCTTCTGCCACGACCACGATCGGATGCGCCCCCGCCTCCTCCTTCCTCTTCTAGTCTGTAGGTTCAGGTTACCCTTTTGGTGTTTGATGCTAAAGGGGGAGAGATATGAGAGTTGTGAGAACTAGGGGGGTTAGGGAGTTAGTTGAGAGTCTTGTGTATTTTGATGTAATATATGTGCTTGATACTCTCTGTACTAGCTCCATTTTTGTATGATGCTTTTACTCACAAACTCTATAATATGCTCTCGATGCTTATGTTGACTGTGTGTGTATTGTGTTTCACCTAATATGTTATCACCAGTCTTTTAGTTCTTGTTCATCGATTTCATTTCATTCTTATATGAACAAAAAACTTACGTTGTGTATGCACCTATACCTATTATTATTACACACGCTCTTTCTGTCAAACGATTATTGAGTATAACTAACCATCTTCTCTATTGACACAAATTTCAAACAAACTACTCACACTCTTGTAGGGTTGTCATCAATCACCAAAAAGGGGGAGATTGAAAGCATCTAGGCCCCTGGTTGGTTTTAGTGATTAATGACAACATAATATTATATGTGACTAACGTGTGTTTTGTAGAGACAAATTGATATGACCAAGCCATTAAGCAACATATTACAACCCCCAAATCAAGCTACATCAACTCAAGTACTGTAGGATCTAGGACACCGGCTAGAGGGGGGTGAATAGGTGGTTTTGACTAAAATAAAAAAACACTAGGTAAATTTAATCAATATAACAAGAGGAATAAATTCTCTTGTGACAACAAGTAAACAATGTATGAGAAACAACTACGGTGATTGAATATTTGAGGAACAATATGCAAAACACTAATCACTTGCAAGGCAATAAGTAATGCAAGAAGGTAGAGACACCGAAATTTATCCTGTGGTATCGGTGATTTGCCGATCACCCCTAATCTACGTTGAGGTGGACTTCAAGCTCTCACTTGCTCCTCTATCAAGACACGGCTTGATCTTTGAGCCAAGTGGACAAGAAATCACTCAATACCTCGATTCCACTAATGTCACCTTTGCCGCTCCGGCGAGGTAGGCGCGAACCCCTCACAATCAACACCGCGGCTTCTCCACAATCTTCTTGGAGAGCTCGACGGAGACAATCACCCGAGCCGTCTAGGAAGCGGCAACCTCCAAGAGTAATATGCCAATGACGCTTGCTTGGTGTACCACCTAGTGCCTCAAGAATCACCGAATGATGCAAATGCACTAGGAACCCTCAATCTCTCACTAGAATGCAATCTCAAGTAAAGAGTGTGAGAGAGTGAGTTGGAGGATCGCAAATGAGCTCAATGTGTGCAAGGAATAGCCAAGAGAGCTCTCTCGCACGAGCTACCCTTCTATTTATAGCCCCCCATCAAAATCCAACCGTTATGTGCAAAAAGCACCAGTTCTGCACACACGCGGACGGTCCGCGCCCTAGGGCCGGACGGTCCGCCGTACATATAACGGTTATAATTCCCGTTTGAAAACTGTCGGAGCTGTCAGAAAATTTGGATCCGGACAGTCCGCCCTCCAAGGCCGGACCATCCGCGACCTGGCAGCTTGAGGCACCCGAACCTCTGACCAAGAATAGTTAACACGGGCGGACCGTCCGCCTATAAGGCCGAACGGTCCGAGACCTGAGACAGTACTGTCCGGACTAGTCCCCCGGACAGTCCGTAGTACAAATCTACAAAATCACACAGTCCCTGTCCAAAACATGTTTGACACTTGCGGACTGTCCGCGCTATAATTCAGGGACTGGCCCGAAACCAGCCTTCTCTGGTCATGACTGCGGACGGTCCGGCCCTAAAGCCCGGACGGTCCGCAGTGCAATGGAACAATGTGGCTTCCGAAGTGATCAGACTTCGGACCCCTCTAGTGGATCGCGGACGGTCCGCCCTCAAGGCCTGGACGGTCCGTGCATCCAAGACTTTGCAATTATTCAAACTCGCTTTTGAAAGAACTTTTAACTCAAGAAATTTGAAGCGTTGTTAGTCATCATGCAAATGCAACTACTTGATGCTCTACGAGGCACAAAGCTTTACACAGATCAAAGTCATTGACCCCTCTTAATAGTACAGCTAACTAGCCTACTAATCCGGTCAGGTATCTTATCTAAACTCCTCAAGACCGGCAAAAACGAAACCTATATTATACCTTTGCCTTTATTTGATCCACAACCAATGCTTATGATTCTCCAACATTTCCTGTTCTATGTGGTCCAACCCTGCATTCTTATTTCTCCAAGAATCGTTAGTCCACAAGCAGTTGTCATTAATTACCAAAACATCACCAAAGGGGCCTAGATGATTCACAATCTCCCCCTTTTTTGGTAATTGATGACAACACTACATAACATATTAAAGAGAAGTTTAGTTTTTCCAAATATCCCTCATACCTAAGGTATAAGATAGATTTTGGAGATAAGTTTCATAGGACTTATCTTGATTTGAAGTTCTGTCCGAGAGATAGATAAATCACAATAAAAAAACTCAGTATGTAAGAAAGGCTCCCCCTAAGTGTGTGCAGGATTATTTGAAGCTGAAGATATAACACACATAATATATCAGAGTTTTGATGGAGACTTTCCTACAATCATGGTTATCGAGGCATACAAGAGATGATATGTAGAGTAAGTGCAGCAATTATAATCACTCCTCGATTAACCACACACAGAGTAATTTGAACTAAACATAGTTCATCCCACAGAATATTACAGATAATTGTCCACAGACATACGACATAGAGTTAACAGTTCAAGCCAGTTCCAAATGCATAAGACATAAACTAATGCATGCGACATAAAAAGGTAAATATGCATATGCACGGTCTTAATGTCCACATAGACCAACAACTCCCCCTGAATGTGACATCTGACAACTTCTCTTCTCATCACTTCTCTCCCCCTTTGGCATCAATTGCCACAAAGGAGAGGCCTCACTGATCACTAGGTGGAGGATGCATGTTGTAGTAGTGAGTGCTGAATGTGTCAAAAAGAGAGGAAACTGGCCAAAATCTTGCTGGAGTTGTTGCTGCCTCTGACTGATATCATGCATGCTGTCATTGGTAGAAAGATTGTCAAATTGGCTGGAGAGAGCGCCCATGTTATCTTGAAAACTCTACTTCATATTATTTAGCCTGGTCATGATAGGATCAGTATGATAGGATTAGTGAGACAGTGACATTAGTGTGAATGTGATCACGAAACTCAGAAAACTCAGAGTTGAGTGCATCCCAATTACTGTCAAAGCGAGACTGCATGTCATCTAGGCGGTGATCCATATGTGTCATCATGCCCTCAAAGCGAGTATCAATATGGGACTCAAGCCCCTGCTGCATAGTGTGAAAATATGGATCAAAGTAGCCTGGACCAGGTTGCCAATACTGCTGAGGCTGAGGAGGAGGTGGAGGAGGAGGCATCTGCTCGGCCTCAACATCAGGAGCTGCCCCTGCATCATAGCCAGGGTCTTCCTCATTATCGGGAAAGGGAGTGAGTGGCCTGGTGAGAAATCCTATCTCATTCTTAAAAGGTCTGAACGGTGTGTGAACAATCTCGCAAGGCCCCTCAAATCTTGTCTTGGCTTTGATGAGAGCCATAATATAAGGAGCATATGCTAAATTTTGGTTCTTGTCCATTTTCAAATCATTGAGCCGTCTCATCATGAAAAGAACAACATTCATTACCTCACCGTTCATGATGTGGTGGATAATGTTCCAGAATTTGTCCTGAATTTTGCTCTTATCCCCACTCTTGGGAAGAATAGTGACTCTGGCAATCTTGTTGATCACAGCAGGATGATGCATGAGTCCTGCTGTCTCTCCAAACCTCTGGGTATTCCCAGCCTTGCTGGCTCATAGAATTGCACAAAGTCCTCAAAATTATCCTCAGTGTAGAGATCCAGTCCAGCTGAAATGGTACCATAATCCAGACTATTGGCAGTGGCAAAGTCAGCAAAAGAGGCAGAATAGCGCTTGAATCCAGTCATCCAGGTGATGGATTCTTCTTCTATATCAATCTCTGAGGTGGTCAGGAATTGCTTGACAGCCATTTCACTGAAGTCTGTTCGTTGCCCCATAAACTGATACAGTCCACACGTCTCAAACTTAGGGATTAGACCCTCCATGACTGATTGACCTAGCATGAAAGACCAATCAATCACCTGATGTTTATGAAAATTTGTATCCACCAAGGTGCCCCAAAAAACATCAAACTGCAGCTGAGTATGAAAGAATTGAACATTGGTGTCAGATGGCAGAGTGTATTGGTTCACAGTCCGCCTTGAGCAGTACTCAGCCATAGAAAACCTCCTCTTTGGATATGTCCATCATGTGGTGTCAATGGGATAATCGGGATGGACATGAGGAAAGTCTTCAGTATCCATAGATTCAGTGCCTCCAGCTGAGGATTGGGCCTCTGAATCAGAGGTTGGTGTATAGTCAGCATCATCTCCACGAGGGCGCTTTGATTTAAAGCGACCTGCAAGTTTCTTGCGGAGACCACCAAAACCACTGCAATAATGTGACAGACATCCATAGATAAATAGTTGATACCAATCACCACAATAAAAAAGGAATAGAACTGCATTGCTCTGCCAGGGTCCGAATGGTCCGCGCTAGGGGGCCGGACTGTCCGCACCAGAGGCCCGGACGGTCCGCGCCCACCAGGCGGACGGTCCGCGACCGACCAGGGGCGACTCTCCAGAACCCTAGCTGCCACAAACGTTGAATTTATGATTTTGCAGAGAATATCCATCCAAACGAGTTCAAAATTGTGCACAGCATTCACAGTGAGTAGAACTAACAATCCCACCAATCATATTTGTAAAACTACTGCTCAATTTTAGATCAGAGAGGAAATCCAAATAATCTCAAAATTGAAGAGATTTGATGAAATCCACAAGGTTATGAAATACCGTGAGGAAGACATGTTGATTGAACGTTTCCACAAGCTGTCGGACTGTCCGTGCGCAACGTCACCTCTCCGTCCGCGCACAATCGACAAAGGAGACTATTTGGCGAGTGGAGAGCAAGAGAAAAGGGGCAAAGAACACAAAATGACAAGTCTGCGGCCTCTGCCCGACTTTACTGCCTGTCGTGGACGGTCCGCGCAGGGTCGGCGGACGGTCCACGGCCTGATGAGTTCAGACGGTCTGCATTGCTGATCGGACTGTCCAGATCCTGATGCTGCGGACGGTCCGCGGTCTATGGACGGACGGTCCGCGGCCTGATACTTAATTTTCCAATGTCTGTCCACTTTCTGATTTTGAATTTCAAATCCGAATTGGTGCTCATATATGGACATTTCGACCAATCCAAGGGTTAGTATGCATGCATATACATATTATGTAATTGAGTAATGCAAATTTTTGTATTAAACTATCTAGATCAATTTAGAATAAAAAAATGCATCAAAAATACCAAATAAATAGCATAGAGTGCATATTTAGAACCGAATTGCAACACTACACATGCGTGATCAACTTCAAGCCACATTTGAGAGATCGATCACATTCATTTCACTTCTTAGAGAATAAAATCTTGTTTCATCCAAAGGCTTTGTAAAAATGTCTGCTAATTAATCATCCGTGTCAATGGAATAAATAGAGATATCTCACTTTCTAACATGATCCCTTAAGAAGTGATGTTGTATATCAATATGCTTAGTTCTTGAGTGTTGGACCGGATTGGTAGCCAATTTTACCGCACTCTCATTATCACATATGAGAGGCACATTCTTGAAAATAATCCCATAATTCAATAAAGTTTGTTTCATCCATAATAGTTGAGTACAACAATTTCTGGCCGATATATATTCCGCTTCGGCGGTAGAGAGAGCAACCGAATTTTGTTTTTTAGAAGACCATGAAACAAGAGATCTACCAATAAATTGACAACAACCGAAGGTGCTTTTTCTATCAACTTTGCACCCCGCATAGTCTGAATCCGAATATCCAATTAATTCAAATTGAGCACTTTTGGGATACCATAGACCAATATTGGGAGTATACTTCAAATATCTTAGAATTCTTTTAGCGGCCTTCAAGTGAATCTCTCTAGATGAAGCTTGAAATCGAGCACACATGCATACACTAAACATAACATCGGGCCTAGATGCAGTAATATAAAGCAAACTATCAATTATTGAACGATAAAGTTTTTGATCAACCATAGTACCTCCTTCATCTAAGTCTAGATGACCATTTGTTGCCATTAGAGTCTTGATAGGCTTTGCATTTTATAAACCAAACTTCTTGAGTATGTCCTTCAAATATTTTGATTCACTTATAAAAATTTCATCTTTCAATTGTTTGATTTGAAGGCCAAGAAAGAAGCTCAATTCTCCTATCATAGACATTTCAAATTCTTTTGACATCATTTTTCCGAATTCCTCACAAAATAATTCATTAGTAGATCCAAAAATAATATCATCAACATAGATTTGATAAACAAATAAGTCTTTGCCAATTCTTTTAGTGAATAGAGTAGTGTCAACCTTCCCAATTTTGAAGTCTTTGGAAAGCAAGAAATCCCTAAGCCTTTCATACCAAGCGCGTGGAGCTTGCTTAAGCCCATAGAGAGCTTTAGAAAGCTTGAACACATGGTTAGGTCTTTTGAGGTCCTCAAAACCGGAAGGTTGTTCAACATACACTAGTTCACTAATCTTACCATTTAGAAAAGCACTCTTTAAATCCATTTGGTAGAGCTTGATATTATGTGCACAAGCATAAGCAAGAAGAATCCGGATTGCTTCTAATCTTGCCACGGGAGCAAATGTCTCCCCAAAATCCAATCCCTCAATTTGAGTATATCCTTGTGTAACTAATCTTGCCTTGTTTCTTACTACCACACCAGCTTCATTGTGCTTGTTGCGAAACACCCATTTTGTACCAAAAACATTGTGGTTCTTTGGTCTCTCAACAAGCTCCCAAACTTCATTTCGAGCGAAGTTGTTTAATTCTTCATGCATTGCATTCACCCAATCAACATCAAGTAGAGCTTCATCTACACGGTTAGGTTCCATACAAGATACGAAAGAGAAATGTTCACAAAATGAAGCTATGCGAGAGCGAGTTTGAACACCCTTACTAATATCACCCACAATTTGATCAACCAGGTGATCCTTCACAATGGAATGATGAATTCTTAATACCGTTTGATAATTGCTAGTTGAAGCATTAGGAGGAACCGAATGTCTTGAAGTACCTTGATCATGAGTATCCATAGTTTCATCATGTTGTTGGCTTTGGTGATCTTCCTCATTTAGAGTTGAGGATGAAGGAATGACAACCACACTATTTTCATCATCATCTTCCTTTGGCTTTATTTCACCAATGGTCATTGTTTTCATTGCATTTATCAATTGAGTTCTACCAACATCATCAAGATTATCACTCTCATCTTGAGACCCATTTGTTTCATCGAATTCAACACCATATGCTTCTTCAATAATACCATGAGTTTTGTTGAAGACTCTATAAGCTTTACTATTTGATGAATATCCAAGAAGAAAACTCTCATCACATTTCTTCTCAAATTTAGAAAGCCGGCTTCCCTTTCTTAAAATATAACATTTGCAGCCGAATACCCTAAAATATGAGATATTTGGCTTTCTACCATTGAGCAATTCATATGGAGTTTTCTTCAAAAGTTTGTGACAATATAGTCTATTTGATGAATGACAAGCGGTATTTATTGTCTCGGCCCAATAAGAATCCGATATATTATATTCCGCTAACATAGACCTAGCCATATCAATGAGAGTTCTATTCTTTTTTTCAACAATACTGTTTTGTTCCGGGGTATATTTGGAAGAGAATTTATGTTTAATACCCTTGTCATCACAATATTCATCAATTCTTGCATTTTTGAATTCCGACCCATTATCACTTCTAACCTTTTTTATGTCGAAATCAAATTGATTTTGAGCCAATATAGCAAATGACTTGAATGTTTCAAACACATTAGATTTGTCTCGAAGAAAATAAACCCAAGTAAATCTTGAATAATCATCCACAATCACAAGACAATAAGAATTACCACCAATACTTACAAAAGATGTGGGCCCAAATAAATCCATGTGAAGTAATTCCAAAGGCCGATGAGTGGACATTTGACTTTTATTTGGATGAGTGTTTGCCACTTGCTTCCCGGCTTGACATGAGCTACACAATTTGTTCTTCTCAAACTTCACATCTTTTAAGCCACGAACTAAGTCATGCTTGGCTAACCGATTGAGTTGCTTCATTCCAACATGACCAAGTCTTCTATGTCATAACCAACCTAGTGAAGCTTTTGAGAATAGGCAAGTTGTGAGCTTTGCCTCATTAGATGAGAAATCAACAAGATAAAAATTTTCATGTCTAAAACCTTTAAACTTAAGATTGCTACCATCAACACTAGAGATAATAACATCTTCAACCGTGAAATTGCAACAAAATCCTAAATCACATAATTGAGCTACGGAAAGTAAATTAAAATTCAAAGACTCAACCAAGAGCACATTTGATATGGAATGATCATTTGAAATAGCAATTTTACCCAAACCTTTAACCTTTCCTTTGCGATTATCTCCAAATGTGATACTATCATAATTTGAGCAATCTTCCTCACTCATTTGGGTAAACATTTTCATATCTACGGTTATGTGTTGAGTGCATCCACTATCTAACACCTAATGATTCCCTCCCGCCTTGTAGTTTACCTACAAAAGGAAATCAATCTCTTTTAGGTACCCAAACTTGCTTGGGTCCTTGGATGTTAGTGACCAAGGTCTTTGGCACCCAAATAGCTTTCTTTTTGTTTCCAACAATTGAAGTACCAACAAATTTAGCATGAACACCTTTTGCATTATGAGAAAGAACATAACAATGCTCAAAACAAGTGGAGGATACATTTTTGAACTTGGGACAATTTTTCTTAACATGTCCCTTCTTGTGACACTTGTGACACACTTTGTCACATTCTTTCACAAACAATGTCTTTTGCTTTATAAAAGCATTCTTTCCTTTCTTGGGAACATATCCAATACCTTCACGGTTAAGAGAGCACCGTTGACTTCCCAATATGAAATCCAATTGAGCCTTACCACCATATGCCTTTTCTAGGTCATGAGTTAGAGTGTTTACTCTATCTACTAACACTTCATTCTCAACAATAATTTTTGATTCATCAAGAGCAATGTTGTCATTGAGAGAAATTTTGCATTTATCACAAATAGAGTTAGTAGGTAGTGGTTCACTTGTAAGACTATCAAGTAAGTCACAAGTGACTCCAACATCCCTAGTGACCACCTCAACTTCATGCACAATAGACGATTTTTGAGCATCCGCAAGCTTCTCACAATTTTCTTTTAGGTCATTGTGAGAGGTCTTGAGCTCCTCAAAAGACACTTGGAGGTTTTTATACAATTCCTTCAAGGTCTTAAATTTTTCTTTTTCTTTGTGCATGTAGTCACCGGCCTCACCTAACATTCTAGCAAGATCATCATATGAATAGCCATCATCATCAACATCATCAATATCATCATCATCAATTATATCATTTAAATCGGTGATGATTTTTACCTTAGCATCTCCCTTTGCCATGAGACAATGGGGGGATGAGAAGAGTGAGGGAGCTTCCTTGATGGCAATTTCGGCATTAAGCTTGGATGAGGTGTCATCATCATCATCATCCGAGCTATCATCTGAGTCCCATTCAACTAAGTAGGTTTGCCATCTTTCTTCTTGTTATAGTATTTCTTTTTCTTCTTGTCACTTTCATCTTTGCCCTTCTTCTTCTTGCTTGGGCAATTCATGGCAATGTGACCGAGTTCCCCACACTCAAAACACTTTCTATCATTGAAAGCATTTCTTCTTGATGTTTGACCTCTCCTAGGTTGACCTCTCTTCATCTTCATGAATTTATTGAATTTCCTTACAAATAGAACCATGTCACCATCACTCTCACTTTCATTTTCTTTATCATTACTATCTTCCTTTTCAATTGCCTTTGAGGCCTTAGCTTTGAGAGCAATTGATTCATTTTTCACCTTCTTTGCCAAACTTAAAGCATCGGCTTGTGACTTCTTAAATATATCTTGAGTGAGAATTTCTCCCAATACTTCGGTTGGAGAAGTTGTAGATAGATCACTCCTTACTAACATTGTCACAATGGTCTCATATTTCTCCGGAAGTGATCTAAGAAACTTGTGAGTGAAATCCACATCCAGTACATTAAAACCAAGTCCCTTGAGTTCATTTACTATCTCATTTAACCGATTGAACATATCGGATACACTCTCATCTTCTTTCATAATAAATTGCTCAAACTTCGCTTTGCACACGTATAGTTTGGCGCTCTTCACAATTATAGTTCCTTCATGAATTTCTATTAGCTTAATCCAAATCTCATGAGCGGTTGTGAGATTCTTGATACGATTGAACTCATTTATATCAAGAGCATCATAAAAGACATTCATGGCTTGATCATTTGTGAGGATATTCTCATTATCACTAACGGATGGTTCATCTTCTTTCAACACAACAAATCCATCCCTGACAATTGGCCAAATTTTTCCACCCATTGCTCTAAGATGCATTGACATTCTTATTTTCCAATAGTCATAATTATTCCCATCAAAATGTGGTGGCTTCCCAATGTGCACATTGTTGTTACTAGCCATTTTGTCCTACTCCGGGATGATTAGATCCACAAACAATGGAGTCCTCGGCTCCGATACCACTTGTAGGATCTAGGACACCGGCTAGAGGGAGGGTGAATAGGCGGTTTTGACTAAAATCAAAAAACACTAGGTAAATTTAATCAATATAACAAGAGGAATAAATTCTCTAGTGACAACAAGTAAACAATGTATGAGAAACAACTACGGTGATTGAATACTTGAGGAACAATATGCAAAACACTAATCACTTGCAAGGCAGTAAGTAATGCAAGAAGGTAAAGACACCGAAATTTATCCCGTGGTATCTGTGATTTGCCGATCACCCCTAATCCACGTTGAGGTGGACTTCAAGCTCTCACTTGCTCCTCTATCAAGACACGGCTTGATCTTTGAGCCAAGTGGACAAGAAATCACTCAATACCTCGATTCCACTAATGTCACCTTTGCCGCTCCGGCGAGGTAGGCGCGAACCCCTCACAATCAACATCGTGACTTCTCCACAATCTTCTTGGAGAGCTCGACGGAGACAATCACCCGAGCCGTCTAGGAGGCGGCAACCTCCAAGAGTAATAAGCCAATGACGCTTGCTTGGTGTACCACCTAGTGCCTCAAAATCACCGAATGATGCAAATACACTAGGAACCCTCAATCTCTCACTAGAATGCAATCTCAAGCAAAGAGTGTGAGAGAGTGAGTTGGAGGATCACAAATGAGCTCAATGTGTGCAAGGAATAGCCAAGAGAGCTCTCTCACACGAGCTACCCTTCTATTTATAGCCCCCATCAAAATCCAACCGTTATGTGCAAAAAGCACCAGTTCTGCGCACACGCGGACGGTCCGCGCCCTAAGGCCGGACGGTCCGCCGTACATATAACGACTATAATTCCCGTTTGAAAACTGTCGGAGCTGTCAGAAAAGGTGGATCCGGACAGTCCGCCCTCCAAGGCCAGACCGTCCGCGACCTGGCAGCTTGAGGCACCCGAACCTCTGACCAAGAATAGTTAACACGGGCGGACCGTCCGCCTATAAGGCCGGACGACCCGAG
This sequence comes from Zea mays, assembly GCF_902167145.1. Classification (NCBI taxonomy): domain Eukaryota; kingdom Viridiplantae; phylum Streptophyta; class Magnoliopsida; order Poales; family Poaceae; genus Zea; species Zea mays. The sequence goes on from NC_050101.1 coordinate 93,184,989, forward strand.
ACCTAAGACAGTACTGTCCGGACTAGTCCCCCGGACAGTCCGTAGTACAAATCTACAAAATCACACAGTCCCTGTCCAAAACATGTTTGACACTTGCGAACTGTCCGCCCAACACAGTCAGACGGTCCGCGTTATAATTCAAGGACTGGCCCGAAACCAGCCTTCTCTGGTCATGACTGCGGACGGTCCGGCCCTAAGGCCCGGACGGTCCGCAGTGCAATGGAACAATGTGGCTTCCGAAGTGGTCAGACTTCGGACCCCTCTAGTGGATCGCGGACGGTCCGCCCTCAAGGCCCGGACGGTCCGCGCATCCAAGACTTTGCAATTATTCAAACTCGCTTTTGAAAGAACTTTTAACTCAAGAAATTTGAAGCGTTGTTAGTCCTCATGCAAATGCAACTACTTGATGCTCTACGAGGCACTAAGTTTTACACAGATCAAAGTCATTGACCCCTCTTAATAGTACGGCTATCTAGCCTACTAATCCGGTCAGGTATCTTCTCTAAACTCCTCAAGACCGGCAAAAACGAAACCTATTATATACCTTTGTCTTTATTTGATCTACAACCAATGCTTATGATTCTCCAACATTTCCTGTTCTATGTGGTCCAACCCTGCATTCTTATTTCAAGAATCGTTAGTCAACAAGCAGTTGTCATTAATTACCAAAACATCACCAAAGGGGCCTAGATGATTCACAAGTACAACCAACATTATCACCAACCCAAGTATTTGATGGACCAATTACACGTAGCCGAGATAAGAAGCTACAGCAAGAGGTGCACGCACTACTTTATAAATTTCAATTAAACACAAATAAGAACTTTATGTTATCTAAGTCGTGTTTGTTGATATTACTTAGATTCACCAAAGAGGAATGACAAAACATATCAAGAGCGAATTAGCAAGAAGAGTTATGTCCGAGTCAGTCCAGCGCTACAGAACCGTCCAGAAGAAACAGTCATATCTTTTGATTCCCAAAAGCTATGAAGGCCCATAAGTACTTTTTGGAAAGCTCTTGAAGTCTAGTTTCCAATGCTTCTAAAGCCGACTTAATCAAATCTACCAGAAAAGCAACCGACCTACTTTAGTGCTGACTGGTTAGAAGGTCAACAGTCTGCTTGATGACCAAGTTTTCGTATTAAACTGCATCATTCTACGAAGTTTCATTAAGCATGCTATAAATGGTGAGAAAGCTTATCAAGTCAGCTTTCCTACGCATCCAGCCCCACGTCATTTGGAGATTCCTAGAAGAAGTTATTACCAAAATACTGAAGGCTGCGCAGAAGTCAAACAGCCACACGGAAATCAGCTCTGCAGATCTCACGAAGAGGCTCCTTCACATTAGCACGTGAAAATACTTTTGTTTCGTGTTTATACCTCGATAAGGCTGTTTGTTACTAGTATAAATACCCCCTTATGTCTATGATATAAGGTAGCTTTGGATAATCTAAAACAGAACCCCTTTGTTTAGCTGTGTGCTAACAAATATTGAGAGTGATCTCTACCCCTTTGCTCTTGTGAATTCCTTCGCGGGATTACAGAAGCGGTGGCTTCATCCGCTCCCAATTGGTGCTCCTACTCCCTTCGAGGTCTCCTCGATTGATTGTAGATTGTGTTGGTTGGTTCTTTGAGACAAACAACAGTTCAAAAACTGCTTGATATTGCACTAGGTTTGAATCAAAAGTTTAAAACTATATGTGCATACTAAAGGGCAGATTATTAAAACATATACAAAGTAAAAATAAATATAGATGGAAGTGCTTACAAATTAAAAAATGGCGAAAAACTATATATATACTTGTTACCCAAAAATGTAAAACAACTACACATTTTAATCAAACCAATGCTCTAGTTAACAAGTAGGAGATTCTACAAGTCGTTCTAGGTTACAAAATAAAGCAGGACACTTGACTTTTTACCTGGAACTTGCCAGTTTCTACCATAAATGAACTTAAGTTATTAGGGATAATACGAAATACAAGCTCTGTCTGCCTTATCTCCCTTTTTTCCCTTATGCTCCCTGGTTCATGGCCTGTACCAATTTTAAGCTAAATTCTCTTCACTGTCTATTTCCAAGTACTTGTCACATGTCCACGCAGCCGCTCATCAAACTTTCCACAGCACAGCACAAAACCCTCCCTAAACCTTGCCAGCTAATATCGCCAGACGGACTCCAAAATGGCATGGCCGCAACCATGCTTGAGGCGCTGAAGACCCTAGGCAAGATTTTAGATGGATTATCGACTCCATAACTAGGACACCACGCAGCTCAAGAGTCCACAGGTAACCGGGTTAGAAAAAAAAAATCGAATTTTAACGCTCGCAGACGGGACAGGAAGGTCGCCAAGGACAAGGCGAGCAGCGAATTCCAACCTCCAACTGAGGCAAAGCTCGAGTCGCTTACCCACGAGAGCAGAGGTCGATCCGAGTCAATCCGGATAGTCGGAGCTTCACTGACGACCCGCGCCGCACCGGTAGAGCAACAGGAAGCCGGTAACAGGCAGTGCAGAAGGAGCGGAGAGGCGAGGTCGACGGCGATGAACCACCCGCAGCTCGCGGCGGCCACCGAGGTCGACGACAGGAAGCAAGGGGACGGAGGAGTTGGGGAGATCTAGACGGCGGACGGGCGGCATCCAAGACTGAGGTGGAAAAGTTGGCTGGACAGCACAGGGGTCTTCTCAGACTGCAAACTCTGCTTCTGCTCGACTCCCTCCGAGTCAGGCTGGGAGTTCGGGTTTACCGAATTTTCGCATAGGGCTTTTGATGTTTTTTATATTTCTGGTTTCTATCGGTCGAACTTGAACCTTAAGTGGTGTTTGATTGCATTTATAAGTATAAGTAGTGATGGAAGGAGATAGTCATAGTTTAATATTTGGATTAAAGTTAAGTAGGGGTGAGATAAATATCAGAATATTTTTTTGATGACAGCGTGATCTAACAAAATTGAGAGAAAACTGTCGTTCCCGCCTCATCCTACTTTAAGCTCAAACCAAAAATTAACAATGTCCAGTCTCCACATGTCCGACCGGCCCTCAAGCGTCCGCACAGGTACAACAGTCACAGAGCAAGAGTAGAGAGCACACAGACAGTCCACACTAGCTCTCAATCCATGGGGCCGGAATTACAGTCATGCACCATACACACCAACACACGCACAGTAGACCTAGGCTAATAGTAGCACACACACGACACATTAGCACATGCAGAGTGGCAGCAGCACGGGATCTTGCCCAGTCGGCCTCTCGGGCGTGGACGCGGCCCTTAGCTGCTTGCTGACCTGCTCAATTTCGGGTTAAATGGATATTTTGGGTATCATGAGTTAATATATGACAAGGTATATACCTGTGCGTTGTGACGACACATAAATTTATTGAGTGAGATCTACGACTACTCGCCTAGGTCGATGACAGGCTTTTGAACTCTTGCCACAATGTCACCTCGGTATCTCGCAAATTACTATATCACTACATTAGCATTACCTCTCGCAAATTTCTTCTTCTATAACATGTCGAGATGATCAAAAGGTTATATATGAAAATAAAAATGTATACATTAATGTATCAAATGTTACTATGAATGCAAGTACTAAATTTTTTGAAACAGAAAAAAGAACTCGACAATCAATATTACATAATACTTCTCGATGCGCAAACTAACCTGGCACCTCAAAAGCAAGTGCGATGTGTGTGTTCTGTTTCCAACGAATCCAATTTTAAGCATAATTGAAGCAAATCATTCATAACCCCTCAAGAATAATAATACAATGCCAACAACTCACAGGAGAATCTGCTTGGCAGCGATAGTCTCCTCCCACGTACACAGATTTTGGCTCTTCAGGACGTTTCACGCACGGTAGGTCAGACAGAAGTGGTTCTACAACTCTGAAAGTTGCCTAGAGGGGGTGAATAGGCAAGTTAAAACTTTTTCAACAAAAACTAGAAGCAAACTGGGTAAAACTGAATTGATCTCAAAATTCACCCAGTTAACTTTGGAAATGAGATGTTCTAGTTGATCCACAGGGTTCAAAGTAGTAGATCTGAGAAGAGCACTTCTCAAAATCCACACACCAAAAATATATAAACAAATCTTCCACGCAATGGTGAGAGAACGAAGAACACAAACAAACACAATGAGCAAGAATACACGAGACACAAGATTTATCCCGAGGTTCGGTCACACCACCAAGGTGCCCTACTTCCTCGTTGAGGCGCCCACAAAGAGCCGGGTCTCTTTCAACCCTAATCCTCCCTTTGCCGACCACAAAGGTCAAGCCCACACAATAATCTTTGCTCAAACGAGCGGGTAATACAAACTTTCTTGTGGTCTTCCACAAGATTTGGAGACTCACAAGAGACACCTAGTCGTCTAGGAGCTAGAAGCTCCAAGAGTAATGAATCCACAAAGAACTCGATGTAGTACCAAAGCTCGAATGAAGAAGAGCAAGAGAGATTTGGAGATGAAGCACAAAAACCGCAGCTCTCAAACTCACTCAAAGATTTCTCTCCATAGATTTGAAATGGGAGAGGCAAGAGGTGTGTGAGAGAGAGTGGGAGGTGTTTCTCAGGTTAGAAATGGAGTTTTGTGCGTGCTCTACTGTGGGGAGAGAGGTAGGAGTGAGTATATATAGGTGGGGCTCCAAAGCTAGCCGTTTTTGACTTTTCTACCCAAAAACCGGTTGAACCGGTCCCAAAACCGGTTGAACCGGTTTTTCAAAAAGCTGCACACAGCTTTTTGGCTGACACAGCAGACTGGCAGAAAAAAGTGAACAGTGCAAAAGCCGGTTGAACCTGTTTTAAAACCGGTTGAACCTGTTTCCACCACACAAAAACCGGTTGAGTGTCCGGTTGAGTGTCCGGCTGAACCAGTATTTTCCAAAAAGGTGAACAGTGCAAAAACCGGTTGAACCTGTTTTAAAACCGGTTGAACCTGTTTTTCCAAAAAGCAATTTTGGCCAAAATAGACTTAAAAAGGTTGTACTACATACTTTCACTAAGGATTAACAAGGGTAAAATGGAAGTTTTACATCAAGGATTTTGAGCTTTAGTACCAACACCAACCTTCTTTATGGATCCCCCTTGATAGTACGACGATTCCTATACTCAAGTCAAATAAAATATAATTAAGTAAACTCCTTGAGTCATTGGTGTCTCAAGTGTGATTTCTCCATGATGTTGCTTCATAAGGATCACAAACATCTTTGTCTCACCTTTTGAAGCAAACACAAATCGAGCATGTGACTTGTGCCATTTCACCATATATGAGTTCAAATCATGGCTTCAAGTCACCTTACTGATGCATCAACATGTTGTAACTCTTCATAGCTGATTAGTTCATCGACTTAGTGCAAGTACTCTCTTCTTCACCTTAGCCATGGTACCTCGGTCTACAAGCCGTCGCTTGGCCTTCACCTTCGCTTAGTTCCTCGAAGCCCTTTCCTTGCTATCTTCACCCTATCAAGCCATTCTTGAGTCACATCCTATTGAGCATCCATTGAGAGAATCATTTCTTCAATATTGTGAACCTTGCTTGAATGTCATATAGATATAACTGCTAAGATCAATCAAGCTCTAGTTTGATTCTCATATATTCATATATGGACTAATAGTAATATGGTCAAGCCAATTCACGATTCCTCATATCTTATTCACTTTGGCTTGGCCAATCCTCTTAATCACTTCAACCTCTATTATGATCATATTTATGCATAGTGATTTCTCAGGACTTGTCCATATATTCAAACCAATATAGAGACCATATTATATCCATTTGCATTGTCTCACTGGTTATTTGACCTTGTGTTGAACCTTGTTCACTGATCATTATACACTATTCAAGTATGTTCATCATACTGAATTTCCTGTTCAACACTTAGCAAACTTGTTAGACCTTTAAATGTGTTGTTATCCAAATCACCAAAACTCACAAAAGGGATGAATGCACTTTCAAACTCAAATCAGCGCATCATGATCAACTCCTGATGCTGCAAGAACCATCCTGGGAGCAGTATAATGTTCCTACATTTATCATAATTTATCATAACAAACAAAAAAGTCACAGAGGCGCTTTCATGACTGAGCATTGACTTGGGAAATAAATCACTGAATCTTACAGCAACAAATTCCTCCAAGATGCTAACATCCAACCGGTTTACAGCAGATTCTGAAGCCATCAAAGGTTTTGTCAGTGCCCCGGAATATCCAACCGAATGAAGGGCCTCCAGAAGTAGATCTTGAGGATTAGCGAACACATCAGCTATTTCAGATTTTATGTTCTGGAGCTGTAGAAACGAAGAACACCATTAGTACATAAAAGGATGAAAAAAGAACTTAAATTTATTTTCAGTGATAAAGTATCTGCTCTTTGACCTCCCAATCGAGGACTGCTGGATTCCTCACATTGTCAATGAGAACTTCAACCATTGGTGTATAGCTCTTTAATGCATCATAGGTATAGCTCATTTGTTCACGGGAAGCTGATGCAGAGACATTTCCTCCTATGGCTTCTACCTCACGAACTAACCATAAGTGGGTCCGATTCACCGTGCTCTTGAAGGCCATTCTCTCCAACAGATGTGATACTCCATAGTTACCCCTTCTATATTAGGTCTATCTAGCTTAGGAGGATGTTTCAGACAATTCAGGACAGACAGGACACTCTGCAGCAGCAACTTTTGGCAAACAGGGCTGAGCACCGGGCCTTCATAACTCACATTCTTCAGCATACCGGTGTTTAGCTCCCTCCTATTCAGTCTGCACCTCCTCCAGCTCTTTAGGTCGCTGTTGTACCAGCGATTCAGGCAGGACCTCCACTACGTTCGTTTGGTCCTTCTCCCTCTCCACTCCGGCCGGTCACCCTGGATTTCTCGTCGCCGGTTACCGGATCCGTCAGTGCTCAGTCGCTAGTGCCACCAGCGCCTACTGTTTCCACTGCTGTTGTGGCGGTGTCCATGACCACTTCAGCTCCGGCAGCTCCTGTAGCGCAGCCTCAGTCCGAGTCAGTACCAGCTCCAGCTTATATGGCAGATCCTGGATCCGAGACTGACTCTGACCACCAGGTAGTAGGGGTGTAAACGGATACCCGAACTGTTAGGACAAATTTAATATTTTAAAATAGATATGTACGAAATTTGATGCTAATCTCTTCTTATGTTATGAAACACATTATTAGAAATAAGAATAAAATTATGTATAAATTATTTCATACATTATTTGCTCCATACAACAAAAACGGTGAAAAAATATCTGTATCCGTATTCGATTTGTATCCGAAATTTATATTTATTATTTGAGAAGATATATGATAGATTTGAGGTTTACCTTTCATTAATCTTTACAAGCTCAATACTAAAAACAAGAATATAATTTGCATAGCATATTCTATATTCTATTAATTCACAATCAAAGAAAAAAGACCAAAAAAATGATATCCGAATAAGTATCCGTTTACACCCCTACCAGGTAGTGTTTGCTCTTCTGCCACGACCGCGATCGGATGCGCCCCCGCCTCCTCCTTCCTCTTCTAGTCTGTAGGTTCGGGTTACCCTTTTGGTGTTTGATGCTAAAGGGGGAGAGATATGAGAGTTGTGAGAGCTAGGGGGAGTTAGGGAGTTAGTTGAGAGTCTTGTGTATTTTGATGTAATATATGTGCTTGATACTCTCTGTACTAGCTCCATTTTTGTATGATGCTTTTACTCACAAACTCTATAATATGCTCTCGATGCTTATGTTGACTATGTGTGTATTGTGTTTCACCTAATATGTTATCACCAGTCTTTTAGTTCTTGTTCATCGATTTCATTTCATTCTTATATGAACAAAAAAACTTACGTTGTGCATGCGCCTATACCTATTATTATTACACACGCTCTTTCTGTCAAAAGATTATTGAGTATAACTAACCATCTTCTCTATTGACACAAATTTTAAACAAACTACTCTCACACTCTTGTAGGGTTGTCATCAATCACCAAAAAGGGGGAGATTGAAAGCATCTAGGCCCCTGGTTGGTTTTAGTGATTAATGACAATATAATATTATATGTGACTAACGTGTGTTTTGCAGAGACAAATTGATATGACCAAGCCATTAAGCAACATATTACAACCCCCAAATCAAGCTACATCAACTCAAGTACAACCAACATCATCACCAACCCAAGTCTTTGATGGACCAATTACACGTAGCCGAGCTAAGAAGCTACAGCAAGATGTGCACGCACTACTTTATGAATTTCAATTAAACACAAATGAGAACTTTATGCTACCTAAGTTGTGTTTGTTGATATTACTTAGATTCACCAAAGAGGAATGACAAAACATATCAAGGGCGAATCAGCAAGAAGAGCTATGTCCGAGTCAGTCCAGCGCTACAGAACCGTCCAGAAGAAACAATCATATCTTTTGATTCCCAAAAGCTATGAAGGCCCATAAGTACTTTTTGGAAAGCTCTTGAAGTCTAGTTTCCAATGCTTCTAAAGCCGACTTAATCAAATCTACCAGAAAGGCAGCCGACCTACTTTAGTGCTGACTGGTTAGAAGGTCAACAGTCTGCTTGATGACCAAGTTTTCGTATTAAACTGCATCATTCTACGAAGTTTCATTAAGCATGCTATACATGGTGAGAAATCTTATCAAGTCAGCTTTCCAACGCATCCAGCCCCACGTCATTTGGAGATTCCTAGAAAAAGTTATTACCAAAATACTGAAGGCTGCACAGAAGTCAAACAGCCACACGGAAATCAGCTCTGCAGATCTCCCGAAGAGGCTCCTTCACATTAGCACGTGAAAATACTTTTGTTTCGTGTTTATACCTCGCTAAGGCTGTTTGTTACTAGTATAAATACCCCCCTATGTCTATGATGTAAGGCAGCTTTGGATAATCTAAAACAGAACCCCTTTGTTCAGCTGTGTGCTAACAAATATTGAGAGTGATCTCTACCCCTTTGCTCTTGTGAATTCCTTCACGGGATTGCAGAAGCGGCGGCTTCATCCGCTCCCAATTGGTGCTCCTACTCCCTTCGAGGTCTCCTCGATTGATTGTAGGTTGTGTTGGTTGGTTCTTTGAGAGTATGGTTGGGCGAATCCTCGATTCAGGCTGCCGGTTAAAGATGGCGGTTGGCTTCGAGTTTTATTTGTCAGGTTGCACTAGTTATCGCTGCTTACAGCAAGTTATCTTGGCTTCTTTGAAGCTAGTTATCTGAAGATTGATCCTACGTCGTGAAGATCGGGCATCGTGACGCATCATCTGGTATCAAAGCCTCAGTTGCCATGGTAGGATTCTTTACCCTTAGCTACATATATTTTGTGTTCGTCCTATCCACCAAAAAGCCATAAAATATTTTTGCCATAGCCCTTTGTTTCAATCTGTTGTTCCAGTGAGTTTTGTTAAGTTTCAGTCCTTAGCGTCTTTGTTTAGTTTCTGGTCACTCTATCCTTTCTGTTTCCTTTGAGCCTCTTATATATATATCTGAAAATATCCACAAAAAGATAAATCTGAAAACCATCATCATTTCCTTCGTGTTAACTTTGATCCTATTTAAGTTATAGTTGCTGGTTGAGTTCTTTGTTAAGTATTATAAAGTGTGCAATATCATATCAAATCTCTGTGTTTAGTTCTATAAAAAAGAGAAGAAAGAAAAGTACCAAAAAAAGTGTTGAGCAAGATTGTGAAAGAAAAGAAGAACGATCGGTTTGTTTATGTGCACAAGTGCTAAAAGTTCATCAAGTTGTTCAACCAGTTTGCTATTGTCATTTGGTGCAAAATTTTGGTTGGGTCTGATCGCAACACTTGCATTCCAATCATACTCCTTGATTTGCATCAAATCTGAAATTTCTTTGCGCGTGTGTTTGATCTACTTACATCACTCGAATCTTGTGGTCAGCACTAGGCAGTGAACTTCTAGTTGGATTGTTATTTAACTTTACAACAACTAGGATTCAGATTGCATTCATTGTTTATTATTCCCCACCAAAGTCCACATATAAGCCATCGTAATCGGTACTCTGGTCTTGTATTCGCTTAACCACCACTTTCTTGTTACCACCACACATTTTCTTGCAACCCACAGGGAACTCATAAGAGCCTTGGTTGGTAAGAGTGGTCAGGTTGTGAGATTCTATATAGCTTCATATTCCACCTATATTTGTTGCCTTGTCGCCACTAATTTTGCAGGAAGATGGATCCCAACGCTGAGATTGAAGACTGTGTCACCATGATACAATTCAATGAGCTCAAACAAAGCATAGAAGCCAAGCAAGATCTGTTGGCACAAGATCTTCAGACACTTATGGCTGAAATTAGAGGTCGTCGTCGACTCCCTGACGGTGCAAGAAACCATGATGAAGATGGGGAAGAAGGTGAAGGAAATTATTCTAGAAGAGCAAGTGAACATGGGAGGAGAAATCAAGGTGTTGCACATGGTAGAGGAAGAGGTCGGAATCGAAGAAATAATGACAATGAAGAAACTGAATTTGGGGATGATGATCAGTCCCAACATCGCTATGGTCGTCGTCATCATAGGGGCGTCAACCAAGAAGAGAGATTTGGGAAACTTAAGTTTACCATGCCAAAATTTAATGGTAGATCTGATCCTGAAGATTATTTCACATGGGAATTGAAGGTGGAGAAAATCTTCCGCCTACATAATTATTTAGAGGAGAAGAAACTTGCAATGGCATCTCATGAGTTTGAAGGATATGCTCTGATTTGGTGGGAGAAACTTCTTCGTGGTCGTGAAGAAGATGGAGAGGACCCTATTATTACTTGGCAAGAGATGAAGTGAGAAATGAGAATTCGTTTTGTGCCAAAGCATTATTGGCGTGATCTTTTTGATAAATTGCAGAATTTGAGGCAAGGAAGTTTCTCTGTTGAGGAGTATTATAAGGAGATGGAGAAGGCCATGATTAGAGCCAATGTATATGAAGACGAAGAGCAAACCATTGCACGTTTCATGGCTGGGTTACACCACAACATTCAACGTATTGTTGAGTTTCAGCCGTACCAAAGTCTTATTGATTTGGTACATCAAGCCACCAAAGCTAAACGCCAACTGCAACAAGATGCTAAGAGCAATAAGCCCTTCTCATATGGTGCACGAACCATGACTGGAGGAAGCAAATCGATCTCAAGGTTTACTGTTGCATCCTCAGCGACAAAAGGTTCAACTGGAAGCTTGCGATCCAATATTCAAGGCAATTCTAGTGGAAAGAACGGTGCTACTCCAAACACGAGTTATAAACCAGCAGCATCCACTTCAACATAAGTGGGTTCTACAGCCAAGAGTAGTGGTATTCAGTGCTTCAAGTGTGGAGGTTGTGATCATGTCATAAAGGAGTGTCCAAATAATCGTGTGATCCTTGTGACTGATGATGGAGAATATACATCAGCTAGTGAAGAGGAAGCTGAAGCAGGAAATGAAGATGACATTGATAAATCTGAAGAACATACGAGATGTGAATTTGAGCATGGTACTACTCTTGTGGTTACACAAATCTTGAGTGTTCAAATGAAAGAAGCTGAAATTGGACAGCGACAATCTTTTTCAAACGCGAGCCAAAGTGCAAGACAAAGTAGTAAAGGTGATCATTGATGGAGGGAGCTGTCATAATCTTGTAAGTCATGAGATGGTTGAAAAGCTTGGTCTGAAGTTACAGCGACACCCTCATCCATATCATGTCCAATGGTTGAATGAATCAGGAGATATCAAGATTGGTTATAAGGTGAAAGTTTCATTCAAGATTGGAGAGTATGTTGACACAGTGGAGTGCGATGTTGCACCCATGTTTGTGTGTCACTTGCTGCTGGGAAGACCTTGGCAATATGACCGTTATTCTCAGCATTATGGAATAACAAATCAGTACACACTAGATCTAAAAGGGAGAAAGTATGTACTCAAGCCTATGACCCCTCAACAAATCATGTCTGAACACTTACAAAAGAAAACTGAAATTAGTACAGCAAGTAGAGGAGGAGAAGAGCAAAAGAAATTAAGTGCCATCCACAATTCGGTGAGTGAGTGCTACAAGCCAAATTCAAGAGATAAAAAGAAGGAAGAGGGAGAACATCTAGTTATGCTAGCCACAAAATCTGAGCTGAGAGAAGTGAGGAACAACCCATATCAAGTGCTCTTTGTACTTGTGAACAAGGATGTTTTGATTTCTCCTAACGACATAACATCTCTTCCTAGTGTTGTGGCTGATCTTTTGCATGACTTTGAAGACGTGTTTCCACAAGAAACACCGGCTGGACTACCTCCAATTCGAGGGATTGAGCATCAAATCGATCTTATTCCAGGGGCTGCACTTCCTAACCGTCCACCATATCGAACCAATCCTGAAGAAACTAAGGAAATACAAAGGCAAGTACAAGAACTTCTTGATAAAGGTTTTGTTCGTGAAAGCTTAAGCCCTTGTGCTGTTCATGTGATTTCAGTACCCAAGAAAGATGGATCTTGGAGGATGTGTGTTGATTGTAGAGCTATAAATAATATTACCGTTCGTTATCGCCATCCTATTCCACTGCTAGATGATATGCTTGATGAATTAAGTGGTTCCACAATTTTTACTAAAATTGATTTGAGAAGTGGATACCATCAAATAAGAATGAAAACTGGAGATGAATGGAAAACTGCATTTAAAACAAAATTTGGGTTGTATGAATGGTTAGTGATGCCCTTTGGGTTGACTAATGCTCCTAGTACTTTTATGAGATTAATGAACCATGTCTTAAGAACTTTCATTGGAAAATTTGTTGTTGTCTACTTTTATGATATTCTAATTTACAGCAAGTCTTTTGATGAACATGTGAAACACATTCGACAAGTTTTAGATGAGCTTAGAAAGGAGAAATTATTTGCTAATCTTGAGAAGTGCAGTTTTTGCACAGACCATGTTGTGTTTCTTGGCTTTGTTGTTTCAGCAAAAGGAATAGAGGTGGATGAATCCAAGGTTAAAGCCATCAAGGATTGGCCAGCTCCAACGAATGTAAGTCAAGTAAGAAGTTTTCATGGTCTTGCTGGGTTTTATAGAAGATTTGTGCGAGATTCCAGTACCATCGCTTCCCCTTTAAATGAATTGACAAAGAAAGGTGTTGAATTTAAATGGGGAAACTCACAAGAAGATGCTTTTCAAGAATTAAAGAAACGTTTGACTGAAGCACCTGTACTTATTCTTCCTGATTTCACTAAAACTTTTGAAGTAGAATGTGATGCTAGTGGGATTGGGATAGGAGGAGTTTTAATGCAACAAGGAAAACCTATACATATTTTAGTGAAAAAATGGGAGGTGCTCAATTAAATTATTCTGTGTATGACATAGAATTGTATGCTTTGTTCCGAGCGCTTGAAACATGGCAGCACTACTTATGGCCAAAAGAGTTTGTTATTCATTCCGATCATGAAGCTTTGAAGTATTTGAAAGAGCAAGCCAAACTGAACCGTCGCCATGCCAAATGGGTTGAGTTTATCGAAACATTTCCATACATTGTGAAATATAAGAAAGGTAAGGACAATGTGGTCGCTGATGCCTTGTCTCGAAGGAATGTGTTGTTGAATCAACTAGAGGTAAAAGTTTTGGGTCTTGAAAATTTGAAAGAAATGTATAATGATGATCCTGAATTTTCAGAACCATACAATCATTGTAAAGATGGAAAAGGTTGGGAAAAATATCATATACATGATGGATTTTTGTTTAGAGCTAACAAACTTTGTGTACCAAATTCTTCGGTTAGATTGCTTTTATTGCAGGAGTCACATGGAGGAGGTCTAACAGGTCATTTTGGACAAAAGAAGACTTATGAACTGCTCAGTGATCATTTCTATTGGCCCAAGATGAGGAGAGACGTCATCAGATTTGTGGAGCGTTGTGTCACCTGTCACAAAGCTAAGTCAAAACTAAACCCTCATGGTTTATATACTCCTTTACCCGCTCCTAAAATTCCTTGGGAAGACATAAGCATGGATTTTGTTTTAGGACTGCCAATGACTCGAAAAAAGAGAGATTCTATTTTTGTTGTGGTTGATAGATTTTCAAAATGGCTCATTTTATCCCATGCAATAAGAGCGACGATGCTTCACATGTTGCCAATTTGTTTTTCAGAGAAATCTTGAGTCTACATGGAGTGCCCAAGACCATCGTATCTGACCGTGATGTGAAGTTTGTGAGCTATTTTGGGAAAACATTGTGATCAAAGCTTGGGACTAAACTTTTGTTCTCCACAACATGACACCTCCAAACTGATGGACAAACTGAAGTGGTGAATCGTACATTGTCAATGCTGCTGCGAACAATGGTAAAGAAGAACTTGAAGGATTGGGAAAAATGTTTGCCACACGTGGAGTTTGCTTATAACAGGGCAGTACATTCTACAGCTAATTTATGCCCCTTCGAAATTGTATATGTGTTCAAACCTATTGCTCCAATAGATTTATTGCCCCTTCCATTGCAGGAAAGAACTAATATGGAAGCTTCCAAGCGTGCTGCATACATAAAAAGATACATTAGAAGATCAAGGAAGCAATTGAGCTCAAAGCAGTGCGCAAGGCGGCAAGCATGAACAAGCATAGGAAGAAAGTGTTATTTGAACCGGGTGACTTGATTTGGATTCACTTGCACAAGGAGCGTTTTCCTGATCAGCGCAAATCCAAATTGATGCCACGAGGGGATGGTCCATTTCGTGTTCTTACCAAGATCAATGATAATGCATACAAGATAGATCTTCCACCAAACTATGGCATGAGAAACACGTTCAATGTTGCTGACCTCTTACCATTTACAAGTGAAGACACTTCAGAGTCGAGGACGACTCCTTTTCAAGGGGAGGAGGATGATATGACCAAGCCATTAAGCAACATATTACAACCCCCAAATCAAGCTACATCAACTCAAGTACAACCAACATCATCACCAACCCAAGTCTTTGATGGACCAATTACACGTAGCCGAGCTAAGAAGCTACAACAAGAGGTGCACGCGCTACTTTATGAATTTCAATTAAACACAAATGAGAACTTTATGCTACCTAAGTCGTGTATGTTGATATTACTTAGGTTCACCAAAGAGGAAGGACAAAACATATCAAGGGCGAATTAGCAAGAAGAGCTATGTCCGAGTCAGTCCAGCGCTACAGAATCGTCTAGAAGAAACAGTCATATCTTTTGATTCCCAAAAGCTATGAAGGCCCATAAGTACTTTTTGAAAAGCTCTTGAAGTCTAGTTTCTAATGCTTCTAAAGCCGACTTAATCAAATCTACCAGAAAGGCAGCCGACCTACTTTAGTGCTGACTGGTCAAAAGGTCAACAGTCTGCTTGATGACCAAGTTTTCGTATTAAACTGCATCATTCTATGAAGTTTCATTAAGCATGCTATACATGGTGAGAAAGCTTATCAAGTCAGCTTTCCAACGCATCCAGCCCCACGTCATTTGGAGATTCCTAGAAGAAGTTATTACCAAAATACTGAAGGCTGCGCAGAAGTCAAACAACCACACGGAAATCAGCTCTACAGATCTCCCGAAGAGGCTCCTTCACATTAGCACGTGAAAATACTTTTGTTTCGTGTTTATACCTCGCTAAGACTGTTTGTTACTAGTATAAATACCCCCCTATGTCTATGATGTAAGGCAGCTTTGGATAATCTAAAACAGAACCCCTTTGTTCAGCTGTGTGCTAACAAATATTGAGAGTGATCTCTACCCCTTTGCTCTTGTGAATTCCTTCGCGGGATTGCAGAAGCGGTGGCTTCATCCGCTCCCAATTGGTGCTTCTACTCCCTTCGAGGTCTCCTCGATTGATTGTAGGTTGTGTTGGTTGGTTCTTTGAGAGTGTGGTTGGGCGAATCCTCGATTCAGGCTACCGGTTAAAGACGGTGGTTGGCTTCGAGTTTTATTTGTCAGGTTGCATTAGTTATCGCTGCTTGCATCTAGTTATCTTGGCTTCTTTGAAGCTAGTTATCTAAAGATTGATCCTACATCGTGAAGATCGGGCATCGTGACACATCACAAATGGTAAGTTAGGTCGCATTACCGGAAGATATACTACAACGGTGAAAATAATCCCTGAGATAAGAACTTGAAGCGACAGCTGAAACGACAAAACAAAAGATGAAGGTCGTCGTATTCCGAGTGTCAAGGAGTTGTGGACACTCGGTATAGAGTTAGGTCTTTTATTTTGTTTTAGCTGTACTATAAAGAGGGGTTGTCGATGAGTAGTTTGACCAAGATAGTTCTAGTGTAATGTTAGTCCATATTCACACTCACATATAGTGCTAGGTGTCACTCTAGAACATACTCACGAGATAGAACGAAAACCGATTTGAAAATCAGAAGAAAACAGAACTTAGGGTTCCTGGCCTAGGGGCACCAGACTGTCCGGTGTGCACCGAACTGTCCAGTGCGCCCTCTGTCAGTGGGGCTAGCCTGGCCCGGGGAAGACCCTTTCCCCCTCCAGAAACCCGAGAGCGCAGAGTTGGAAAATTGAATTATAGCCGGCACACAGGACTGTCCGGTGTGCACTAAGAAGTGACTGTTCACTGTCCGGTGTGCCATCTGCCCAACGACTAGCTGTCAGAACTAGCAGTTGGAGGTGACCGTTGCCGCACCGGTGGTGCACCGGACTGTCCGGTGCGCCCATGCGCAGCCAGGTTTTGGTAACGACTAGTTGGTGTGTGAGGGCTATTTATACCCTCTCCACCCACCATATTGATTGTCTTGCTGCCCACATTTACTCCTACACATTGCTAGAACATTGCAAGCACCACAAAGCTCAGTGAGGTGATTAGAAAATCTTAATCCCGCATTTGGACCTCTTTAATGCTAGCGAGAGCCACCTAGAGCACACACCGCATGCATTAGGCTTCTCTTGGTCAAGTGAAAGTCTACGACTTGTTACTCTTGGTGATCGGCATCACCTAGACGACTTGGTGGCGTTGGGAGCTCGGTGATCACCTTGGAGGACTTGTTGGTGACCCGTCTTGTGATTGTAAGCGGTCGTGAGAGATCCATTGCGCCGGAGTGGCAAAGGTTCATTTTATAGTGAGCACTTGGTTCTTGCGAGCACCAAGGGGGAGTGATACCCTTGCGCGGGTGCTCCAACGAGGACTAGGGGAGAGTGCCGACTCTTCGATACCTCGGGAAAAATTGGAGGAGTTTTCTAAACCTTGCTTTACATTCCACACTCAATTCAAGTATTTTACCTTGTGCATTTGTTTAGCAAGTAGTTGAAGTATTGTCTTATCATTGTTGTATTTCAAGTAGTATTCTCTTATTGCTAGTTGTCAGGGTGAAGTTGGGCTCTTGCTTAGAGTTTAATTATTGTTGAATTTTAGAAAAGCCCAATTCACCCCCCTCTTGGGCATCGTGATCCTTTCAGTATCGTTGTCTTGACCTCATCTCTCACCGCATACTCATCTCTCGTCATGTTGTTATTAACAAAGATGTGTTTCCCCTTGCTAGCTCCTCTACACCCACCGATCTCGACTCTCTCCTTGAGTCCGATCCGGTCCCCCCTCCACCCCAGGCGCCCTGCCTTGCGCCGTTGCCCGTGCCACGCGCGGCTCTGACACCTTCGCTCGCGCCTCCTCCCATGCACCGCGCATCCCCATCGACCCCGCCTACGCCCCGCGCGGCCCCGTTGACCACTCTTGTGCCACACGTGGCCCAGTCGACCACGCCTGCCATGCACGGCTCGATCGACCCCTCCCACGCTAAGGGCAGCTCCATCGATGAGTACAGCTCGCTTCACCGACCCCGCCCTCGTCTACAACCGCCGCGAGCGGGCCACTCCCTCAGCTCCTGCTGACTCAGCCTCATCGACGAGCGTGGCTCGCTTTGCCGACCTCGCCATTGTCTACTACATCCGCGAGGGGGCACTCCCTCGGCGCCCGATGCCCCGCCGGCCGACACCGAGCCTCTCATGTACCATCCAGTCGCCATCCATCGTGACCCCGAGCATGTCCACCCGATATTGACTCGCCACGCAGCCAAAGTTCTCCGCTCCGTCGACCATCTGATCCTGGCGACTAACACGGCTGCCACTCCTCCGGACGCATCTCTGGTCCTCTCCTCCATTCGTGCCGCCCTCGTGAAAGGGAAATGTGCCCTTGGGCCATTTCTAAGTATTTTGGTGATTGAGTGTCAACACAAGTGTTTAAATGTGAATCAACGCCCCTGGATGAACAAAGTGCAAATCTAGAGAAAAGGTATGTTTCTAAGTCTTAGTACATTGGTTTTGTGTACTAATATATTTGTCTAAGTGTTAGAAACAGATAGAAGAAGAGAAGAGAAGACTTGGCTGTGTACAGCCAAGGGGCTGCTTCGGTCTGGGGCACCGGACTGTCCGGTGGTGCACCGGACAGTGTCCGGTGCGCCAGACTGCCTCGGCCGAAGAGGCCGCTCTCGGGTTTTGCTCCGGCGACTTCGGCTATAATTCACCGGACTGTCCGGTGTGCACCGGACTGTCCGGTGAGCCAACGGTCAGCCGCGCGATCGGCGCGCGACACGTGGCCGAGCCAACGGTCGGAAGGAAGCACCGGACTGTCCGGTGTGCACCGGACTGTCCGGTGCGCCAGATCTGCAACGGTCGGCAACGGTCGGCTTCGCCATTTAAGGAAATAAATCGGGCACCGGACAGTGTCCGGTGTGCACCGGACTGTCCGGTGCGCCCGACGACAGAAGGCAAGGATAACCTTCCAGATGTGCTCTCAACGGCTCCTAGCTGCCTTGGGGCTATAAAAGGGACCCCTAGGCGCATGGAGGAGTATACCAAGCATTCCTACAACTCTTCTAAGCACCAAGACATCAATCTCACGCATTCGTTTCATTGTGATAGCATATAGAGCTCTTGTGGAGTTGTGAACTCTTTGTGTTGCGTTGCGAGCTCTTGTTGCGACTTGTGTGCGTGTTGTTGCTCTGATTTTCGAGTCTTGTGTGCGTTGCTCATTCCCACCTTACTCCGTATTTCTTTGTGAACTCAATTGTAAGGGCGAGAGACTCCAAGTTGTGGAGATTCCTCGCAAACGGGAAAAGATCAAAGGAAAGAAAAACACCGTGGTATTCAAGTTGATCATTGGATCACTTGAGAGGAGTTGAGTGCAACTCTCGTCCGTTGGGACGCCACAACGTGGAGTAGGCAAGTTTTGTACTTGGCCGAACCACGGGATAACCACCGTGTCAACTCTGTGATTGCTTTCTTGTGGTTATCGTGTTTTGAGTTCTCTCTAGCCACTTGGCCATACTTGTGCTAACCCTTAACAAGTTTTTGTGGCTTAAGTTTTGAACTTTCTCAGGATCACCTATTCACCCCCCCCCCCCTCTAGGTGCTCTCAATTGGTATCGGAGCCGTTCTCTTCAAGAAAGGGACTAACCGCCTGAAGAGATGGATCCTAAGGGGAAGGGAATTGTGATCAACGACAAGGAGAAGGAGTCCTTCGTCAACGAGCCAAGGGATGACAAGTCCAATGACTCGGGCTCGGGCCACAAGCGAAGAGATGGGAAGAAGAAGAAGACAAGACGCATCAAGGAGATCGTCTACTACGACAGCGATGAGTCCTCTTCTTCCCAAAAGGACGACGACCACGACAAACAAAGGAAACCGGTTAATTCTAACTTTTCTTTTGACTACTCTCGTATTCCGCAAAGTTCAAATTCACATTTGCTTTCTATTCCACTCGGCAAGCCCCCACACTTTGATGGGGAGGACTACGGATTTTGGAGCCACAAAATGCGTAGTCACCTATTCTCTCTCCATCCTAGCATATGGGAGATTGTAGATAGTGGAATGCACTTTAATAGTTCGGATAGTCCTATATTCATTAATGAGCAAATCCATAAGAATGCACAAGCTACTACTGTTCTTCTAGCCTCATTGTGCAGGGATGAATATAATAAAGTGAGTGGCTTGGATAACGCCAAGCAAATCTGGGATACCCTCAAGATCTCTCATGAGGGAAATGACGCTACCTTGCTCACCAAAATGGAGTTGGTGGAGGGCGAGCTTGGACGGTTCGCGATGATAAGGGGCGAGGAGCCAACTCAAACATACAACCGGCTCAAGACCCTTGTCAACAAGATAAGGAGCTATGGAAGCACGCGATGGACGGACCACGACGTCGTCCGCCTAATGCTAAGGTCCTTTAC
Organism: Zea mays; assembly: GCF_902167145.1. Classification (NCBI taxonomy): domain Eukaryota; kingdom Viridiplantae; phylum Streptophyta; class Magnoliopsida; order Poales; family Poaceae; genus Zea; species Zea mays. The sequence goes on from NC_050101.1 coordinate 93,205,119, forward strand.
TGTTCTTGATCCTCATTTGGTGAATAATATTCGTGAGAATCCCAGGTACACCAAAATGTCGCCCGAAGAAATTCTTGGAAAATTTGTAAGCGGGCGGATGATGATCAAGGAGGCAAGGTACGTCGATGACGCGTTGAACGGTCCAATCCACGAGCCTCAACCCATTGCTCTCAAGGCATCGAGGAGCAAGGAGGCACTACCAAGCAAGGTGGCGCAAATTGAGGCGGCCGGGCTTAATGATGAAGAAATGGCTCTCATCATTAAGCGCTTCAAGACGGTGCTAAAGGGTCGCAATGGACAGCCGAGCAAGACTAAGACCAAGGGGAAGCGATCATGCTTCAAATGCGGTAAGCTTGGTCATTTTATTGCTAACTGTCCTGATAATGAAAGTGACCAGGAAAAGGGAAACAAGAGGGAAAAGAAGAAGCATTATAAGAAGGCAAAAGGCGAGGCGCATCTAGGCAAGGAGTGGGACTCGGATTGCTCCTCGTCCGACTCCGACAATGAAGGACTCGCCGCCACCGCCTTCAACAAATCAACCCTCTTCCCCAACGAGCGTCACACATGCCTTATGGCAAGGGAGAAGAAGGTATGTACTCGCAACTCTACCTATGCTTCTTCAAGTGAGGACGAATCTAGTGATGAGGATGAAGTAGATTATTCATGTTTGTTCAAGGGCTTAGATAGATCTAAGATAGACAAAATTAATGAATTAATTGATGCCTTGAATGAAAAGAATATACTTTTAGAAAAGCAAGAGGATTTGTTGTATGAAGAACATGATAAGTTTGTAGAGGCTCAAAAATCTCTTGCATTAGAAATTAAGAGGAATGAAATGCTTGCTTGTGAAGTGTCAACATGCCATGATTCTATTTCTAACTTAAAGAGCATAAACGATGATTTAAATGCTAAACTAGTAGAAGCAAATAAATCCAACTCTTGTGTTGAACATGTTGAAATTTGCACTAGGTGTAAGGATGTTGATATTAATGCCTGTAGTGAACACTTAGTTTCCATTTCAAAATTGAGTGATGAAGTGGCTAGTCTTAATGCTCAACTTAAGACTAGCAAAAGTGATTTTGAAAAACTAAAATTTGCTAGGGATGCCTACACGGTTGGTAGACACCCCTCAATTAAGGATGGACTTGGCTTCAAGAGGGAAGCCAAGAACTTAACAAGCCATAAGGCTCCCATTCCCGCCAAGGAGAAAGGGAAGGCCCCTATGGCTACTAGTGCTAAAAGGAACCATGCATTTTTGTATCATGATAGAAGACAAACTAGAAATGTAAGTCATGATGCTTTTGATTCATATGTTTATGATTCTCATGCCATGTTTGCTCCTAGTTCCTCTTATGTGTATGATAGAAATGTTACTAGGAGAAATGTTGTTCCTAAAAGAAATGTTATTCATCATGTGCCTAGAAGGAATGTTATTCATGCTCCTAGGAAAGTAGTGAATGAACCTTCTACAATTTATTGTGCTTTGAATGCTTCATTTGCAATTTGTAGAAAGGATAGAAAAGTAATTGCTAGGAAGTTAGGGGCAAAATGCAAAGGTGATAAAACTTGCATTTGGGTCCCTAAGGAAATTGTGACTAACCTTGTAGGACCCAACAAGAGTTGGGTACCTAAGTCCCAAGCCTAAATTTGCCTTGCAGGTTTATGCATCCGGGGGTTCAAGCTGGATTATTGATAGCGGATGCACAAACCATATGACGGGGGAGAAGAAGATGTTCACCTCCTACGTCAAGAATAAGGATTCCCAAGATTCAATCATATTCGGTGATGGGAATCAAGGCAAGGTAAAAGGGTTAGGTAAAATTGCAATTTCTAATGAGCACTCTATCTCTAATGTGTTTTTAGTAGAGTCACTAGGATATAATTTACTATCTGTTAGTCAATTGTGCAATATGGGATATAACTGTCTGTTTACAAATATAGATGTGTATGTCTTTAGAAGAAGTGATGGTTCACTAGCTTTTAAGGGTGTATTAGACGGCAAACTTTATTTAGTTGATTTTGCAAAAGAAGAGGCCGGTCTAGATGCATGCTTAATGGCTAAGACTTGCATGGGCTGGTTGTGGCATCGCCGCTTAGCACATGTGGGGATGAAGAACCTTCACAAGCTTCTAAAGGGAGAACACGTGATAGGTCTAACCAATGTTCAATTCGAAAAAGATAGACCTTGTGCAGCTTGTCAAGCAGGGAAACAGGTGGGAGGAGCGCATCACAGCAAGAATGTGATGACCACTTCAAGACCCCTGGAGCTGCTGCATATGGACCTCTTCGGACCCGTCGCCTATCTAAGCATAGGGGGAAGTAAGTATGGTCTAGTTATTGTTGATGACTTTTCCCGCTTCACTTGGGTGTTCTTTTTGCAGGATAAGTCTGAAACCCAAGGGACCCTCAAGCGCTTCCTCAGGAGGGCTCAAAATGAGTTTGAGCTCAAAGTGAAAAAGATAAGGAGCGACAACGGGTCCGAGTTCAAGAACCTTCAAGTGGAGGAGTTCCTTAAAGAAGAAGGGATCAAGCACGAGTTCTCCGCTCCCTACACACCACAGCAAAATGGTGTGGTAGAGAGGAAGAACAGGACGCTCATCGACATGGCAAGGACGATGCTAGGGGAGTTCAAGACCCCCGAGTGCTTTTGGACGGAAGCCGTTAACACTGCTTGCCACGCCATCAACAGGGTCTACCTTCATCGCCTCCTCAAGAAGACGTCGTATGAGCTACTAACCGGTAACAAACCCAATGTATCGTACTTTCGTGTATTTGGGAGTAAATGCTACATTCTAGTGAAGAAGGGTAGAAATTCTAAGTTTGCTCCCAAAGCTGTAGAAGGGTTTTTATTAGGTTATGACTCAAATACAAAGGCGTATAGAGTCTTCAACAAATCATCGGGTTTGGTTGAAGTCTCTAGCGACGTTGTATTTGATGAGACTAATGGCTCTCCAAGAGAGCAAGTTGTTGATTGTGATGATGTAGATGAAGAAGATGTTCCGACGGCTGCTATACGAACCATGGCGATTGGAGAAGTACGGCCACAGGAACAAGATGAACGAGATCAACCTTCTTCCTCAACTATGGTGCATCCCCCAACCGAAGATGACGAACAGGTACCTCAAGTGGAGGCGCTCGATCAAGGGGGAGCACAAGATAATCATGTGATGGAGGAAGAAGTGCAACCGGCACCTCCAACCCAAGTTCGAGCGATGATTCAAAGGGATCATCCCGTCAACCAAATTCTGGGTGACATTAGCAAGGGAGTAACTACTCGATCTCGATTAGTTAATTTTTGTGAGCATTACTCTTTTGTCTCTTCTATTGAGCCTTTCAGGGTAGAAGAGGCCTTGCTAGATCCGGACTGGGTGTTGGCCATTCAAGAGGAGTTAAACAACTTCAAGCGCAATGAAGTTTGGACACTGGTGCCTCGTCCGAAGCAAAATGTTGTGGGAACCAAGTGGGTGTTCCGCAACAAACAGGACGAGCACGGGGTGGTGACGAGGAACAAGGCTCGACTTGTGGCAAAAGGTTATGCCCAAGTCGCAGGTTTGGACTTTGAGGAGACTTTTGCTCCTGTGGCTAGGCTAGAGTCCATTCGTATTTTGCTAGCATATGCCGCTCACCATTCTTTCAGGTTGTACCAAATGGACGTGAAGAGCGCTTTCCTCAATGGGCCAATCAAGGAGGAGGTGTACGTGGAGCAACCCCCTGGCTTTGAGGATGAACGGTATCCCGACCATGTGTGTAAGCTCTCTAAGGCGCTCTATGGACTTAAGCAAGCCCCAAGAGCATGGTATGAATGCCTTAGAGACTTTTTACTTGCTAATGCTTTCAAGGTTGGGAAGGCCGATCCAACTCTTTTTACAAAGACATGTGATGGTGATTTGTTTGTGTGCCAAATTTATGTCGATGACATAATATTTGGTTCTACTAACCAAAAGTCTTGTGAAGAGTTTAGCAGGGTGATGACGCAGAAATTCGAGATGTCGATGATGGGCGAGTTGAACTACTTCCTTGGGTTCCAAGTAAAGCAACTCAAGGACGGCACCTTCATCTCCCAAACGAAGTACACGCAAGATCTGCTAAAGCGGTTTGGGATGAAGGACACCAAGCCCGCCAAGACTCCGATGGGGACCGACGGACACACCGACCTCAACAAAGGAGGTAAGTCCGTTGATTAAAAAGCATACCGGTCAATGATAGGTTCTTTGCTTTACTTATGTGCTAGTAGACCGGATATTATGCTTAGCGTATGCATGTGTGCTAGATTTCAATCCGATCCTAAGGAGTGTCACTTAGTGGCGGTGAAGCGAATTCTTAGATATTTGGTTGCTACGCCTTGCTTCGGGCTCTGGTATCCAAAGGGGTCTACCTTTGACTTAGTTGGATACTCAGACTCCGACTATGCTGGATGTAAGGTCGATAGGAAGAGTACATCGGGGACGTGCCAATTCTTAGGAAGGTCCCTGGTGTCATGGAACTCTAAGAAACAAACATCCGTTGCCCTATCCACCGCTGAGGCCGAGTATGTTACCGCAGGACAGTGTTGCGCGCAACTACTTTGGATGAGGCAAACCCTCAGGGACTTTGGCTACAATCTGAGCAAAGTCCCACTCCTATGTGACAATGAGAGTGCTATCCGCATGGCGGAGAATCCTGTTGAGCACAGCCGCACAAAGCACATAGACATCCGGCATCACTTTTTGAGAGATCACCAGCAAAAGGGAGATATCGAAGTGTTTCATGTTAGCACCGAGAACCAGCTAGCCGATATCTTCACTAAGCCTCTAGATGAGAAGACCTTTTGCAGGCTGCGTAGTGAGCTAAATGTCTTAGATTCGCGGAACTTGGATTGAATTGTAGCATACATGTGTTTATGCATTTGATCAGGTTCATTCTGCATTTTGTTGCTTATTGTGGTGCTCAAGTTGTACCAACACTCCCTGGACCTCACAAGTCCGTTGCAAAGTGATGCACATGTTTAGGGGGAGATGTGTTACAACTTGACCCTTTGAGACTAACCATTTGCTTGAGTTTGCTTGATTTAGTCTCGAAGGAGGATTGAAAGGGAAAAGGTGGACTTGGACCATGAAAGACTTCCACTGCACTCCGATGAGAGGGTAACTAATTCCAAGTTCATCTCATGAAATCTTATTGCCATTTGCTCTTAATTGAAGACTTTGGTGAGGCAATGGGGTTAAAAGGCCAAGATTAATCCCGTTTTGGTGCTTGATGCCAAAGGGGGAGAAAATAAAGGCCAAAGTGATAAATGGATCAGCTACCACTTGAGAGATTTTGAAAATAGTAGAATAGAGTTTTTGTTTTGTCAAAAGCTTTTATTGTCTCTATTGTCAAAAGTTGACTTCTTGTGGGGAGAAGTGGTGATTATGGGAAATAGGGGGAGTTTTTGAAATCCTTGATCAATCTCTTTTGGTATGACTCTCTTTATGCTTCAACATATGTGTTTGACTTAGAGATAGAGATTTGAGTTTGATTTGCAAAAACAAACCAAGTGGTGGCAAAGGATGATCCATATATGACAAAATTGAATAAAACTCAAAGTTAGTTTTTATTTGAAGTGATTTTGCACTTGTTCTAGTTGCTTTATGTTGTGTTGGCATAAATCACCAAAAAGGGGGAGATTGAAAGGGAAATGTGCCCTTGGGCCATTTCTAAGTATTTTGGTGATTGAGTGTCAACACAAGTGTTTAAATGTGAATCAACGCCCCTGGATGAACAAAGTGCAAATCTAGAGAAAAGGTATGTTTCTAAGTCTTAGTACATTGGTTTTGTGTACTAATATATTTGTCTAAGTGTTAGAAACAGATAGAAGAAGAGAAGAGAAGACTTGGCTGTGTACAGCCAAGGGGCTGCTTCGGTCTGGGGCACCGGACTGTCCGGTGGTGCACCGGACAGTGTCCGGTGGTGCACCGGACAGTGTCCGGTGCGCCAGACTGCCTCGGCCGAAGAGGCCGCTCTCGGGTTTTGCTCCGGCGACTTCGGCTATAATTCACCGGACTGTCCGGTGTGCACCGGACTGTCCGGTGAGCCAACGGTCGGCCGGGCCAACGGTCGGCCGCGCGATCGGCGCGCGACACGTGGCCGAGCCAACGGTCGGAAGGAAGCACCGGACTGTCCGGTGTGCACCGGACTGTCCGGTGCGCCAGATCTGCAACGGTCGGCAACGGTCGGCTTCGCCATTTAAGGAAATAAATCGGGCACCGGACAGTGTCCGGTGTGCACCGGACTGTCCGGTGCGCCCGACGACAGAAGGCAAGGATAACCTTCCAGATGTGCTCTCAACGGCTCCTAGCTGCCTTGGGGCTATAAAAGGGACCCCTAGGTGCATGGAGGAGTATACCAAGCATTCCTACAACTCTTCTAAGCACCAAGACATCAATCTCACGCATTCGTTTCATTGTGATAGCATATAGAGCTCTTGTGGAGTTGTGAACTCTTTGTGTTGCGTTGCGAGCTCTTGTTGCGACTTGTGTGCGTGTTGTTGCTCTGATTTTCGAGTCTTGTGTGCGTTGCTCATTCCCACCTTACTCCGTATTTCTTTGTGAACTCAATTGTAAGGGCGAGAGACTCCAAGTTGTGGAGATTCCTCGCAAACGGGAAAAGATCAAAGGAAAGAAAAACACCGTGGTATTCAAGTTGATCATTGGATCACTTGAGAGGAGTTGAGTGCAACTCTCGTCCGTTTGGACGCCACAACGTGGAGTAGGCAAGTTTTGTACTTGGCCGAACCACGGGATAACCACCGTGTCAACTCTGTGATTGCTTTCTTGTGGTTATCGTGTTTTGAGTTCTCTCTAGCCACTTGGCCATACTTGTGCTAACCCTTAACAAGTTTTTGTGGCTTAAGTTTTGAACTTTCTCAGGATCACCTATTCACCCCCCCCTCTAGGTGCTCTCACCTCGCTAACTGAAAGTCACCTAGAGGGGGGTGAATAGGGCGAATCTGAAATTTATAAACTTAAGCACAACTACAAGTCGGGTTAGCGTTAGAAATATAAACGAGTCTGAGAGAGAGAGGGCACAAAACAAATCGTGAGCAAATAAAGAGCAAGACACGATGATTTGTTTTACCGAGGTTCGGTTCTTGCAAACCTACTCCCCGTTGAGGTGGTCACAAAGACCAGGTCTCTTTCAACCCTTTCCCTCTCTCAAACGGTCACTTAGACCGAGTGAGCTTTCTCCTTAATCAAATGGGTCACTTAGACCCCACAAGGACCACTACAAACTTAGTGTCTCTTGCTTTGATTACAAGTGCCTTGAGAATAAGAATGGGAAGGAAGAAAGCACGATTGCAAAAGCCAAGCGACAAGAGCGACAAATAACACACGGATCACTCTCTCTCTCAAGTCACTAATCACTAATGATCACTTGTCTCAATTGTGGAACTTGGAGAGATTGGAGGCTTTGACTGTGTCTTGGGATGGATTGCTAGCTCTTGTATTGAATGTTGAAGGTTGGAATGCTTGATTGTAGTGAATGGAGGTGGTTGGGGTTGTATTTATAGCCACCAACCACTTCCTAGTCGTTGCTTCATTCTGCCAACCGCGGACGGTCCGCCCGCCTGGACCGGACGGTCCGCCCCTGCAGATCAACAGCTGAAAACGCAACAGTCAGCAGTAACGGCTATATCAACGGCTATATTGCATTTAATGCGTCGTCAGATGTCAGATAAAGCCAGTCACGAACGGTCCGGTCGTGCACCCTGGACGGTCCGTGAGGATGCTATAATTCATTTTACCGAACCCGTCACCTTCGGGTTTTTCGGTTCCTCACCTACCGGACGGTCCGCGCCTGAGGCCGGACGGTCCGCGCGTGGTCTCGGACGGTCCTTGCTTTTCCTCCGGACGGTCCGTAGTGTAGACTTGGATTTTTGCATTGGTTCTATCCGAGGGTCATCCTGATGTCGCGGATGGTCCGTCGCAAGGGCCCGGACGGTCCGCGCTTAGTCTGTTTTTCCAAAAAGCTTCTCCTGTCTGGAATAATCTACGGTATTCCGGACAGTCGATTTAGAATAGTTGTAGATGAACCTTTGACACCTGTAGAACATATAATCTATACCAAACTAGTTAGTTCAATTATTTGTGTTAGGCAATTCAACCACCAAAATCAATTAGGAAAAGGTGTAAGCCTAATTCCCTTTCAATCTCCCCCTTTTTGGTGATTGATGCCAACACAAACCAAAGCAAGTATAGAAGTGCATAATTGAACTAGTTTGCATAATGTAAGTGCAAAGGTTACTTAGAATTGAGCCAATATAAATTCTCATAAGATATGCATGGATTGTTTCTTAATATTTAACATTTTGGACCACGCTTGCACCACATGTTTTGTTTTTGCAAATTCTTTTGTAAATTCTTTTCAAAGTCCTTTTGCAAATAGTCAAAGGTAAATGAATAAGATTTTTGAGAAGCATTTTCAAGATTTGAAATTTTCTCCCCCTGTTTCAACTGCTTTTCCTTTGACTTAAACAAAACTCCCCCTCGATAAAATCCTTCTCTTAGTGTTCAAGAGGGTTTTAAGATATCAATTTTGAAAATATTATAAATAAGATATCAATTTGAAAATACTTCTTTAAAACCAAATTGAAAGACTAAAATTTTTGAAATTGGTGGTGGTGCGGTCATTTTGCTTTGGGCTCATGCTCTCTACCCCTTTGGCATAAATCGCCAAAAACGGAATCATTAGAGCCCTTTCGAACTACTTTCTCCCCTTTGGTAAATAGAACATGAGTGAAGATTAGACCAAAGACGGAGAGTTGCTCAGAGCGACGACGAAGGATGAGTCATGGAGTGGAGTGGAAGCCTTTGTCTTCGCCGAAGACTCCAAATCCCTTTCAATACACCTATGACTTGGTTTGAAATAGACTTGAAAACACATTAGTCATAGTATATAAAAGAGACATGATCAAAGGTATATTTATGAGCTAAGTGTGCAAAACATTAAAAGAAATTCCTAGAATCAAGAATATTTAGCTCATGCCTAAGTTTGTTAAAGGTTTGTTCATCTAATGGCTTGGTAAAGATATCGGCTAATTGATCCTTAGTGTTAATGTATGCAATCTCGATATCTCCCTTTTGTTGGTGATCCCTTAAGAAATGATACCGAATGACTATGTGTTTAGTGTGGCTATGCTCAACGGGATTATCCGCCATGCGGATTGCACTCTCATTATCACATAGAAGAGGAACTTTGGTTAATTTGTAACCATAGTCCCTAAGGGTTTACCTCATCCAAAGTAATTGCGCGCAACAATGTCCTGCGGCAATATACTCGGCTTCGGCGGTAGAAAGAGCTTCGGAATTTTGCTTCTTTGAAGCCCAAGACACCAAGGATCTTCCCAAGAACTGACAAGTCCCCGATGTGCTCTTTCTATTAATTTTACACCCCGCCCAATCGGCATCCGAATAACTAATTAAATCAAATGTGGATCCCCTAGGATACCAAAGCCCAAACTTAGGAGTATAAACTAAATATCTCAAGATTCGTTTTACAGCCGTAAGGTGAGCTTCCTTAGGGTCGGCTTGGAATCTTGCACACATGCATACGGAAAGCATAATATCCGGTCGAGATGCACATAAATATAGTAAAGAGCCAATCATCGACCGGTATACCTTTTGATCGACGGATTTACCTTCCGTGTCGAGGTCGAGATGCCCATTGGTTCCCATGGGTGTCTTGATGGGCTTGGCATCCTTCATCCCAAACTTGTTTAGAATGTCTTGAGTATACTTCGTTTGGCTAATGAAGGTGCCTTCTTGGAGTTGCTTCACTTGAAATCCTAAGAAGTACTTCAACTCCCCCATCATAGACATCTCGAATTTTTGTGTCATGATCCTACTAAACTCTTCACATGTAGATTCGTTAGTAGACCCAAATATAATATCATCAACATAAATTTGGCATACAAACAAATCATTTTCAAGTGTTTTGGTAAAGAGTGTAGGATTGGCCTTTCCGACTTTGAATCCATTAGTGATAAGGAAATCTCTAAGGCATTCATACCATGCTCTTGGGGCTTGCTTGAGCCCATAAAGTGCCTTAGAGAGTTTATAAACATGGTTAGGGTACTCACTATCTTCAAAGTCGGGAGGTTGCTCAACATAGACCTCTTCCTTGATTGGTCCATTGAGGAAGGCACTTTTCACGTCCATTTGGTAAAGCTTAAAGCCATGGTAAGTAGCATAGGCTAATAATATACGAATTGACTCAAGCCTAGCTACGGGTGCATAGGTTTCACCGAAATCCAAACCTTCGACTTATGAGTATCCCTTGGCCACAAGTCGGGCTTTGTTCCTTGTCACCACACCATGCTCGTCTTGCTTGTTGCGGAAAACCCACTTGGTTCCTACAACATTTTGATTAGGACGTGGAACCAAATGCCATACCTTGTTCCTAGTGAAATTGTTGAGCTCCTCTTGCATCGCCACCACCCAATCCGAATCTTGTAGTGCTTCTTCTACCTTGTGTGGCTCAATAGAGGAAACAAAAGAGTAATGCTCACAAAAATGTGCAACACGAGATCTAGTTGTTACCCCCTTATGAATGTCGTCGAGGATGGTGTCGACGGGGTGATCTCGTTGTATTGCTTGGTGGACTCTTGGGTGTGGCGGCCTTGCTTCTTCATCCTCCTTGTCTTGATCATTTGCATCTCCCCCTTGATCATTGCCGTTATCTTGAGGTGGCTCATCTCTCTGATCTTCTCCTTCATCAACTTGAGCCTCATCCTCATTTTGAGTTGGTGGAGATGCTTGCGTGGAGGAGGACGGTTGATCTTGTGCATTTGGAGGCTCTTCGGATTCCTTAGGACACACATCCCCAATGGACATGTTCCTTAGAGCGATGCATGGAGCCTCTTCATCACCTATCTCATCAAGATCAACTTGCTCTACTTGAGAGCCGTTAGTCTCATCAAACACAACGTCACAAGAAACTTCAACTTGTCCAGTGGACTTGTTAAAGACTCTATATGCCCTTGTGTTTGAATCATATCCTAGAAAAAAACCTTCTACAGTCTTAGGAGCAAATTTAGATTTTCTACCTCTTTTAACAAGAATAAAGCATTTGCTACCAAAGACTCTAAAATATGAAATATTTGGCTTTTTACCGGTTAGGAGTTCGTATGATGTCTTCTTGAGGATTCGGTGTAGATATAACCGGTTGATGGCGTAGCAGGCGGTGTTGACCGCCTCGGCCCAAAACCGATCCGAAGTCTTATACTCATCAAGCATGGTTCTTGCCATGTCCAATAGAGTTCTATTCTTCCTCTCCACTACACCATTTTGTTGTGGGGTGTAGGGAGAAGAGAACTCATGCTTGATGCCCTCCTCCTCAAGGAAGCCTTCAATTTGAGAGTTCTTGAACTCCGTCCCGTTGTCGCTTCTAATTTTCTTGATCCTTAAGCCGAACTCGTTTTGAGCCCGTCTCAAGAATCCCTTTAATGTCTCTTGGGTATGAGATTTTTCCTGCAAAAAGAACACCCAAGTGAAGCGAGAATAATCATCCACAATAACTAGACAGTACTTACTCCCACCGATGCTTATGTAAGCAATCGGGCCGAATAGATCCATGTGTAGGAGCTCGAGCGGCCTGTCAGTCGTCATGATGTTCTTGTGCGGATGATGAGCACCAACCTGCTTCCCTGCTTGGCATGCACTACAAATCCTGTCTTTCTCAAAATGAACATTTGTTAATCCTAAAATGTGTTCTCCCTTTAGAAGCTTATGAAGATTCTTCATCCCAACATGGGCTAGTCGGCGGTGCCAGAGCCAACCCATGTTAGTCTTAGCAATTAAGCAAGTGTCGAGTCCAGCTCTATCAAAATCTACCAAGTATAGCTGACCCTCTAACACTCCCTTAAATGCTATTGAATCATCACTTCTTCTAAAGATAGTGACACCTACATCAGTAAAAAGACAGTTGTAGCCCATTTGACATAATTGTGAAACGGAAAGCAAATTGTAATCTAAAGAATCTACAAGAAAAACATTGGAAATGGAATGGTCAGGTGAAATAGCAATTTTATCCAAACCTTTGACCAAACCTTGGTTTCCATCCCCGAATGTGATAGCTCGTTGGGGATCTTGATTTTTCTCATAGGAGGAGAACATCTTCTTCCCCCCTGTCATGTGGTTTGTGCACCCGCTATCGATGATCCAACTTGAGCCCCCGGATGCATAAACCTACAAAACAAGTTTAGTTCTTGACTTTAGGTACCCAAATGGTTTTGGGTCCTTTGGCATTAGACACAAGAACTTTGGGTACCCAAACACAAGTCTTTGACCCCTTGTGCTTGCCCCCAACATACTTGGCAACTACCTTGCCAGATTTGTTAGTTAAAACATATGAGGCATCAAAAGTTTTAAATGAAATGCTATGATCATTTGATGCACTAGGAGTTTTCTTCTTAGGCAATTTAGCACGGGTTGATTGCCTAGAACTAGATGTCTCACCCTTATACATGAAAGCATGGTTAGGGCCAGAGTGAGACTTCCTAGAGTGAATTCTCCTAATTTTGCTCTCGGGATAACCGGCAGGGTACAAAATGTAACCTTCGTTATCCTGAGGCATGGGAGCCTTGCCCTTAACAAAATTAGACAATTTCTTAGGAGGGGCATTAAGTTTGATATTGCCTCCCTGTTGGAAGCCAATGCCATCCTTAATGCCAGGGCGTCTCCCACTATAGAGCATGCTTCTAGCAAATTTAAACTTTTCAATTTCTAAGTCATGCTCGGCAATTTTAGCATCTAATTTTGCTATATGATCATTTTGTTGTTTAATTAAAGCCATGTGATCATGTATAGCATTAATATCAACATTTCTACATCTAGTGCAAATAGAAGTATGTTCAACGGTAGATGTAGAGGGTTTGCAAGAATTTAATTCTACAACCTTAGCATGCAATATATCATTTTCACTTCTAAGGTTGGAAATTGTAACATTGCAAACATCTAGTTTTTTAGCCTTAGCAAGCAATTTTTCATTCTCAATCCTAAGGCTAGCAAGAGAAATGTTCAATTCTTCAATCTTAGCAAGCAAATCAACATTATTATTTCTAGGATTGGGAATTGAAACATTACAAGCATTTGAATCAACCTTAGCAATAAGTTTAGCATTGTCATTTCTAAGGTTGTCAATGGTCTCATGGCAAGTGCTTAGCTCACTAGATAGTTTTTCAAATTTTTCTACTTCTAGAGCATAAGCATTTTTAACCTTGACATGCTTCTTATTTTCTTTAATAAGGAAGTCCTCTTGGGTGTCCAAGAGATCATCCTTTTCATGAATGGCACTAATCAATTCATTTAATTTTTCCTTTTGTTGCATATTTAGGTTGGCAAAAAGGGTACGCAAATTATCTTCCTCATCACTAGCATTATCATCACTAGAGGACTCATATTTAGTGGAGGATTTGGATTTAACCTTCTTCTTTTTGCCGTCCTTTGCCATGAGGCACTTGTGGCCGATGTTGGGGAAGAGAAGTCCCTTGGTGACGGCGATGTTTGCGGCGTCCTCGTCGGAGGAGGAGTCAGTGGAGCTCTCGTCGGAGTCCCACTCCCGGCAAACATGGGCATCGCCGCCCTTCTTCTTATAGTATCTCTTCTTCTCCTTTCTTCTCCCCTTCTTGTCGTCGCCCCTGTCACTATCACTAGATAGTGGACATTTTGCAATAAAATGACCGGGCTTACCACATTTGTAGCAAACTTTCTTGGAGCGGGATTTGTAGTCCTTCCCCCTCCTTTGCTTGCGGATTTGGCGGAAGCTCTTGATGACGAGTGCCATCTTCTCATTATCGAGCTTTGAGGCGTCGATTGGTTGTCTACTTGATGTAGACTCCTCCTTCTTCTCCTCTGTCGCCTTGAATGCAACCGGTTGTGCTTCAAACGTGGAGGGGTCGTCAAGCTCGTTGATCTTCTTTGAGCCTTTGATCATGAACTCAAAGCTCACAAAATTCCCGATCACTTCCTCGGGAGTCATTAGTGTATATCTAGGATTGCCACGAATCAATTGAACTTGAGTAGGGTTAAAGAAAATAAGTGATCTTAGAATAACCTTAACCATTTCGTGGTCATCCCATTTTTTGCTTCCGAGGTTTCGCACTTGATTCACCAAGGTTTTGAGCCGGTTGTACATGTCTTGTGGCTCCTCCCCTTGGCGAAGACGGAAGCGACCGAGCTCCCCCTCGATCGTCTACCGCTTGGTGATCTTGGTTAGCTCATCTCCTTCGTGCGCGGTTTTGAGCACGTCCCAAACTTCCTTGGCGCTCTTTAATCCTTGCACCTTGTTATACTCCTCTCGACTTAGAGAGGCGAGGAGTATAGTTGTGGCTTGGGAGTTGAAGTGCTCGATTTGGGCCACCTCATCCTCATCATAATCCTCATCCCCTACGGATGGTACCTGTGCTCCAAACTCAACAACATTCCATATACTTTTGTGGAGTGAGGTTAGGTGAAATTTCATCAAATCACTCCACCTAGCATAATCTTCACCGTCAAAGGTTGGCGGTTTGCCTAATGGAACAGAAAGTAATGGAGTATGTCTAGGAATGCGAGGGTAGCGTAGGGGGATCTTACTAAACTTCTTGCGCTCATGGCGCTTAGAAGTAATGGATGGCGCGTCGGAGCCGAAGGTGGAAGGTGATGAAGTATCGGTATCGTAGTAGACCACCTTCCTCATCTTCTTTTTCTTGTAGCCACTCCGATGCGTCTTGTGGGAAGAGGATTTCTTCTCCTTCCCCTTCCCCTTGTTGCGGGACTCTTCCGATGAAGCTTTCCCGTGGCTTGTAGTGGGCTTGTCGCCGGTTTCCATCTCCTTCTTGGCGTGATCTCCCGACATCACTTCGAGCGGTTAGGCTCTAATGAAGCACCAGGCTCTGATACCAATTGAAAGTCGCCTAGAGGGGGGGTGAATAGGGCGAATCTGAAATTTATAAACTTAAGCACAACTACAAGCCGGGTTAGCGTTAGAAATATAAACGAGTCCGAGAGAGAGAGGGCACAAAACAAATCGTGAGCAAATAAAGAGCAAGACACGATGATTTGTTTTACCGAGGTTCGGTTCTTGCAAACCTACTCCCCGTTGAGGTGGTCACAAAGACCGGGTCTCTTTCAACCCTTTCCCTCTCTCAAACGATCACTTAGACCGAGTGAGCTTTCTCCTTAATCAAATGGGTCACTTAGACCCCACAAGGACCACTACAAACTTAGTGTCTCTTGCTTTGATTACAAGTGCCTTGAGAATAAGAATGGGAAGGAAGAAAGCACGATTGCAAAAGCCAAGCGACAAGAGCGACAAATAACACACAGATCACTCTCTCTCTCTCAAGTCACTAATCACTAATGATCACTTGTCTCAATTGTGGAACTTGGAGAGATTGGAGGCTTTGACTGTGTCTTGGAATGGATTGCTAGCTCTTGTATTGAATGTTGAAGGTTGGAATGCTTGATTATAGTGAATGGAGGTGGTTGGGGTTGTATTTATAGCCACCAACCACTTCCTAGCCGTTGCTTCATTCTACCAACCGCGGACGGTCCGCCCCTGTAGATCAACGGCTGAAAATGCAACCAGTAACGGCTATATCAACGGCTATATTGCATTTAATGTGTCGTCAAATGTCAGATAAAGCCAGTCGCGGACGGTCCGGTCGTGCACCCCGGACGGTCCGCGAGGACGCTATAATTCATTTTACCGAACCCGTCACCTTCGGGTTTTTCGGTTCCTCACCTACCGGACGGTCCGCGCCTGAGGCCAGACGGTCCGCGCGTGGTCTCAGACGGTCCTTGCTTTTCCTCCGGACGGTCCGTAGTGTAGACTTGGATTTTTGCATTGGTTCTGTCCGAGGGTCATCCTGGTGTCGCGGACGGTCCGCCGCAAGGGCCCGAACGGTCCGCGCTTAGTCTGTTTTTCCAAAAAGCTTCTCCTGTCCGGAATAATCTACGGTATTCCAGACAGTCGATTTAGAATAGTTGTAGATGAACCTTTGGCACCTGTAGAACATATAATCTAGAGCAAACTAGTTAGTTCAATTATTTGTGTTGGGCAATTCAACCACCAAAATCAATTAGGAAAAGGTGTAAGCCTAATTCCCTTTCACTAACCTCCACTGACGTCGCGCTATGGAGCAGGAGTACGCAAAATCTCCAATAGAGCACTCGGGTCTGCCCCCTAAAATAGTTCTTGACGGCTCAGACTCTTTTCTAGATCCGCCACTTAGCCCTAAGGAGGGTGCCTACTCGACCTAGTCAGGTACTACTCCACCGTCGGCCCCGAGTCACTCCATAGGGGGCGGGGCTGCACCTTCTTCAACTTCTCCTGGCCCTGCTAGCCAACCAAACCTGGGACCCGGTGCCGCGTCCACCAGGCACCAACGTGGTCACCGTCAAGTGGCTTCATCGAGTCCAAGTCGGACGCGTCCCTCTTCATCTTTCGGCACGGCGACGACACTGTCTACCTCCTGCTCTACGTCAACAACATTATGCTCACGGCATCCATCGCCAACCTTCTACAACGCATGATCATCGCCCTTTAGCGGGAGTTCACGATGAAGGACCTGGGGCCCCTTCACCAATTCCTCCGCATCACCGCCGAGCGCCGGTCTCAGGGTCCCTTCCTCCACCAGCGCCAGTACGCCAGGGACGTCTTGGAGCGGGTTGGCATGTCCGACTACAGCCCTGCTCTACGCCCGTCGACACTCAGGCGAAGCTCTCTGAAGACGATGGGCCCCCAGGCACCGACGCGACAACCTACAGGAGCCTAACCGGCGTCCTCTAGTACCTAATCTTCTCCAGGCCTGACATCGCGTACGCCGTCCAGCAGGTGTGCCTGCACATGTACACCCCGTAGGAGCCCCATCTCACTGCTCTCAAGCGGATCCAGCGCTACCTACGCGGCTCTCTCGACTACGGCCTTCTACTCCGACCCTCCCCGCCGACGGAGCTCGTGGTCTACACCGACACTGACTGTGTTGGTTGTTCCGACATGCACCGATCCACTTCCGGTTATTCCATGTTCTTGGGCGCCAACCTCGTCTCCTGGGTTGTCAAGCAGCAGCCCATCGTCTCCTACTCCAGCGCAGAGGCCGAGTACCGCGCTGTGGCCAACGGTGTGGTAGAGGCCTCCTGGCTGCGCCAGCTTCTTCACGAGCTCCACAGCTCCCTCCAGCGTGACAGCATCGTCTACTGTGACAACGTCAGCGTGGTCTACCTCTCCACTAATCCCGAGCAGCATAAGCGCACGAAGCACGTGGAGATCAACCTACACTTTGTCCGCGAGCGGGTCGCCGCTGGTGACGTTCGGGTTCTCAGCATTCCACCACGCTGCAGTTCGCCGACATCTTCACCAAGGGGCTGCCGTCGAGTGTCTTCGCTGACTTTCCATCCAGTCTCAACTTATGTACAGGATAGAGTTGAGACTGCTGGTGGTGTTAGAGTATTGTTAGGATTTCGGGGGTTAGTCCCTGTGTAATTACTTGCATACCCTTAGTGTAATGGGCTTGGCCCAATAACTCAACTTATATATATGCACTCCCAACCCGGTTAGGGTTTTCCATTCCAACTGTAAGACGTCCCCACGGTATTACATTAAAAAGACCTTCTCAATGTATAGCCCGTGTAAGAATGATCGTGATTGGGGTCGAGCCTTAGGCATGTGCTTCGGCGTGGGACAGACGGGGGGATTTTTAAATCGCAACGATCAGAAGTTGAACTCGGGACCTAAGGAGTGCTATTCAGACCACCTAACTAACTCAACTAGAGGTCTAATATAACATAACATTATTTACACCCCTTCCTTAAACAGGAGTTCCATGCAAACATTTACAGGTATTGGAAACCATTATCTAGTTATCTTAGACGTGAACGTTTTGGCATCAACAGTCCTGTCCATTTTCAGTTTGGTGCAAACTCACAACCATCTGTTAATTAGGTAAAAACGTACTTTCCAATTTAGGTGCCGTTTTTGGTAACATAATGGTTAACCGATAACGTTAAATCATGTTTGTTTAAGTCTAACCGTAATCGATACCACACTATACAAATAGATACCACTTTATTCAAATTGTTTTACTGCCGATATTGGAGTGTGTTGAGCTCCATTTTGAGTGGGCGGACGGTCCGGCCCTGAGGCCAGACAGTCCGCGGTCCGGACAGTCCTCGCCTGTGGGCCGGACGGTCCGCGCATGCACAGAGCAGTTTAGGGTTCCGAGTTTTGTGCTATGTTTGTTGGCTAGATTTGCGGAATTAGCTCGGAATCTAGTCGTGTAAAGGGTCCAGCCCCCCTCCTCTATAAAAAGAGAGGTCTACGGCCGATTTGTAACAATCAATCGAATCAACACAACTTCTATTCGCATTTATTTCCAGTACAATTAGGAGTAGTTCTAGTCTAGTTCTAGTTTAGCCTCTCGATCCCCAAATTCTCCGCCTCTCCTCGACTCTACGTCGATTAGAGGAGTCTAGGTCGGCCTGCCCGAGCCTAGACAACTCCTAGGATCTCTCCTCCCCGACGGGGTCCCTCCCGGGAGCGAGATCCAGGCGCTGCCGGCGATCTTCCGCCGCCCCTGCGCACGCGCGGACCGTCCGGCCCTAGGGCGCGGACCGTCCGGCCGTCAGGCAGGAAACCCTAGCCCCTGCGCCAGGTCGCGGACCGTCCGGCCCCAGGCCGCGGACCGTCCGCGCTTGACCAGAGAGCACCGCCACCGGTTCTTCTTGAGTATTTGGCGCTGTAATTTTCTCTTTTGGGACCGTGTCAATCCCGCTGGGCACCATCGAGGCATGGAGTATTTTGGATCGGCTGTTTTGATGGTAGTCGTATCTTTTTTGGTTGTGTTGGCCGATTCACCAAAAATCATCGGCCCTTTATTGTCTCCCTGTATGACAACATCTATAGTGACTATTTTGATGATTTCATTTGAACTATTGAACACACTAACATCACATCTTAATAACTGTGATCTTCAGTTTTCTTCATTTCGGGTTGAAGAGTCTGCACAGTTATGAATTGAACTCAATGATTTATAACTCTCGTCTTCTAACTTTGCGATGCTAACTACACTACAACTCCAATCAGAAACCAATTTATTTATCTACCATTTCATTCACAACATATTTCGAACACCAACATTAGTATCATTGCACAAGGCTCTTGTGCTGTTGAACTTCTGTAAAAAGAAACGACACTGCTACTTTTTATACTGTGTTAGTTATACAAACATAACAAAAAACACGATGCCAGGAACTGTCCCACCATATCATTCAGTTGATTATCAATTTACCAGTCAGCTTGACTTGGCCTTTGCTGTCACCAATAGACCAAAATTCCACAATTGCCCATTCATTTTACATTTATTAGCCTCTACATATGCCGTGAACATCAGGTCCAGAAACACGCCTATTTTTCAATGAAACTTTTTACAGGATCTGTGTAGGAATCTCACGTGAAAAAAAAAACAGAGAGCATGATCCAAAGGGGCCCTGAAAATACACTGCTCAGCAACGAGTTGCAGCTTCCACTCAGCAACATTATATGACCACCAACAATTGTCGATCTGCTCTGAACACAAGCATATGTATTCAGATATATATATATATATATATATATATATATATATATATATATATATATATATATATATATATATATATATATATATATATATATATATATATATATATATATATATATATATATATATAACTGCTGCTGAAAATGCAAGCCAAATCAAACTTGGTGCAGGGCTGATGAGGAAAGCAAAGCCCAACCAAACCCCCCGTCCAGCCAGATGCATAGGATCACGAACCACAACCCGCTTGCCGAAAGAGGCAACTTGCGCCACTGTCGCTGAGGGAGTTGCTTTCTTCATTCGGCAGGCGATAAGGTATTAAAATTCAACTCAACTAGTCGGTAGCCATCATGGTTAACTGGTTGGTTAGCTGGCTCGCTCGCTTATTAATTAAACCCGTGCA
The DNA here is from genome assembly GCF_902167145.1 of Zea mays. Classification (NCBI taxonomy): domain Eukaryota; kingdom Viridiplantae; phylum Streptophyta; class Magnoliopsida; order Poales; family Poaceae; genus Zea; species Zea mays. Next base: position 93,225,095 of record NC_050101.1, read on the forward strand.
TGTCAGCAACCACAAGCATATATACATCTGGGCCGATGCTTGTATGGTTTATTACACCAATGCTTATGTGATTCTAGCTAGCTAGCTAGCTACTTATTATTGATCTCGACAGTTGCTACTATTTTATTCCTCATGGCCGTCTACTGTCTGCAGACGAAGCTGAGTGATGTAGTGACGATGTGGCTGGTGCTTCTTCTTTACATGTAGACATCCTATGGTCGGCAAATACAAGCATATCCTGCCTCATTATTCTTTGCCACAGACCTAGAACGCCCTTTTGTCGTCGTAGTTGCAGCCTGTAGATCCTTGAAAGATCCAAAGTAAATGCACTGCACGGCGGCAAGGTCAGAAGCCCCAAGCTAGGCGTTTGTTAATGGTCAGTCCTGTGCAGCGTGACGACATTTGCAGCTAGCTTTCCTGGAAACGATGTCGACTGATTTGCATCTTGCTCTTTTTTTTTCTTCGGTTTGGCCTGGCCTGGATTGGCAGATGACTGGGGAGGGGTTCAGAACAAGCCTTAATTAGTTGTTTTGTTTTTTTGTTCAGAAATTGATACTGATAGATGGGTATTAAAACAAAGGTGAGTTTAGGAGGTCTCGGCAGGAACAGGTGGAAATATCTTGCACAAGGAGATGAGGCCAAAGTTTCAGACATCACACGCAGAGCTAATCAAAGAAATGTGTGTGCATGAGAGAGAGAGAGAGAGAGAGAGAGAGAGAGAGAGAGAGAGTATATGCATTGTTCGCGGAAATCCTCAAATTAAAGTGCTTCGCTTTTGACTCACCATCTCCGCCTGTATAAACATCTATATATATTATATATATTGTCCCAACTATTTGCGCGCATTGCAGCTACGTACGACATGCTCTGAAATCTGAATATATATATACCGAAGGCGAACAGAGTGCCGCCGCGTGTGATAAACACAAACTACTTCCTGCGAGATAAATATCTCTGCACGGGACAAGGATTGGATAGATATATAAAGGAAGATGGCCAGTTTAACGTGATCCTCCTTTTGGTTGCTATTGGGTCAATGCAATGCTGCTGATGAAATGGGAATTACGATTGTATGTTAACTGCCGCGCGGATTAATACAGCAGGTCTGGTTTCAGAACTACGCATGCATGCTTTTGGGTTGATTACAGTCGGCGTCTAGGTTGGAGTAATGGAGTGTCGTCGTCAGACAGCAACTCAACCTCAAAAGTTTTTAATGCTAGTGCTGGACACCAAAATGAGCCGACGGTCCGGCCCTTGGGCCCGAACGGTCCGCGTGTCCCGAGATTAGATTAACTTAGATGTTTATCCTTATCTCGTGCGTGGTTATCCATCTAATCACGTGAAAGTTTGTTGGCTACCTCTTAGAAAAAGGTCCAGACCTCCTCCCCTATAAATATAAAGGGGTACGGCCGATTGAAAACCCCGAACACATTCCAATCGAACCAATTACCTTATTTACTTTTCCTGCCCTAGGAGTAGATGTAGCATAATTCTAGTTGTAGTCTTCCGCATATCCACCTCCACCACTATTCGACTCTACGTCGTCTAGATCCATCTTGGGTGGCCTGTCGATCCCAAGACGACCCTAGGATCTCACCCCTCCCAGGGGCAAGATCTAGTTGTCCACTCGAGACCTCTTCCTCGAATTGATCTCTTAATTCCTAGGCGACTCCACGTCGTCTGAGGACGCCCCGAGTGACCTGTCGACCCGGAGCACCTTAAAATCTTTTTCTCCCAGGAGACGAGATCTAGATTTCAGCAAGGAGGAGGAAGACGACCCTGTCGCCAGGTCGCGAACCGTCCGGCCTAGAGCTGCGGACCGTCCGGTGTGACACAGGAAAGACACCGCTCCTACGTCCAGGTCGCGGACCATCCGACCCAAGGCCACGGACTGTCCGCGCCGCCGCAGAGGGCACTATCAGGCAACCCGTCGACCTGTCGCAGGCCGCCACCACTGTTCACCTCGCGGAGCCGAACTCAAGGTATTGCTCATCACGAGAAGGTCATAGGGTTCGTTGCTATTTGGTCCCAAATAGGTGGTGACCATCATAGAAGTATTGCCCCACATTTAGGATAACCACTTTATTTGACCCTACATCATCTAAAGGTGCCAATTATCGTCAAGCAGTTCATTATAGTGTTTGGTGACAAAAAGGCACCAACATACTTTTGGCGACTCTGCTGGGGACGAAGTTGCAAATCTACAAAATCAGGCTTACATGGCCGATTCTAAAGATCTCAACGGTGCTTCTCCAAACAGCAACACAAGGCTGACTAATTTATCGGCCGTTGAGCATAAAATATTAGAAGATGGCATGAAGAAAATAGACGAGGAGGCCCACCGACAAAAGGATCAGGTGCTCAAGGTGGCGTATAAGTGGTACCTCTCGCACTTCAGGGTAGACTGCCACTAGAAGACTGTCCAAGAGAGGGAGATAAACGCCGAGTATATGTTAGCCGTGCTACAACAGCTCCCCACGATAGGTGATGCTAGGTCAGCCAATGATATTCCATCTATTAAAATTTCTTTTGATAATCGGATTAAAAGTATCACGAAGGATATAGAGAGGATGACACATGCATTATGAAAAACTCATATGCCTAATTTTTTATCACATAAGTTAGGCGCTGAAACAATTGCGCCAAACACATCGGCGACAAATGAGTTTCCCCAGCCATATTCTGGTATGCTGATGGACTCATATCCAGGACGACCATCACCACCATCTTCGCTAAATGGTGAGTCAACCCTGAGCACGGTCGGACCGTCCGCACACAATCGCGGACTGTCCGGCCCTCCGTCAGACCGTCCGGCACCCTATGCCGGACAGTCTGGAGTTACACAGAGCCCACCACAAGGGTCATAGGTGTTGCCTGACGTGACCGGACAGTCCGAGGAAAGTACCGGACCATCCGATCCACCCGCAGACCGTCCGACTGTGCAGGTCGGACCGTCCGGAGCACCAAAAGTCACCTGTGATCCGCCTAGTGCGGAAGGCCGGCATAAATATAATCGGCCACCCAAGCACGATCGGACACCCGATCACGGTCACCTGTCCTGCGTACGCCGAACGATCCGGGTACTAAGGCCGAACAGTCCGAGACAGGAGCGGACGGTCCGGCTATAATGGTCGGACGGTCCGCAGATAGTCAGAAGCAGCAACCTCAGACCACTGGACCAAAAGGTTCCAAAACAAGTGTTAGGAAACAAAATACTACTAAGACGTCTGGACGACTCAGTAGAGTCGGCCCTACTTTTGGTCAGTTGCTTGCCAAATATACGAAGAAGGCCGTTCCACACAACTGGCCAATAAAGCAGACAAAGTCAAAAGGGTGATCTGTGCGAAAGCAAAAGCCGACTAAACGGACCCAAAAGGTAGCACAACCAAGATCGCCTTGTCATCCTCCTCCGGGGATAGCATGGTGCGTCCCGTTTTATCCATCGCCGATGTGTTGTCCTGCTCATGTGTGGGGTGGTACGGCGACGAATTCGTATTACTGGCCCAATCAGTTTGCTTATTTGGGCTGGGGGGGCACCACAAGTTTTTGCCTATTGACAGGTTCATCAGGTAGACATGGTCGAAGAGGATGCGATCCAAAACGGCCTCTATGCATTAAAGTTCCATCAAGTATTTATATTATCTGATCGCAAGAGCCGATGACTTGCATCGAGCTGAGTCCTTACTTCAGGAACAAAAACTCATGAAGTCAATTGTTTCCGAAGTTTTCGCTGATGCCTTTGGTTCGCCAAGCTCCACCAAAAGACAGGGGGCATATGTTGGACACCAAAATGAGCAGACGGTCCGCGTGTCCCGAGATTAGATTAACTTGGATGTTTATCCTTATCTCGTGCGTGGTTATTCATCTAATCATGTGGGAGTTTGTTGGCTATCTCTTAGGAAAAGGTCCAGTCCTCCTCCCCTATAAATATAAAGGGGTACGGCCGATTGAGAACCCCCGAACACATTCCAATCGAAACAATTACCTTATTTACTTTTCCTGCCCTAAGAGTAGATGTAGCATAGTTGTAGTTGTAGCCTTCCGCATATCCACCTCCACCACTATTCGACTCTACGTCGTCTAGATTCATCTTGGGTGGCCTGCCGATCCCAAGACGACCCTAGGATCTCACCCCTCCCGGGGGGCAAGATCAGTTGTCCATTCGAGACCTCTTTCTCGAATTGATCTCTTAATTCCTAGGCAACTCCACGTCGTCTGAGGACGCCCCGGGTGACCTGTCGACTCGAAGCACCTTAAGATCTTTTTCTCCCAGGGCACGAGATCTAGATTTCAGCAAGGAGGAGGAAGACGACCCTGTCGCCAGGTCGCGGACCGTCCGGCCTAGAGCTGCGGACCGTCCGGTGTGACGCAGGGAATTCATCGCTCCTGCGTCTAGGTCGTGGACCGTCCGGCCCAAGGCCACGGACTGCCCGCGCCGCCGCAGAGGGCACTATCAGGCAACCCGACGACCTGTCGTAGGCCGCCACCACTGTTCACCTCGCGGAGCCAAACTCAAGGTATTGCTCATCACGAGAAGGTCATAGGGTTTGTTGCTATTTGGTCCTAAATAGGTGGTGACCATCATAGAGGTGTTGCCCCACATTTAGGATAACCACTTTATTTGACCCTACATCATCTAAAGGTGTCAATTACCGCCAAGCGATTCATTATAGTGTTTGGTGACAAAAAAGGCACCAACAGCTGCTAGCTATAGCTAGTACACTAAAACTCATCTCTGTGTCAACGTCGAGTTGTTATAGAGGACGATATATAGCTGTAAAAAATTAAAAACTGAACTCTGAATGAGTAATAGTGTGGCGTACAGCAGCAAGTACTACTGTCCCGTACCAGCTAAACTACAAAGGCCATGGAACGATCTTGCATTGGGAAAGAAAAAGGAAGACGGCGATCGAGAGGTCCATTCCAGATAATATATCACGGCTATTATATTAGCTAGAAAGGGCCGGGATGCCCTACCCAGATGACAGTTCACTGGAAATTCTTGCATTGGTATCATATCGATCGATCTCCTAGTGGGTCGGAGACTCGGAGTCGTCCAATAAGTAGTGGTGGGGTTAGTCAACTGCCTCCGTCGTAGCCCTCTAGCTAGACATGATGCATGATTATGCAGATGCCAATTAATTAACAATCATCCGTTATTATTAGCCTATCATGCATATACGAATACGACACACGCTGCTTGCATCAGCATCTCTGTCGCCACAGCCTGCTGCGCCGTGTATATATATAACTCCTCCTACAGCAGGGCAGGGCCATGAAATATCTCACCGCCCGCGCGCGCGCGCCGGCAAATATATATAAAGCAATTGCATTAGCAGCAGCTAGCTCAGTGCTGCCAAAGCTAGCTGAGCTGCACTGCACTGCACCACAGCATATATCCAAGCAGCAGCTAGAAAGTAGAGGAAGCACCACTACGATTACATATATCCAAGCCAAGCGCCCTAGCTTGCTGGTGTTGTTGGTGCTCCGGCCGGCCCTCTCTCGTCTCCTTACTAGCTACCCGTCATGGCGGCCAACTACCACCACTACCAGATGGCGGTGCACGCGGCGGCGGCGGCGGCGGCGTGGAGGAGGGAGCCGGACAGCCCGCAGCTGAGCTTCGTGAGCGGGTGCAGCTCCCTCTTCTCCATCTCCACGCTGCAGGACGACGACGACGACCGAGCCGCCGCCGTCGTCATCGCCGCCGGCCACGCGCTGCCCTCCACGCCCGTCTCGCTCGCGGGCTTCGTCGGCGACGAGGTCGACATGGAGGTGCAGCAGGCCAGCGGCGACGATCGGAGGAGCATCAGGATGATGAGGAACCGGGAGTCCGCGCTCCGCTCCAGGGCCAGGAAGAGGGTCAGTATAGTAAACTCACTACACAAAAACATGTACGTCGGTCTGTACTATAAAGTATATATATACAAAACAGATCGTACGTTTGTATTTGGATACAGTACGTTTTTGAATGCTACCCCGGCCTCGATCCTTCGTTTCAAACTATAGATATATTTTTTGGAGCTGGTGGAGAGCACTTATTTCCAAGCCTAAACTAAAGCATTTACCTACTACTATCACGAAGATATATAAATATATATATATATATATATATATATATATATATATATATATATATATATATATATATGTTTTGTTTGGATATATATATGATGGCCACCATCGCTAGCTCTATCATCCCAGTAGAAAAATCTCAAACAGAAGCTATAGTTAGCTAATTATTAACGCTAGCTGATCAATGATCATGACGATGAGTTCAGTTGTACCTGCCCCTCAAACTAGAGTCTGAAGTCTAAGCACGAATTGATTCATCAATATCACACATGCATATCAGCGACTACGTACTGATATAGAATATAGTTACATGTAGTATGTAATCAGCTATATATGCTTTAATCAGCTAGCTAATTATTAGGGAACCAAACTACATCAGCTGGCCAAACAATCTACCATAGTTTGATCAGAACTTTGCATTGCTAGGTCAATGAAAACCAACATCCCAACCAGCAGCAGCATGGTCGACGACCTGAAAACGAAAGGCCCATGTGTTAATTAGTTTATATCTCGATTAATTGTTACTCATTGCTAAGTTTTACTCTCTGTGTGGATATTGCAGGCATACGTGGAGAACCTGGAGAAAGAGGTTCGCCGGCTAGTGGATGACAACTTGAAGCTCAAGAAGCAGTGCAAAGAGGTGCTAATATATATAAGCATGCCAAATGATGCATCCCTTAATTGCTCTTTTCTTTAATGCTGATGAACACTTGTTTTCCTCTGTTGTTGTTGGGGTTTTTTTTTTTGTGCTGGATGGACAGCTGAAACGGGAGGTAGCGGCACTGGTCCTCCCAACCAAGAGCTCACTTCGGAGAACCTCATCCACCCAATTCTGAAGGGGCGAAGGGAAATGAAATATATAGATTTATATATTTGGTGGTAGCAGTAGCAGTACAAAGTTAAGATCGAGAAGGAATATGGTTGTTGGACTTGTGCTGTGTGCATTTTTTCAGTGCCAGTGTGTGTCGGTGTGTGAAGCAGGGGCAAGGGGACATATATATGAATTAGGCAATGTGCTATGACCTATATATATATATATATATATATATATATATATATATATATATATATATATATATATATATATATATATATATATATATATATATATATATATATATATATATATATATATATATATATATATATATATATATATAATATATATATATTGTTAGCTCAAATGATATAGGGTTTTATAAAAAAATAAACATATGTGTATATATATAACTAAATATAACGGGAAAAAACATTTTACCATCATTTGGAGGTGAGTGACATATAAAATGTTATGTTAGTGACTGAGGTGTCAGTCAATAACACATGTTAAAGTGTCATCCATAAAAATGTCAAAAACAAATCGAAAGCCCTAGATATATATAACATGAATGCATAATATCAATCCTATGAAAACGAATTACCTTACATTTTCTCTAAATTATTAAGGTCTTCAACAAGTTTAAAACAACTATTATACAACAAAAAATACAATCTACAAAATATTTATGGATCTAAGTAGCATCTGTACTCATGTATTTTAACTCTTTTTTGAAACATCAAGCAACTCCTTGACCTAGAAACACTTGTAAGCTGTACGCCTGTAGTGACGAAATGAGTACAAAAAAATGGAGATGCGGGGTATCGATCCCTGTACCTCTCGCATGCTAAGCGAGCGCTCTACCATCTGAGCTACATCCCCTTTGTGATTTCTAAAAAGATTCTGTTGTTTATTTAACAAACGTCTGTGAGTTTAGAGCTGTAAAAACACGTGAAGGCGTCTTGTAACCTTCCGCTTAAACTATTTTTTTTTGTTTTTTTTCCGAACCCTTAACATGTCCTACAGCTATTGAAATCGAACCCAAACACCATACTGGATCCACAAAATCGATTACTTGAATGTCAACCTTTTGCCAAACATATCATCGCGTACACCATCGTTGTCAATTCACTTCCACGTATAAAGGATCGTAATATTTGAACTTATTTTTTTTGCTACTAATATAATTAATGTCTTTCTTTTCGGTATCTAATTGCAAGGGAGAACTGCTTCATAGCGCCGGAAGCAATTCCAGCCTATAGTTCAGGAGAAGGCTGCGCGAACTTTATCACCAAGGTCATTTCTTGAAGAATGGAACCCCGCTTGCCTGCCACACATCAACCAGCAGAATTTTATCCTATACAGCTACAACGAATATAATGATCTATGCATCTGATCTGAGGTCTAAACTCTAGACCAAAACTGAGCAGTATCTACGATCTGTAGCCTTAGTATATATGTACACAAGGTCACAAGCACGTACATATTGCGGCCGCCGTCAGAGACGAGCGCCGCAGCCGCCAGCACCAGCATCGAGCTAGAGGCCTCCCGCTTCCAGGCCCAGCACGCTGGCGGCGGCGTTGCGCGACCTCGACAGGGGCGCCGTGCCGAGGTACCCGTTGCGCTGCCGTCGTTCTACCGCCTACCGCTGCCGCGGTGTGGCGTTGGCCAGCCCCCGCCGCCGGGGCCGGGATGGGTGTGTCGTTCTTGACGATAGCTAGGCAGTAACCACCGACGGCGGGACGGAGCTGGCCGCTGCTGACCTCGTCGGCGAAGATAAGTACGGCCCTGGTGACCGGGAACAGGTTAGGGCCGCTGCACCCACACATCAATACATGAGTTGGGATCATGTCGTCTGGCAGTGACAATGAGGTTCACTTCACCTCCACTGGTATCAGTATTTATTCGAACGGGATGGCTTCAGCCTGCCCTTCAGAGTCGGCGCTGAGATTGGTTTTTTCCCCCCTCAGCTCCAACCTGTGAGTTAAACTGCAGTGAAACAACAAGTTTGGCATTTGTTTCTTCTTGTACGATTATTTTTAAATGTCAAAAAACAACCAAGGATAGTCAATATTTCCCTCACATTAGTGGCGAGCTCCGTGTATACTCCGGGTCGTTCAGGTACGTGAAGGAGGTGCCGGAGTCCACAACGGTGGCGAACTCCGCCGGCCGCCACCGACTTGCTCCCGACGTTGACGGATGTGAAGCTCACGTTATACGCGTGGGGCTGCACGCACAAAATAAAAAAGAGGATCGAGATCACTATTTCAACCTGCGAGTTGAAGAAGGGAAGGCAACTAACCGTGAGCTCCTGGCGATGAACGGCGTCTCGGCCTGGTAGCGGCCGCCGGCGTCACCAAAGTTGAGACGGCCGACGCCGTTGCGACCGAAGCACATGAAGAATCTGTCGGACGCGACGAGGCCGCTGGCGGCGAGCGCGCTGGGCACGGCCACCTTCTTGCCCATGCCGAGGCCCAGCACGCCGCGCCGTCCAGGAACGCGCCCGTCTGCACCCGCCCGCACCCGAACACGACGTGCGTCTGCAGGGCATCGCAGGCGGCGGTGTAGCACGTCCCGCACCAGCACCCCCGACGACTATGGGTGTTTGGTTGGATAGACTAAAGATTAATCTCTAGTTTTTAGTCTCATTTAGTTTCTTTTTTGTCAAACATTAGGACTAATATATGGACTAAAATGATTTAGTCTTTAGTCCTTCACATATGTGCTAAAAAGACTAAACCATATTAATTCCACATTTATCCCTCATTTAGTTCAATTGTACTAATAGCAGGAGAATGTTAAAGATCATTTTAGTCTTCTTATGAGTTATTTAGTATATTCTTACTATTTTTAACCCCTAGAACCAAATATGTTAGGGACTAAACTTTAGTCCCCTAACTAAACTTTAGTTCCTAGATTAAAGAAACCAAAATGGCCTATACGTTGGCCGACACGTATGGCATCCATTGCTCCGCGGGGCGTCACACAACCCGTCGCACGTCACCGGCCGTAGAATCCGAAAATTTAAATCTTGAAAATTTCTCAAACTCGATCTACATTTCAAAATATTTGTTTGCGAGTTAATCTCAATAAATAAAATATAGTGATTTATATTCTCTCCAAAATTCTTCTCAAAATATCCTACAAATATTTCTCCAATAATCAATATTTCACCGATATCTCTCCAAATATTTTTCTCCTAGAAACACCTTCAGAATCATTTTTTAAAGTCCCTACAAATATTTTCTTAATAATTTTCCTCATGCTCATACATATACATACGTTTCCGGTGTGATACATTGATGTCTACAAGCTAATTTCACTTATACATGACTAATACATGCTTATCTCTCACTAATCCTCGCCTTCTCCCACTAATCCCCCACCTTGACTATAAATAGAGGAGCAAGGGCCTCCCCTCATGGCCTCATGCCATCCCAAGCCATTTCACTCCCACTCTACACAAGCACAACACAAGCACAAGGATCGTTCGGTCGTTCATTCGATCATTCGTCCAAATGTTCATAGTTTGTTCGTTCGTTCGTTCGTCCGATCGTTCGTCCGTTCGTTTGTCCAAATAATCTTTGTTTAGTCGTTATGCTGTCGAAATTCTGATCGTTCGTTCGTTCGTCCGATCATTCGATCGTTCGTCCGTTCGTTCAAAATCCATATTCATCGTTCATCGTTCATTCATACGACTATTCATCGTTCATCAAATTATTCATCGTTTGATCATTCGTCCGTTCGTTTGTCCAAATAATCTTTGTTTAGTCGTTATGCTGTCAAAATTCTGATCGTTTGTTCGTTCGTCCGATCATTCGATCGTCCGTCCGTTCGTTCATAATCCATATTTATCGTTCATCGTTCATTCATACGACTATTCATCATTCATACAAACTATTCATCGTTCATCGGATCGTTCATAGTCACTATTCATCGTTCATCAGATCGTTCATAGTCACTATTCATCGATCATCGTTCGTTCATACGAGCTATTCATCGTTCATCGTTCGTTCACTGTTCATTGGATCATTCATAGTCACTATTCATCGTTCATCAGATCGTTCATCCTACTATTCATCGTTACTATTCGTCGTTCATCCGATTGCCAAATATTCAACTACTCATTCATCATGCTATTCAACTCACCTAAGACCTGTCAGACTAGTATTTCAGTCATACAGACTCTGGTGACTGTGATTTTTCTTCCTGTAAGAACTTCTCGTTTGGTCACCCATCCTAGATTGCTCTAAATTGAGCACACTTAACTTTGCGGTTCTTTTGAACCAGGCTTCCAAAAATAAAGGTGAACCATGTTTGTATGGATACGTCGTCAATCCTATAAAACCTAGCCCAAGATACCACAACCCACCCAGTCCAGAATACCACATGTACCTAGCTATAAATACACCCAATTACCTTCTCCCTCTCTATACCCTTAACACCCTGAGCCAAGGCAAACCCCCACCCACTCAGTTACCCCGCTCTACCAGCTACACGCCTAGTGTCGCTTCGCCTCCAATCCACCCTTCTAGTAAGCACCTCCACTCCACCACTAGTAATATCACAACACTGCATGACACAGATTCTTCTCAAGACTCTACTCATTCATATATCGCCATTCTGACCACTATACTAAATATTTGTTGGTATACTTGATGGTTTGTATGTTTGCTTGTTCATGCTGCATAGTTATCGAAGTGTTTGTGTTGTCTCGTGAAGGTCAGTTCTGTAAGTCTATGTCAGACAGTGGAGCTAGAAGCCAGTCCCATGAGCTCTCACCCTTTCACCGGTTAAAGCACGACAAGCTCACTGGATCCCTTTGATGCATAAATTACCTATGTTTTTAAACACAGCCCTAAGATATGATTTTGCTGCTAAGAGACATGTTAATATGGCCACCCAGCCTTAGAACTTTATCGCAATTCATCATTATACTCCTTGATATTTTTGTTACAAAATGATTTGAGAAAAGGTGTGAGTTTTTCAAAAGAAAATGTATTTCAAAATGTGTATGATGAAGGGTTATCACCCTTATCGCCTTTGAGCGGGATGATCAGGGACTCCCCGGTTTGGGGAGGGCCTTAAGGTGATGGCTCAGCCGAGTTAGGTGTGAGCATGAAGAATTGTCCCTCTCGTATAAGGACCGGTTTGTCATTCTTCACTGCTTGTACTGTTATCAAGTAACACCCACTCGAGACTGTATGGGCAGTCGCTTGATTCGAACTTGCACGGTCTGCACCGCAGGGTTATGGTGGCTGGGGAGCACCAGGAGGACAAAGAGTGGGAAAGTTTTGTCCTGGTTTGAGCATGGAGGTTGTCGGTACCCTGAAACAGGGGCACCTCTTACTACAGTATGAAGACGCGGTGCCCGCGCGGCTATCTCTAGTCGCGTGGTAAACAGCGACCGACCCCACCACGTGGACGGCTCCAGGGCCGCCACGTGGCCAGAGAAGACAATATACTCCAGGGTATCAACAGTGGGTCCGGACCCCCATCGGGAAGTGTCGGACCCCTGTATATGCAGACCGGACCTCCGGGTAAGGCCCAGGACCTCCACGGGTGCAAACTAGACCCCCTGGATGGGGTTCGGACCCCTCTGCGTGGGGTCCGGGCCACTCACGGCAGGGTCCCGGGATTCTGGGACAAAGAATACCCAGACCTTAATCAAAGCCAGGCAGGGGACCGGAGCCGACATGTGTCCGGACCGTACCGTGTACGCCTCTGCTCCCCGCTCAGGTGGAGCCCCGATGCTGCCACGTGGCCTGCTGCCCGTGACGTAAGCCAGCGGGCGGAGCCTGATGTAAGGCCTCTGGGCCGCGCGACATCTGCATTTATTGCGGATAAGGCGCACCGCCTGTCCATTCCACTGGCAGGTGATGTGCCGCCTCAGCATTTAATGAGCCCTGTCCACTCCACTGACAGGCGATGTGTCGCCTCAGCATTTAATGTGCTCTGTCCACTCCGCTGACGGACGGTGACCAGGCCATCTTGCAGGCGGCGTGCCTATCCATTCCTTGGCAGGCAGTACGCCCGTGCTGCGGCGTACACTATGCTCATCATCACTCGCGCGTTACCAAGGAAGCAGCCGCGACACATCAATATCGTATGGGCTACGAACATTACGGCGCTTGGAGATTGCCCAGCCGTTGCTGGCATGAGACACTTCTATAGTGTATTCCCTCCATTTTGCCCCTGGGCCCACATGTCGGGGCTCAGTATCCTTGTACGTGCCCCCTTGAGCTATAAAAGGGAGGGCACACGATGTTACAGGGCAAGCCAACTTACACGCTCAATTAGACTCACAAGTTCATACTAGCTCTCAAGTTCAATATTATACACAGTGGAGTAGGGTATTACGCTCCGGCGGCCTGAACCACTCTAAATCCTTGTATGTTCATGTGTTCTTCCCGATTCCATCTAGCAGGAAAAACGCTTAGGCCCCTCCTCATCTTAGGATTTAGGGCGGGTGCGTTCCGCCACCCGGCCGGAGAATTTCCTCTCCGACATTTAGCGCGCCAGCTAGGGGCTTAGGCTTTAGGTTTTTGCTTGTTTTTCTGCTCGACACCATGGTCCACATCGTCGAGCACCATGATTTCATGCCCGAGGACTTCATGGTGGAGGAGGAGGCTACCTCTTCCACACCGCGGGCCACCAACCGCCCTACGCCTGGTGCTGCTGTTGTGCATTCTGCATGGTAGCACACTCCTGCACAGACGTCCAGGGCATCTAGGGCTGTGCCTGGGGCGCTGTCTGCGGCCAGGGAATTGCTGCGCCACCCTCCAAGCTCCACGGCCTCGCCGGGGGCCATGAAGCAGTGGCGTGATGATGTCGATCGTCTACTCGGCATGGCGCATTCTGGCTCAGCCAGGCCCAAGCCTCGGTCGTCCTGGCGTCAACATGAGGCGTCCGCGTCAGTGCGCTCACCCTCGGTGAGGGCCGCACCGACTGAAGACCTGCGGGCGGAGCTCAACCGCAGGCGTGCGGGGGAGGACGCTCCAGTCTCTCTGGAGAGGTCTAATGACCTGCGGGCAGAACTCAACCGCAGGCGTGCGGGCAAGGATGCCCGCGTCTCCCTGGAGAGGGCGCGTGAGCGCCAACAGAACGTCGAGGGTCGCAACCTCGACTATGACTTCGCTGCGGTTGCACCGCAAACCCCAACGGGCGCCCGGATCCAAGCGGGTGTCCCATTGGCCGACGTGGGCTGCACCGCGCTGGCGGATCATCTCCGCGCGGTGACTTGGCCATCCAAGTTCCGGCCACACTTGCCGAAGAAGTATGACGGTACGTCAAATCCGTCGGAATTCTTGCAGGTGTACATCACCGCCATTACGGCAGCAGGTGGAGACACTGCTGTAATGGCGACATATTTCCATGTAGCCTTGTCTGGGCCAGCCCGGACCTGGCTCATGAATCTCACCCTAGGATCGATCTACTCCTGGGAAGAGCTCTACGCGCGGTTCACTGCGAACTTCGCCAGCACTTATCAACAACATGGCGTGGAGGCTCACCTCCATGCAGTGAGACAGGAACCCAGGGAAACTCTCCGGGCCTTCATCTCCCGCTTCACCAAGGTACGAGGGACTATACCCCGTATCTCTGATGCTTCCATCATCACCGCTTTCCGCCAGGGGGTGCGTGATGAAAAGATGCTGGAGAAGTTGGCCACGCACGACGTGGAAACAGTCTCCACGCTCTTCACTCTAGCTGACAAGTGTGCCAGAGCAGCCAAGGGCCATGCATGGCACTCGGCACCACAGACCGGAGTTGCCCAGATGGGTGGCTCCGGTGCCGTCGCCTAGGATGGCAAAAAGAAGAAGAAGAACCGCGACCACGAGAGGCCACCGTCTGCTGCTCCGATCATCGCAGCCGCGACTGGGGGCCAGAGCGAGCGCAACAAGCGCCCACGACCGCACAGGGGTAACAGCGGCTCATGCCCTGTGCACCCCAACAGTCGCCACAGCGTCGCGGAGTGCCGCGAGATCATCGAGCTCGCGAAGCGTGTCAGCGAGCGGCACGAGCAGACTTCCAAGGATGGCTCCCCACCTTGTTGCCGGCCTAGCAAGGAAAGGGTCGACGACGGTGAGGTGGCCGCGGGAGAACGGGACCTCGGGTATCAGTCGCCCGAAGGGGTCCTGAAGGATGTTTTCACCGGAGACTCCGACTCCGGTGACGACAGTTAGTCGAGCTATCGGGGAGGCCCCGTCCTTCCTGGTCTACGAGGCTGAAGCCTGCCTTCCCCGGAAATCCTTATGGGCTCCCCACGGGTCCAGTCTTTCGATAAGTCTATGCAGGAACGACTACGGAGTGGGGACGTGGACTTCATCAACGAACGCAGATGGCAAGCGGCGATCCGAAATGCACGGTACAACCAAGCGCTCAGGCGCTACCATCAGCGGTTAGTGCATAGTAGGGAGCTCTGGGTTGGGGACCTAGTCCTAAGGCGAGTACTGAACCGAGAAGGGCTCCACAAACTCTCCCCTAGCTGAGAAGGACCCTTCAAGGTGACGGAAATATGCTGACCCGGGTGTGTCTGCCTTGCTACAACTGAAGGAGTGCCTCTTCCCAATCCCTGGAGCATAGAGCATCTCCGTAAGTTCTACCCATAGAAGCAAGTCTGAGGGGTTAAAGTTTCTTCTTTTTGTAACTAGGTTGTGCATATGTGTACGCCAGCTCGGTGAGGTCCGCCCTTATAAGCCCAGCCTGTTGGTCTGTACCCGTGCATATCAAGTTATAAAGAAAGGATTTACCCCCTCAGATGTGCTTCTGTGATGGTCTTATTCTGCTACAGCTTCCGGATATTATTTTTTATCTAACCCACCCATATAGTTTCCCACCCTTGCTGGTATGATGACATTCGAATTGAGTATCTAGGCTTGCAGTTTGGGACCCCTTTACGAAGGCAGGGGGTCCGGCAGCCTGGGGGCCGGTTCTAGAGAATGGGTACTCGTTCCCTGGAGTGGTTCGGAGCTGTGTAGCCGCCTAGCTTGGTTCCATACCCTAAGCCTGTACACTCTGCCACTCTGTGACAGGTATCCTAGTATTTGGAGCTATAGCCCTGTGGGTCTGGCAACCTGGGGTCTGGTTCTAGAGAATGGATGCACGTCTCCTAGGGTGGTCTGGAACTGTGTAGCCGCTTAGCTTGGTTCCGTACCCTAAGCTTGCACGCTCCACCACTCTGCGATGGGCATCCTAGTATTTGGAGCTGTGATTCAGGGGGTCCAAACATATGGCTTGGCTTCCCAAGCTAAATCCTGCAGGTCCTGTTGCATGAATCAAAGGATGGCCGATACCAGACGATGGGTCCTAGTGGGTGTGCCGCTAACACTCCCTAGCTGAAGATGTGTACAGGTCCAGGTCCCAGTCGAGGATACCTCCTGCGGACTAGGTCACCAACTCTTTCTTAGGTATGCTGGTATCCAGCCTCGACACGTCGAGCCTACATCCCAGGGGGCCAAGTACTAGGAGAGGAGTTGGTAACGCCACACACAGCAAGAACAAATACCATACAGATAAGAGTTGTTTTAATTAATAGTTCCCAAAAGTATCTTACAAAAACAAAAGTTATTACATCCGCCTTCAAGCGGAGCCCTAGCCTCATTTCTACAAGTATGAGCTACTCGACATCAGCAGGGTCGCGCTGGAAGCGCGCGGCCGCCGTTTCCGCGGCGTCTTGTACGACCTCCCGGGCGGTGTCTTCAGTGTCGGCAACCAGACCAGCGATCACTACCACCGCTTGTGGGCATCCTCCCTCAGCGTCGTCGTAGCGCAACTGCCACCGCAACCGCCGGGCGCAGGCTTGCCGCTCACTCTGAACATGGTGGCGGCCACTGGGAACAGCGGCGCTAGCGGCAACCGCTGCTGCAGCTTGCCAATGGCGGCGGTCTCCTCGATGCATGCGTCAAGGCAAAGGAGCCCTCATCGTTGGAGGCGACGTCGAGGCCATTAAAGCCAAAGAGATGGAGGCGCGGCAGCGCACGGCGCTCGGCAGCCTGGTCGCTGAGATGGAGCTGGACCAGTTCATGGAGGCATACCACGAGATGCTGGTGAAGCTCAGGGAGGAGCCAGCGAGGCCGCTGCAGGAGGCAATGAAGTTCATGTGAAAGATGGAACTGCAACTCTACTCGCTTTCCATCTCCAGAAGGTCGCTGTGCAACACCCTTTCGTCCGGACGCTGACGGAAGAAGTGCCACCCCCATGAACATCTCGCACAGGTGGATGAAGATGGCCGCTTGGAGGATGGAATGGGGCGTGAGGTGCTGAGGCTAGAGGCCGAGCTCCTCCAATAGCAGCAGGAAGACAATGAGATCGGCAGCGCCAACCCGCAGGAGAGGTAGGAGACGAAGAGCACGAACTCCCCGGCGGCGAGATCGCACCAGGACGAAGAGCACGAACTCCCCATCCGAGCAGGTTGCGCACCAGGTTGAGTGCCTCCTCGGACTGGAAGCGCTCGGGATGAACTAGCGAGGCCATGGCGACTACGGCGGCGGAAAGCAGAGGAACGCAAATGCAAAGGGGTGCAGAGAGCTCGAAGGCGAAAGGGCGCAGCAGTTGGGAGAAGATGTGAAAGCGTAACCGCTGCACGCGGGGTGAATCCCTTTTCAAGGAAGACTCCCCTGCTCGTGCCCCGAGACGCCGCAGAAAATCTCGCCCGACGCGCACCAAAGCAGCCCAGCCTATGACACGGGGGCCCGGGCCCACAAGTCATATAGCTGGTGTGCGGGTCTTCGAGTGCAAAGAAGGCGAGCCGCCACGGGCAAACCGCCGCCCGCGGTAAGAGCGCCTTTTCACCTTCGCCGAAAACAACGGCCCAGTCTCTAACATGGGGGCCCGGGCCCACGAGTCATCCTCATTGGGCGTCAGTTCCTGGGTGCAGAAAAGGCGAACCGCCGCTCGTGCCAGCACTGCGCCTCCTCGGGGCCACCGCAAAAGATAGAGAAGGTGATTTTTCAAAACCAATGCAGCAGTATCGAGGCGCCCCGCGCGTGGCCTGGCGAAACCATCAGGCGTGAGGGCCACGGGTCAGTCACCCGTGGGGACAGATTTGGCAGTTGGCGTGACCAAAGGCAGACTGGAAGTGATTACGTCAGCAAGCGCATGGAAGCGGCGCGCCAATTGCCAATCAAGCTTTGGCACCCACCTGCAGACTCGTATCCTCCCCTGAGGTGGGCCCGAGGGCCACTATCGGTACCCTGAAACAGGGGTACCCCTTACTACATTTTGAAGACGCGGTGCCCGCGCGGCTATCTCTAGTCGCGTGGTAAACAACGACCGACCCCACCACGTGGACGGCTCCGGGGCCGCCACATGGCCAGAGAAGACAATATACTCCAGGGTATCAACAGTGGGTCCGGACCCCATGGGAAAGTGCTGGACCCCTGTATATGCAGACCGGACCTCTGGATAAGGCCTAGGACCTCCACGGGTGCAGACTGGACCCCCCGGATGGGGTCCGGACCCCTCCGCGTGGGGTCTGGGCCACTCACGGTAGGGTCCCGGGATTCTGGGACAAAGAATACCCAGACCTTAATCAAAGCCAAGCAGGGGTCCGGAGCCGACACGTGTCCGGACCGTATTGTGTATGCCTCTGCTCCCCGCTCAGGCGGAGTCCCGATGCTGCCACGTGGCCTGCTGCTCGACGTAAGCCAACGGGCGGAGCCTGACGTAAGGCCTCTGCATTTATTGTGGATAAGGCACGCCGCCTGTCCATTCCACTGGCAGGTGATATGCCGCCTCAGCATTTAATGAGCCCTGTCCACTCCACTGACAGGTGTTGTGTCGCCTCAGCATTTAATGTGCCCTGTCCACTCTGCAGGTGGCGTGCCTGTCCATTCCGTTGGTAGGCAGTATGCCCGTGCTGCGGCGTACACTATGCTCATCACCACTCGCGCGTTACCGAGGAAGCAGCCGCGACACATCAATATCGTATGGGCTACGGACATTACGGCGCCTGAAGATTGCCCAGCCGTTGCTGGCATGAGACACTTCTATAGTGTATTCCCTCCATTTTGCCCCTGGGCCCACATGTCGGGGCTCAGTATCCTTGTACGTGCCCCCCTTGAGCTATAAAAGGGAGGGCACACAACGTTACAGGGCAAGCCAACTTACACGCTCACTTAGACTCACAAGTTCATACAAGCTCTCAAGCTCAATACTATACACAGTGGAGTAGGGTATTACGCTCTGGCGGCCTGAACCACTCTAAATCCTTGTGTGTTCTTGTGTTCTCCCTGATTCCATCTAGCAGGAAAAACGCTTAGGCCCCTCCTCATCTTAGGATTTAGGGCGGGTGCGTTCCGCCACCCGGCCGGAGAATTTCCTCTCCGACAGAGGTGACCTTGTTCCTTTCAGTATAACCGTAAGGTAAAAACATGCATGGGAGGAGAGAGTTTCGGTATTTGGATCTCATGATGGTGAGATTGCAGAAACTGGACTAGTGGATAAAGTGTACACCTTTGTGCAGAGTTCAAAAACCTATTCGAATAGTCCGTGTCCACGGAAATGGATGAGTTATGGCTTGGTTTGACAATTAGTGTTTTGTTTTCAAAAAAATGCTTTTGAAAAGTTGTTTTAAAAGGTCCGACGGTTGAGCCGTGAGCTATGGTGGATGGGAAGTCCGGTAGCTGTTTTTGAAAATAAAAACTGGTGGGAAACTACCGAGATTTCTAGATGGTTTAGTCCAGGGGATTTTGTGCTATACTGAAAAACTTTCTGCTCCTTTGAGAGAGGATGCACTTTGAAAAAAGATAAAGTGTTTTACAAAATAGCCCTGCATAAAAAATGATCTTTCTGCAAAAATATCCTAAGCTCCACATACTCCATGCATTGTATCTGATTTTCCCATTCCGTGGGTGAAGGTGGGCTGCTGGTTACGTAAGTACTCACTCTTGCTTATTTGTTGTTTTTCATAGAAGGAGATCATTGATAGGGTAAGAGTTACACCTATTACCAACCATGCATGTGGTTGTTGGACCGCTGATTTGCTTCGCTGCGTATATTAGGCTGCTTCAGCCCCACTCTAATGATATGTCCCGAGTTGTGGACCAACTCTTAAAGTTGATCGCCACCTTTATAGGTTTGTCTCATTTAAGCATATCTAAAACTATCTGATGTATAAATATGTATACTAGCCTCCTAGGACTAGTATTTAAATCACATTTGACTCATAGAGGATTAGGACGCTTCAACCATGCTCCTCACGACAGTCGCGGGTTGTAGGGCCATAGCGCCAATGCGTCCTGCCTCGTCGTGATGGCGATGGACACGCATTGCTCGCAGTCTGTAACACCCTAAATTTTGGGGTATAAAATTTATTTCTATGTATCTACCAAATTTAGGTGTTACACTTTTCTCTCTCTCTCTAGTTCCTCTCTCTCGTTTCCTTTTGGGTAGATTTAGCTTAATTAGTGAGGGATTAATTATTTTATTTTGTCAAAACAATATGAGTCATGAAATGTTGCATCATGTTGAGCTTAAATATTCTTTGAATTGTTGCACATGTTTGAATTAGTTTGAATTTGAATTGAAAACCCTAGAGAAAATAAAAAGAAAAGCAATTAGAAATTCCCTAGAAAAAGAAAAGGACTTTTCAGCCCAGCCAGGCCGCGCGCGCCCGCATCACATGATAGGTGGACCCCACCTGTCAGCGACCGCCCACGTCCGCGCACGAGCGCTCTCTCTCCCTCTCTCCCTCCCGCTGCCCGGTGGGCCAGGCCTATCGGCGCCGATCCCCTCGCGCTCGCACCCATTCTCTCCCCGCTGCCCGGTGGACCCTTTCCGTTAGTGTTGACCGCCCATTCACGGATCCCCTCTCGCTGCCCCATGGACCCCACCCGTCAGTCCCCTTTGCTTCCCTAACCTCTCGTCCACGTCTGCGCGTTTTCCGGTCACCTCCTCACGCCCTCGCCCCCTTTAGAGCCCGCACCCCGCTCTCCCACTTCCCCTGTTCATTTGTGCCCTCAACCGAGCACCCTCGCCCTCTCTCTCACCCTGCGCGCGCACCCAGGCAGCTCCACCACCGCTCACCGACGTCCGCCGCTCGTTCTACATTCGTCGTGGAACTCCCCGCCGCGTCCATTGCCCCGGTAAGCTCCGCCCTATCACCTGCCACCTAGAACGCCCCTTAGTTCGCCTTCTTTCCCTCTGGTTCATTCGGTCCACGCTCACCAGAGCATTTCTTGCGCAGCCAGAGAACCGTCGACGTTGACCCGCATCCTCACCGCACCCCAGCCTTCGTTCGTGAGCCCCTGAGTCTCCACTTGAGGTAACCTATCTACCCCTGCCCTTATTTTTCGATGTCGTGCGCTTTCTTGCCCGCGATTGCTCGTCGGAGTGCCCCGATCCGCTGAGGATCTCCCTCTCCGTTGTCCAGTCGCCTCACCCTCGTTCCTACTACCCCGACCCCGCCATAGTGTTCGCCAGGCCTTCCCTAACCTCCCTGGCCACCCAGACCGCCCCTAGTGCCCCTAGGAGCCCTAGTCCACTTCGCCGCCGGCGGCTGCGCCATCGCAGGTGCGAATGGTGCCGCCCCTGGCCGCCCGAAGAAGACAAAACCCTTTGTACCGATCCTGGTCGTCCAGTCTTCATCGAATGGTTTGGATGCGGATAACGCTTCGCGTGGACCGTGGAACCGGGGCCGTTGATCCATGATCTAGCAGCTAGCGCGCCCCGCGCTCTCAGCACCCCACTGACGCGTGGGCCCCGTGCGCCAGTGCCTCAGCCCTTCCCTGCCCCCACATGTCAGTCGCGCCCGCGCGCCCGCCCGTGGGATTTAATCCCAGCCGTTCGCTTGTGATCATGCGGTCCAAATCACCTGATACCCCTTCGCATGGCAGTTTTGCGTAAGAGACCCTTGGGTTTCCGAGAATCAACCCGCCGTCCCGCGATTTAGCGTGCATGCCCCTGGTTTCTTTTAAATAGACCCTTGACCTTTTAAATAATCACAAGTTTGGGCTTACTTTCATATTTTAATCTTCAAAACTTGTTTATTTCATATCTTTCTCATATGAACTCCAAATTTAGTGGTTCAAATTGCAAAATGTTCATAGGAATATTCTCTGTTCAAATAAATTATGTTCATCCACAGTCTGTGTACTCTAATTTTTTGTCTATGCTATAGGATAGTTTATGTGTTAATTTATCTATTTAAGAAAATAAATAAAAAGGAAAACCTTATTTGTAATTAGATGTTTAATGTTGTGAGATTGATAAAATGTTGTGTATAAAGTTAGTCTTGTTGTAATTTTGTGTCCCACCAAAATTAGTAGAACTAAGCTATGTGATCCATAATCACTGATCTCTAATTATATTAAACCCTAACATTTAAGTCTACCCTTCTATGTTCATAATGTCTTGTAAAACTAGTGTATACTTGATTGTACATGTTTGGTGTGCTGTTCATTTGTACTTTTCAAATGTATTGAATGTATGTTCGTTTTATTTAGACAACGAGCAGCCCGTGGTTCCTGAGTGTGTTGCCGAAGATCTTCCTGAGCAACAACCTGGTGAAGGCAAGTGTCCTCAGACCTTATATGTCCTATTTACTTTATAATTCACTGTCTCGAAGTACATTATTGAAACCTAAGGATTGACTAGCCTGTATTTGTGGGGGACAGATATCCCCCGGGTCCACTAAAAGTCGAGAAGGCCCCACGCGGGGCCACATGCCAGTTACCCCGCGAGGCCATCCCTTCATGGGCTGGGCTAGAGCCACTGGCGGAATGGGCCGACCTGAGAAGGCAACAGACTCAAGCCCAAATAATCCGCCACAGCAACCACCCGACTTTCCCGTGCATGGCGTCCTCGAATATCGGGGCGGATTTGGGATAAGTCGGCAAGATTGTAGGGAGATCAGTTTAGTCGTTTCGGTATTATTTAGGAGACATATGATCCTCATGTACGTATGGAGTGCCCCACGGTCGTGTATATAAGGCCCAGGGGGTACCCCATCATTTCCATCGACCATCTACCTATCTCATTAGCTTTTCTCCATTCAGGAGACCTCGCTTGTAACCCATCACATATAGATCCACCCCAGGAAGTAGTGTATTACGCCTCTCTAAGCGGCACGAACCTGCAGAAAATCGCATGTCCCTCTCTCGTGTGTCTAGCACAAACTATTGAGTTACAATCAACAGCACGGTCCTACCCAAAAGCACCGCAAGGGGTAACCCAGGGTGTGCGATCGGACTCTAAACACCGACAGGTGGTGCGCCAAGTAGGGGGTGTGTCGTTGATCCAAGCTAGCTCAATGGTCATCACCTCCAAGTGCAAGATTGCCCTTCGCCCCGAGACTATGTTCTGCTTTGGAACCATCTCATCCATAGCAGATGAAGAGGGAACTCTGCACCACGTGGCAGATCCGTCGAAGAAAAAGCTTTCCTCGGAAATCTCGAGGGAAGCCAGAGCAGAACAGCGGGTGGCGCCATCACCTGCATCCCAAGCGAAGATGACCTCTTACAAACCAAAGGTCGGAAGCTCACCTATCCAAAAAACTCCACTGTCCACCTCGCCCACAAAGGAGTGGACATGGAGCACTCGAAAGAAGGAAGCAAACGTCCCGAGTCAGGGGACGAGAACACGCCGAGCCATCTTTCTGACACCTCCGCCCTCAAAAGAGGACGGAAAGAAGAGTGCCACGGGGGGAGATTGGAGTCATCACCCATCTCCGACGATGATCCAATCATGCAAGGGGAAGAACCTCCCCAACGTGAGGCACGACGATGGAGGAACAGACGTCGAAACGTGCGGTGACATCACGAGGCTAGGGAACGGGATCCGGCGCAGCCTGTATCCCGGGACGAAGCTTCAGAAGTAGGAGAAACTCCCGACGAGTGAGTACACCAAGAAAGGGGGAACTCTCACCGTCGTGATCGCCAACAAGCTCAGGACTGAGAACGGGAGCAAACCGAGCAAGGTGCAAGGCTGCGCCGAGAGAATCCTCTCTTTGCTCGAAACCCGTACCCCGACTTTGCTCGTGTAATGAACACGCCGAGTGAAGTCGGAGGGGTGCTGGCCCAGATAGTTGATGGCCTCCCGTGAACCCCAGACGCAGAAGGCTACCGGTGACTGCTTACTCGAGCAGCTAATCACCTTCTACCCATCGCTCATCCTCTGAGCGACCTACGCCACACCATTAACAGCTGATGAGACGCGCGGAGCTCCATCAACGCTTCGCACGACCAACGACACGAAAGTGAGATAAGGCGCCGGGAGGAATATGACTGGGATCACGGTGTCCCTGCACGAACCCGCGCCACCTGAGCTGAGTTAGCTGTGGCGTCGACTAGTGACCCGCTCCGGGGATGGTCAAGACGACACACAACCGGCTCCCCTCCCTGGGACCAACCTCACGAATGCTGACAGGAAGACACGTGTGGAGTCTCCGTGCTTACTCCGCGTCTCCGGGCCATCCAGTGGCCCCCCAACTTCAAGGTCTCCAACGTCGACAAGTACGAGCCCAAGCAGGATCCGGGTGGCTAGTTGGCCGTCTACACGACCACCGCTCGGGCCGCCGGGGCGACGGAGGACGTGATGATGGTGTATTTGCCCATTGTCCTAGGGAAAGATGCACTACAGTGGCTCCAACATCTACTCCGACACTGCACCGATGACTGGAGCGACTTCAGTCGGCGTTTCATCGCCAACTTCCAGTCCCTCTCTGACAAGCCGGTGTAGCCACGGGACCTCAAATCCATCAGGTATCAGAGTGATGAAATGCTTCGGTCATACCTCAAGAGGTTTCAGACCATGAGAAATCGCATCCCCGAAGTCGCCGAGGCGGCGGTGATTGAAGACTTCTACCGGGGATCCAATGACTCGGCCTTCGTCCGAGCCATACTCCAGAAAGCACCTGTCACCTCTGAACAATTGTTCCAAGAGGCAGACCTCTACATCACCATGGATGAACGGGCCCAGGACCTCATTGGAGGAACAAAACCCACGCCACCCGCGCCATGGCGCGACACGAACCAACAGCCTGATAGGCATTGGGAAAAGATGCCCCACGAGGAGGTGCACACCGCCGGACCACCCGTCGCTCGAGCCCTTGGTGCACCCCGCAGAGGGGTAGAGACAATGGATGAAATCGTCGACGCCCAGTGTCCCTATCACAAGGACATGCACCACACCCTACAGAACGGTAGGGACTTCAAGCACTCCGTTGGGCATGGCCGACCATTCCAGCCTCTACCACCTCCCGCACCGCGAGGAGAGCCTGACGAGCCCAAGCAGCCTCAGTAGCAGGAAGGGGGAGATGTGGAGCTTTTCCATGCATCGACAGGGAGGTCAACGTCATCTTCGGAGGTCACGGAGCACAAGAGAACAGGAGGTAGCAAAAACGACCGACAAGTCCTGTTGGCCAGCACCAGTGCCCTAGCTCCTTACCGGTGGTCAAAGCACACGATAACCTTCAGTCGAGCTGATCAATGGCTCAACTTTGACCATCCCTGCAAATACCTGCTTCTTGTTGATCCAGTGATCCGATAGAGCCAGGTGAAGAAAGTATTGGTGGACGGGGGAAGCAGCATCACGTCACCTTCCCCCGGACACTCTAGGCCCTAGGGGTTGCACTCAAAGACCTCACCGAGTCAGATACTCCCTTCTTTGGCATTGTCCCGACAGAAGGGGAGCACCTGCTCGAGAACATCTACATGTTATCACCTTCGGGACCCAGAGAACTACAGAACCAAGTTTCTAAGGTTCGAGGTGGCGCGTTTCGACTACGGGTACAACGCCATCATCAGAAGGCCAGGACTAGCGAAGTGCATGGCCATTCCACATTACCCGTACATGATACTGAAGATGCCGGGACCTCAAGGGATCATCACTGTGCGTGCTAACTTCCAAGGCACCGCAGAGTGCTTCCGGGGAACCATTCAGACAACTCTCACTGCTGGGCCCTCGACAGCTCTTCCCACGCAGCCGAACACCAGGCTAGAGGAGGAGGGTCTCACAATACCCACTAATGAAGCTCAAGTCCTGACCTCTACACAGCCGACTGAAGAGACTAAGAGGATTAATCTGAGATTCTCTGATGAGCGCAAGACTGCCATCATCAATTCCAGCCTTGACGACAAATAGGAAAGCACGCTCGTCCAGTTCCTGCAAGATAACCGGGACGTATTCGCATGGCAACCTGTGGATATGCTGGGAGTCCCGAGAGAACTGGCAGAGCACAAATTGAAGGTGTATCCTCAAGCAAGGCCAATTTGACAGAAGCTATGTCGTTTCACGCCTGACAAAAGGGAAGCTATTCGCACCGAGTTAGCCCGCTTAGTGTCAGCAGGGTTCATTAGGGAAGTACTGCACCTCGAGTGGCTAGCGAATCTTGTTCTTGTTCTCAAAAAGAATAAAGTTGATTGGCGCATGTGCGTCGACTATACTGATCTCAACAAGCATTGTTCGAAGGATCCCATCGAGCTCCCTAGAATAGATCAGGTAGTTGACTCGACTGTTGATTGTTCTATGCTCTCCTTCCTAGACTGCTACTCCGAATATCATCAGATTAGCCTGGCAAAAGAGGATGAAGAGAAGACTGCTTTCATCACCCCATTTGGAGCTTTCTGCTATACCTTCATGTCGTTCGGCCTCAAGAACGCTGGAGCGACTTACCAGAGAGCCATCTAAAATGCTTAGCCAATCACTGGGGCAAGCGGGTGGAAGCTTACGTCAATGATGAGGTAATCAAAACAGAAAACTTCATCGAAGATTTGCAGCTGGTCTTCAACAGCCTAAGGCGCTACCAGTGGAAGCTGAACCCAGAAAAGTGTCTTCGGAGTACCAGCCGGGAAGCTACTCGGATTCATTGTCAGCCACTGAGGAATTGAAGCAAATCCGGAGAAGATCAAGGCCATCATGAGAATGGAAGTGCCACGATCGCAGAAAAAGGTGCAAAGGCTTACTGGATGCATGGCAGCTCTAAGCAGGTTCATATCAAGGCTGGGCGAGAAAGGAATGCCATATTATAAATTACTCAAGAAGGTGGATAAGATTCAGTGGACCATAGAGGCACAAGAGGCTCTAGAGGCACTGAAGAAGTTCTTGACCACACCACCAGTACTCAAGCCACCGCGCCGAGCTATGTCCGGTCAGCCGGCAGAAGATTTGCTCCTGTATATCTCCTGCAGGACTCACGTGGTAAGCACCGTGTTAGTAGTCGAGTGGGCGGAGGAAGGACATGCATACCCGGTACAACATCCAGTTTATTTCATCAGTGAAGTCCTCGGGCCCTCAAAAATAAGGTATCCTAAAGTCCAAAAGGTGTTGTATGCGGTACTCCTAACTACTCGCAAGCTCCGACACTACTTTGATGACCACAAAGTCATAGTAGTCACATGATTTCCGATAGGTGATATTCTCCACAACAAAGAAGTTATTGGAAGGATAGACAAGTGGGCATGTGAGCTCGGGGCTCACGACATAGAGTCCCGGCCCCGCACGGCGATAAAGACTCAGGCATTGGTCGACTTCATATCAGAATGGACTAAGCACCGGGTCCCAAAAAGCCCGGAAGTTGCTGAAGTATGGAGAATGTACTTTGATGGCTCGCTGAAGCTGCAAGGAGTGGGTGCAGGGATTCTCTTCATTGCTCCCGGAGGTGAACAACTTAAGTATGCACTCCAGCTCTTGTTTCTGGCATCCAATAATGCAACATAGTACGAAGCACTGATCCACGGGGTGAGCATCACGGTATCACTCGGCATCAAGAAGCTGATGGTGTATGGCGACTCGCTGGTAGTCATAAGTCAAATAAACAAAGATTGGGACTGCTCGACTGACTCAATGGGCAGATATTGTGCAGCCGTGCGAAAACTAGAGGATAAGTTCGAAGGATTGGAGTTCCATCACGTGGAAAGGGATCGCAATGCAGCAGTTGATGCATTGTTGAAGTTGGGATCCAGTCGGGCCCAGGCTCCACCTAGGATCTTCGTCCAAGAAATATCACAGTCAAGCCTCATCACGGACCAGATGGAAGAATGCAACATCTTGAGTCAGCTAGAGGCAGATCCCAATGGCTGGAGAGAGCCTATCATCAGGTACATAAAAAATGAAGAGGAGCCAGACGACAAGGCTGCGACAGAGCGCATTGCAAGGTAGTCAGCCCACTACACCATCATAGGGGGCCTGTTGTACAGAAGAGGCGCAGGAGGAGTCCTCATGAAATGCATCCACTCGACCACCAGGAGACAACTATTAGATGAAATTCATGCTAGGTAGTTTGGTGTGCATGTTGCATCAAGGACTCTGGCGGGAAAGGCTTCAGATCTGGTTTCTACTAGACAACTGCGAAGAGTGACGTTGTCGAGTTAGTCCAGAAGTGCGAGGCGTGCCAATTCTTGTCAAAACAGCAGCACTTGCCCGCGCAGCAGCTGCAGACCTTTCCTGTAACCTGGTCGTTTGCATGCTGGGGGTTGGACATGATCAAACCTTTCAAGAAAGCTCAGGGAGGCTATACTCATATACTGGTTGCCATTGACAAATTCATGAAGTGGATAGAATACAAGCCAATTGCTTCTTTGACCTCAACAAAAGCAGTGGAGTTTATCCAGGAGATAATGTTCATGTTCGGAATACCAAATAGTATCATCACTGACTTGGGATCCAACTTCACCAGCTCAGAGTTCTTCTGTTTCTGCGGGCAAAGGAGCATCCAGATCAAGTATGCATCAGTGGCACATCCAAGAGCTAATGGCTAGGTGGAGAGAGCCAACAGAATGATACTGGATGCACTCAGAAAAAAGGTATTCGACAAGAGTGAGAAGCTTGCAGGGAAGTGGATCAGAGAGATGTCATACATGGTCTGGAGCTTGCGAACTCAGCCCAGCCGAGCTCTACATGGAAACACCCCGTTCTTCATGGTGTATGGGTCGGAGGCAGCACTGCCTACCGATCTGATCTTTGGGGCGCCTAGGCTGACCTTCGAAAGCATAGCTGAGGCAGAAGCAACCAGGCTAGAAGACATTGATGTGCTAGAGGAGGAACGACTAAACATGGTAATCCAGTTGGCCAGGTACCAGGAGACTTTGAGGCGCTACCATGACAAAGCTGTGCGACACCGATCCTTTGCAGTGGGAGACTTGGTCCTCTGCCGAGTACTAACGGGGGAGGGGCGGCACAAGCTATCGCCATGATGGGAAGGGTCCTTCGTTGTGGCAGAGGTCACAAGGCCAGGATCCTATCGGCTTACTCAGATGGATGGCACTGAGGTGGGGAACTCATGAAATGTCGAGCACCTCAGGAAGTTCTACCCTTAGTGATACCTCAAAAGTCTCGAGGGAAGTTGTACTCTATAACCAAGAAGGTTTCGTCATCAATAAAGCTTTCATCTTCCAAAGGCATTCAAACTCTTGATTGACAACTGCCTTAGATTGGGCTCGACTCGAAATCGACATGACATGACTTAGGGATCACTATGCCCTACTAACGGAGCAATCGGCTTAAGTCAGAAATGCCTTAAGTCAGTGCGACATGCTCATGCTTACATGACTTAGGGTGATCAATATGCCCTACTAACGGAGCAATTGGCTTAAGTCGAAAAAGCCTTAAGTCGGTGCGACATGCTCATGCTTACATGACTTAGGGTGATCACTATGCCTACTAACAGAGCAATCGGCTGAAGTCAGAAATGCCTTAAGTCGGTGCGACATGCTCACGCTTACATGACTTAGGGTGATCACTATGCCCTACTAACGGAGCAATCGGCTTAAGTCGGAAACGCCTTAAGTCGATGTGACATGCTCACGCTTACATGACTTAGGGTGATCACTATGCCCTACTAACGGAGCAATCGGCTTAAGTCGAAGACGCCTTAAGTCGGTGCGACATGCTCACGCTCACATGATTTAGGGAGATCACTATACCCTAGTAGCAAAATAGCCAACTCAAAACGGGAGTACTTCGAAAAAAGAAATATTTTGCTTATAGTGCCAGGGGTGTTTTTCAGCACCCTGCCCACGAAGCAATCAGTTCGAACATAGCTGTCGCGCATATACAGAACTCACATTACACTTTTTCTCTAAAAAGACTAACTCGATAAAACAAGTGTTTTTCAGGCAAATCATTGCGCTGGAGTACTTTTGCAGGCGACATCATTTCAAGGAGCAACAGAAGATGGACGACTTGTGGCATCAGACACGACCATGACATCAGCGACAATATCATCAAGCACCACGACGTCGGACCTCCTCATCAGAATCCGCTCGACACGAACAACCTTATCCATGGCCTTGTCGCACATTGCCTTCATGACGACACGATCATCCTCCAAGGCCTCGATAGTGAGGCGGACGGCCTCCAACTCCTGCATGACAAGCTTCTTGGAGGCGCGCAACTCCTTGATGGTGGAATCCTTGGTGGACAATAGCTTGCCGAGTCGAGAGACTTCATCCTGAGATGCCCGCAGCTCGTTGTGATGATGGTCCAAGTAAGACATGGTAAAGTGATGGCTCCTCTCTAGGATGGTCAAGGAGTTACTAGCATCATGATAAAGCCTGTCTAGATTGTCACGAGATGCAACGAGTGCTCGTTTTTCCTCCTGCAAGCAAGAACAACACTAAGCATTGAAGCAAGGAGAGCAAAGCAGGAGCAGTCAGGAAAGTTTTACCTCATGTGCCATCTTCTCGGAGTCAAGTTGTGCATTCAGAGAGGAGTTCAAGGAGCGAGCACCGTCCAAGAAAGCAGAAGTTTGGATTAAGTCGGCCTGGCTCTAGGAATACTTCTCTTCAATGTCAGAGCACCACCGAGCCAAATCTGATAAAGCAACAAAAGAAGAGCGCAAGATTTAGAATGAGCGAGTAATGAAAGCAAATAGGGAAGCTATGAGCTCACTAACAATTATTTGATGCCCTCAGATCATCTATTTGTTTTTGAAGCAGTAGAGGGTTCCACTGCATCAGAGACGAAACTTGATCAGGGACAGGAGCACCGCAGGATCTCAGTTGGGCAGATACACCATCAAGAACATCATATGATTATGAAAAGATAAGAAAAAAACTACTTTGCTAGCAGGAACAGTAAAAAAGCGAAAGTTGATTCACCTAAAGATTGGAGAGGAACAAGGGAAGACCCAAAGTAGGAAGAGTTGATGCATTGCTTGATGAGGGGAGATCAGCATGAATGATATCAAAGGCATGACCCGGAGGAACTTCAGTCCCATCAGCAGGCGACATGCTCCTGGCGTCTGGTTCACTGGCCTCTAAAGTTACCAGACCAGCAAGAGCCATAGATAAACATGTCACCATAGCCTCTTTGGATTGGACTGGCGACGATCCAACGTGGACATCCATGGAAGCAGCAGAAGGGGAACCTACCGCAACACCCTCGGGGACTGAGTCGCTATCAGCACCACCCTCGGGGTCTAGGTCCTCCACGACAGCCACCTCTAGGGCTGGAGATCCCTCACCACATCCATAGGAGCTGGGTGACTCGGATCAGCATCTTTGTGAGGAAGACCGCCCTCTAAGGTCGACGAGGCACGAGAAGCTACCCGGGTGATCTCTTGCCCGATAGAATCATGTGATAGAAGACCACCATCTGGGACCTCTGCACAGATAGTGGGATTGTCAGCTTCAGGAGGCTCTGATAGAAGGTATTCATGGACAATCTCTTCTAGCGCTTGGTCAAAATCAGATATTGACAACCCTTGAAGGCTGACAAGCACCGACAAGGCTTGTATGGGAATGTTGCTGACCCTATGGCGACGGTTGTTCTTACGGATCAGTGGAATCTCTTCTTCTTCCTCATCAAGCACACCGCTAGCAGCATGAGCATCATCGCAACCTCTAGCATTGTCCTCAGGGATGGTGCTCGCTGGGCCATCGCCAAGGAATAATGTAGAGGGGCCAGGGTCTTGTTCCAGGCATGACAACTGCCAGTGTTGCCTTTTCTTCCTCTTCTCCTCATCAGGTGCAGCTGGATGGTTCACTCGACGTGAATGTTTCCGACGAGCACCCTCTGGTCTCTGAATTTCCTCGTCTTCGCCAAACTCTTGCCCAGTCGCAATTGCCATCGGCTCAGTACGGGGAGAGTCAGATGATTCTCCGGCTAGTAGGCTAAGAACAACATCCATCTCAGCATCATCGATACTGGATGGCATCTCGAAGTGAGTTTGCTTCTTGACCTCAGAAAGATTCCGAAGGGGAGCAATTAAGGCCTCAATGTCCTCTGAGGAGGGTCACACTCTATGGCCCGGGCTACCATCTCGAACAGGAGGAGTGGAGACAAAATCAGAGAAGGGACTATGCAGAGGCAGGTTCCATGCAGAGTAAGATAAGGGAGCACCAGCATTCAAAACCCTGCCCCTCAGTATCATATCAAGTCGGCTTAGCAGGTCCTCATTGGGAATTTGCCTATTAGTGACCCGGGTAGAATCGTTGACGCCAGTGTACAAGTAAGCAGGGTAAACTCTGTCCTTCAGAGGTTGAATGTTCTTGAAGACAAAGTCAGCAACCACGACTTCGTAAGTCAGACCTCTGTCCTTTAACGAGCAAATTTCAGCAAGCAGAACCTTGGCTTCGGCTACCTCTGAATAAGTGGGGGATTCTACCCAGCTGGGCGTGCAAACGTCTGGTTGCCTCCCTGATCGAGGGGGAGGGATTTGTTGTGATTTTCCATGGTGAACCACTCGAGGCGCCATCCCTTGATGCTGTCCTTGAGGGGGATATCGAGGTATTCCGCTTTCCTCCCCCAACGAAGCTCCAAACTGGCACCACCAACAAGCTGATGATGCCCTACAGCCATACCGGGTCGACAATGGTAAAGGTACCTCCAGAGTCCAAAGTGGGGGAGGATTCCAAGAAAGGCCTCGCACAGGTGTACAAAAATGGCAACTTGAAGAATGGAGTTAGGGTTTAAATGTGTAAGATTTAAATCGTAGAAGTCAAGGAGACCGCGGAAAAAAGGAGAAACAGGAAGAGCAAGTCCGCGAATGAGAAACGACACATAAACAACGGTCTCGTGGGTGTCCTCTGTCGGAACAGTGACCCCGCGCTAGATCCGCCAAGAACACGGTTCTTTCGGTGGCAAAATTCCAGTCTCCACAAGGTGCAAAAGATCTGATTCAGAAATTATGGACATATGATTACCAGCGAATGGAAGCTGACTGTTGGGATCGATGAGCGGGATGAACGGAACGACGACGCTCTGTCTCTTCCGCTTGGGAGCCATCGCAATCTCTCGGGCAGAACGAGCGGGCTCAAGTATTCAGAAAGCAGAGAAGCGGCAGAGGAAAAAGAAGATTTAGGGTTCGGAACTTAAGAAGGCACGTCGGCATGAATATAAGTTGGCTCCTTAGGTCGGGTATTACCTCTAAAGTACCATATCACAACTCGGAAAAGTAAAGACTGCAATCGTCACTCGAGCATTACCTCTAAAATGTCGTCACTGTCAAGCACACGGACAAACTTCAAGCGCACGAATAAAAAGCAAGCAGTGGTGATTAAGTGGATTAACTTCATCCTTCATTCGTAATAGAGGAAGTAACATAAACTCGAAGCTGGCTCATTATGAGTCAGCCTCTTTTACCCCTGGTCACTGCAGTACATTACATTACATTACCGTACTACTTACACTACACTACGCTACTAACTTACACTACCTTATTCTACTGCTACTTACTACTACTACTACTATCTATACTAATATTTAAACCAGTGGCATTACGCCACTGGCCTTGCCACGACCGTCGTCGCCCTTGCCGCTACTGCCGCCGTCGCCCCTGGCGCCGTCGCCACTGCCATCATCGCCCTTGCCGTCGCCGCCGCTAACGTCGCCCTTGATGTCGTCACCCCTGCTGCCGTCGCCCGGTCGTCACCGTCATCGCTGCTGCCGTCATCGTCGCCCTTGCCGTCGTCGCCCTTGCTGTCGTCATCCCCGCCGTCATCGTCGCCGATGCTGCCATTGCCCTCACCATCGTCGCCGCTCCACTCCTTAGAGGAGTCGGAGAGTCCACCTCCTTCGAGGAGACCCCCGACTCATCCGACCCACCGAGCCTGGCGTGCTCGATGGAGCACCAGTACGCCTAGGCCGCGGTGGACAGCCCCATGGAGTCATCCGAGTCCTCGTATGATGCTGCGGGAGAAGCCAGAGCAGGCGATCGATCAGACTCGGAGGAGGCCTCCTCCGAGTACTCTGAGTCACCGAAGTCCTCTGATGGAGGACTCAGAGCACGCTTGCACTTGCCGTCGGCATGACGAGGCCAACAACTGCCCCCTCCTACCCCTGCCTATGGTTGGTTGGAAAGGGAGGGGTGACGAAGAAGAAGAAAGCAGATGATCAATGGATGAGTGAAGAGAACAGTTGGGCATGCACGCTATTTATAGAGGCCGGGGGTGACCGTCCACTTCCTACCCCGCTTGCTGAACAGTCGCAAGAATTCAATAAGCAATTCTAGCCGTCTGAAAATGAGTCAGGCAACAGACTCCGCTTCGCGTAACACGACACCAGTTGGACCTAAGTCAACTGCTCAGGCAAATGATTACACCTCTTAGTCACATCAAGTTACTACTCCAGGACAACGCGGTAAACACTCTGCGTACCAAGACACCCCTTAGGCACACCCATTGGGTGTGTGACTCAAAATTTTCAAAGATTTTCTGAAGAAGTCATATCCACAAAATATACATAATGAATGTACCATGACAAAAAGAGGAGATCGGCTGAGATGGAAGGAAGTTCAAATGTGGCTACTGAAGCGCAAGTCTAATCAACAAAAGCAATAAAGCACAGAGCGGGGTGATGTCCAGCTGAGAACCATCTGCCTCAACTAGCCAGATGTCCAATCTGTCACTGATCAAATTGATTTCAGACCTAACAAGGCATGGGCAGATGGCATCGTTTGAATTTCTAGAGCACAAGAGAAAGACCTTTGAATGGATTATTTCTAAGATCCACTCAAAGCTTGGACCCAATAGATTTTTAGTCCCAAGAAAACAAAATGCTGATTTCTAAAGTATAAGATGAAGACCTTTGAATGGATTATTTCCAAAATCAGGGGCTACACCCATTGGGTGCACCTTCGGTGCACCGAATATATTTTTAGTCCCAAGAAAACAAAATATTGATTTCTAAAGCATAAGATGAAGACCTTTGAATGGATTATTTCCACAATCCACTTAAAGCTCTAGGGCTACACCCAATAGATTTTTAGTCCCATGAAGACAAAATGCTGATTTCTAAAGCATAAAATGAAGACCTTTGAATGAATTAATTTCAAAATCCACTCAACGCTTGGGGGCTACACCCAATGGGTGCACCTTCGATGCACCCATCGGCAGAACAGAAATCAGGCCACATAACAAACCCATAAGCCGGACCAAGAATCTTTGGGCTTATTATTTCAAAATCAACTCAAAGATTGGGGGCTTGTGGGGGGACAGATATCCCCCGGGTCCACTAGAAGGCGAGAAGGCCC
This sequence comes from Zea mays, assembly GCF_902167145.1. Classification (NCBI taxonomy): domain Eukaryota; kingdom Viridiplantae; phylum Streptophyta; class Magnoliopsida; order Poales; family Poaceae; genus Zea; species Zea mays. The sequence continues at coordinate 93,260,392 of NC_050101.1, forward strand.
CACGCGGGGCCAGTTACCCCGTGAGGTCGTCCCTTCGTGGGCCGGGCTAGAGCCACTGGCGGAATGGGTCGACCTGAGAAGGCAGCATAATCAAGCCCAAACAATCCGTCGACTCGTTCGCTATCCACAACAACCACCCGACTTTCCCGCGCATGGCATCCTCAAATATCGGGGCGGATTATGGATAAGTTGGCAAGATTGTAGGGAGATTAGTTCAGTTGGTTCGCTATTATTTAGGAGACATATGATCCTCATGTATGTATGGAGTGCCCCACTGTCGTGTATATAAGGCCCAGGGGGTACCCCATCATTTCCATCGACCATCTACCTATCTCATTAGCTTTTCTCCATTCAAGTGACAACCCGAGATAACCGTGTAGCCACGAGGGTGGAATGGGACACCCTTAGCTGATTAATTAGAGAAGCCAGAGGAGTAGTTGGCTTCGCCGTAGGGCCGTCAATGGGGTCCAGGCACAGTACTTGCTCTGCCAAGGCTGGTTGCAGAGGTTCTCGATTTGGTTTTGTTAGTCACCCTTCCTTTCGGGAGATGTACTGTGTTTATCAAACTGGAGAAACCTAACGGGCGGCTATGACCTATGGGAAATCTTTGTAAAGGCTACGTAGTGATACCCTGCCAGTCCACCTAGGTAGTGGTCAATGGAGATTGGCTCTTTCCGGGCAGAATGGGAATCACGGCTTGTGGGTAAAGTATGCGACCTATGCAGAGTGTTAGAAACTGATTTATCAGTCGTGCTCATGGTTATGAGCGGCCTTGGGATCCTCTTTGATTAGAAGAACTTTGGGTACTTTTACGATGATGACTAATGATGATGATATAATTATGATCTCTGGTATTTCCTCTTGGAGGGAGTGCTTTTGGGTAATAACTGGGTTTATTACTAAAACTTGGCTCTACTAATAGTAATAAATACTTGACCAACTAAAAGCAACTACTTAACCTTAACTCCACATATAGCTAGTCCACTTTAGTCAAACGGGACATTTGCTGAGTACATTGATATGTACTCACCCTTGCTTTACAAACCACCCCACCCCAGGTTGTCCCCACTGTACTCAGTGCTCAGGAGGAGATGCTAGCAACATGGAGGACTTTGAGGAGTTCCAGGACTACAACGAGTTCTAGTTATCTTAGTGGCAAACCCCCGGACAGCTGCCTGTGAAGGCCTTGTCTTCTACGTTTTGTATTTCCGCACTTTGATGTTAATGACTATGTTATAGACTCAGCGGATGTCTTGGACATCTTGTTGTAATAAAGTACTTTTCCGCTATTTACTTTGAGCATTGTGTGATGATGTTCAACTATGTAATCGCTGTGTATGTGAGTTTCTGATCCTGGCACGTACATGGTTCGCATTCGATTTGCCTTCCGAAACCGGGTGTGACACAGTCGTAGGGCACCCAGATGAGGTGGTTGTTGGGCGGTGTCCAATGCCACTAGGAACGACGCATTTGGCATGCCCGCGGCCATCGCTGCCATGTAGTACAAGCTGCACACATCATCATATTCGGTGGTGGTGACTTGTGTCGTCTCGACCGACAACGAGACAAGGTGAATGGAGTAGTGGAGCTTGTGGCGAGACTCACAATCTGAGGCCAGCGACGCGCCGATGCGGTAGGTGTCTAGAGCTTCCAAGGGGAGGAAGAGGAGAACACTTCACAGGTTTTCGCCTCCACTAGGGGTGGAAACGGATCGAATACGCAAGGATACGAATTCGAATGTCACAATTTACTATGTTCTAGTTCGGATTCGGTTATGAGTTCGAATATCTTCGGATACGAATACAAAACGGATAGTCGAATCCAAATTCTTATTCGGATATTTACTCAATTCAACTCAAACAACATACCCTAAAATTTAACATATGTATATGTGGATTTTTATTTAATTACAAGTTTATAGATAGTCAAAACAAACTTAAATAAAAATAGATTTCTCGTGATCCTCCATATCCAAGTCAACAAAACTATATAAATAATATTTTTAAACTATCGAATCATGTAACAAAAGGTAAACAACAACACGTGATATTTAATAAGTGACATTTGTACAAATACAAGTAAACTAAAATTGATATAAAATAGTAAATGAACCAAGAAAAACAACTTTTCTGTTCTAAAATGAATGAATGTCCTATATAAATATGTGTACCAAAACTTAAATAAAACATGAAGAAATTTATCTATTTATTGTAAAGTGGAGAGTTATAGTTGAATGTTTATGGAACTTCATTGAGATGTGTTCACTATATAGATAAAGTGGAGAGTTATAATTAAATGTTTATGAAAACTATTGAATTTTATTATTGAATATCACTAGAAATATAAGGTTGATATATTTATTTATTTATCATATAAATATTTTTAAATATTTTAAATGATATATATCATTTTTCTAGTATATTATTAAACTTAAAATCATTTATAATTAGTAATTAGTGATAAAGTTAAGTTTTAAATGGTTTCATGGAACATATTTTTCACGGATACGGATAGTATCGGATGTTTCATGGTTTTTTCGAAGACGAATATGGAATCAAACAGAGAAACGTACTATAAATCGAATTCAGATACATCCATTTGACATCCATATTGAAATCGAATATAGATACGGATATCCATATTAGCAGTTTTAGCGAAAACAAATCAGATTTCTAGATATCCATTTCCAGCCCTAGCCTCCACAACCGATATTGTCACTTGCCTTAATCATCTTCAGAGACTTGGGATCCACTCCCTCTCTTAACTAGCTTGTACCCCTACTACAAGCACTTACGTGTGAGATAACATAAGTCTCATCCTCTTTTGCTAGAAGTAGGGCATTCTATTGCTCGAACCAGGATAAACCTTGTGTCTTCTTGCATCACCCATCTGGACTGGGACACACAACACTAATTCACTAGTTGGTTAGGACCCTGGTTCAAAACATCGACACAACTCTCAAACAAGGGCATTCACTCCCTCTCTCACACCCCAAATCTCATCACCTTCAATCACTTGAACGACCCTTGGTGCGAGGTGAAGTTTGGTGAACTTGTTGGTGATTTCATCGCTCTATTCTCTCTCTCTATTGAGCTCGTTGCAACCTTAATTTTTGTGCAGATTTGTTACTCTTGGAAAATTGTGTTCCTTGATGGATAGAGGTTGCTTGAGAGTCTCCAAATTTGTGGACGACCTCAAGAAGTTTGTATCACCCGCTCTTTGAGCTGAGTTGAGAAGAGATTGCCTTGACCTTTGTGGTCGGCTTGAGGAGGATTAGGGTTGAAAGAGACCCGACTCTTTGTGGGCACCTCAATGAGGAGTAGAACACCTTTGTGGTGTGCCCAAACCTTGGGTTAAATCGTGTGTTCTTGTTGTGTTCTTGAAAAGGGCTTCAATTCGTAGGTTAGCTCAGTCTAGTTTGATTTTGTGTGTGGATATTTGTGAACTTGGTTCACATTGATTCATCTCCTATTCTTGTGGATTTGTCTCTAGGGAAAGCTATTAGAAAGAATCTCTCATTACTCTGCGGTGTTCTTGTGTTATTAATCTAACCTAAGTTGAGCAGGTTCAAAACCGGTTCAGCCAGGATTCATACTAGTTGAACTGAGTTGCACCAGTGAAACTTGAAATTTGACTCTGTCTCGATGTTTTTGGTGAGAAATTTTAGGTGTAGCCTATTCACCCCCTCTAGGCTACTTTCAGCCGCGACGACGGGGCACGAGGAGGTGGTTGGAGTGAGGCTGAACCATGACGTGGGTGGAGCACGGGTTGGAGGCGTGCAGGGGCCACAAGGAAGGTGGGCTTGCGGGGTTGTGGTGAGGTTGGTGGATTTGGAGCATACAGAGGACGACATCTTTTGATGGCGGGAGGGGAGGGGAGGGAGGAAGAGGACCGACAGGCACAAGTCAAAGTCTCTAGTATTGGGAGTTGCCGGCGTCAACGATGCGGAGCGCAGAGTAAGAAACTAATGCCGACATGTGGAAGAAGACCAACAAGGTAGACGTGATGAGTGTTTCCACCTTTTTACCATTGGCTACTTTTTTTGCCCAGTCGTCTACAATACAACTAGCAAACCCGCTTTTTCGTGTTTGTAGGAAATCAATCTCCATGACGAGGCTGATCATATTCACATTGATTTGGTGACTAGGAATTTTGAGAGATTGGAGTGGATTGAGTGGGAATTAGTTTATTTCTTCTTTCAATCCTCTTCAATTTTCTGGTCACCAAACCAGCCCATAGTGTATTTTTGTCCCTCCGTTTAGCATTCACGTAGGTCCCGGAGGTAACAGGGTTGACCATCACATCACAATCACAAATCCACATATAAAATTATAAAAGAAGCTACTTTAGGCTATGTGTAAAGTTTAAATCTAGGAAAGGGCTAGCAACCAGTAGAGACTTTAGTTGTGACTTGTGACAAGTTTGTCCGACTATCCATATGTGCTTTGCAATATATAATTATGCTATATTTTCCATCTACCGTAAATCTTAGGAGAACTACTTTCCATCAAGGACCATAAGAAAGAGATATGTTGATTTGACGACTTGATGCAGCAAGGATATGCAAAGAATGTTAACTAAATTTGTTTTCCGTTTGTTTTGCATAGGCTCCGTTGTGACAATTAAATTGTGTTTTGGTGATGTTCAAGTCTAAATATATCCTGTCTAATTAGACTTCTCTTACGGTTGGTGATTGTTTTCACATACTCTTGGTGTAGTTTTACTAATGTGTTGCAAAAGTGCTAAAAGGGCACCTGCTTCAATTCCTAAGGTTACAAGGACCAATAGAGGGATGCTCATTGCCCAAGAGTCCTACATCTAGACTTCAAATAAAAATGCTATTTTTTATGAAATGAAATTATGCATTAATTATAAAGCACTACACTTGATCGATTGCTCTGTAAAATCATGTGTGATAAAACATTGTTTTAGATTTAATATGACTTTGCAAAGTGATTAGTGTAACATATAGTGGTGTGCTAATGTGTAGTTTCGAATTGATGTAGTGCACTTGTGGGAGTGGTGTTTCATTGATTTCTTTTGAGTCAAGTCGTGACTTTGTGATCGCACACAATTGCATGTGATGTTTGAGGTGAAACGTGGTCGATGAAAAACTAACAACTGGAACTAGGTACATGAGGAATCTAGATTTCAATACTAAGTTCACAAGGAACTTGAGTCCTATCGGTCAAAATATTAGGTGCAACAATTGAGCTAAAGAATGTTGCATATGAAGATTACATACATTGAAGATATGCATGCAATAGCTGAAAAGCGGTCTAAGTGCACATCGGCAAGATGCAACACAATCTGCTTGTTGTGAGCCTACTATGGATGAAAAGTGGTCCAAGTGTGCATCGAAAAGGCACGACGCAACCTTCTTGCTGCGAGCCCATGATGGATTTAGCCCTATAATTAGTGATTTCACCTTGGGGGTTTTTTACAATTTTTGGAATATATAGATTAGATTCGAAATAGGTTTTAATCCAGGGTTTTCAAATTTCATACAAATATTTATGGTTCTTTTATAGAGTACTTTGTACATACAATCTTGATAATAAAGGTGATGTTTACATAATATTAGCATGGTAATCTTATTCCTCTTTCTTTGCTCATTATTTGCATGCCTAACTTTTGGTTCTAGATTGATTTGCTGATTTCAAGTGATGCAATCTAGATTATCGCTAGGACATCAAGTTAATGATTTGCAAAGTTTGGTTAGTTATTCTTTTTATGGTTCTTGGTTAACCACAAAATTAGAAGTAATGGTATGTTCCTATATAATTTGCAAAGTTTGGTTAGTTAATCAATTATCATCATACTCTGTCACAATTGTCTTGTTAATAAATCTCTATGTCACTTGTATTGTGTTTCTTGTTGTTATTATTTGTGCTTTATTTTTCTAGGGTTTGCAACCGACTACTTGCATGAGATGTTTTAGGTGCAACCACTGCTTTGAGAAGCTCATCATACTCATTAGCAAGATTGGCATCTAACACTAGTAGAAAAAAGCTCAAAGCCTGCGGGACGATATATTTTTACAGACGGATTCGATTATCAACCGACTGTGCTATTTTTAGTGGCGGTTCCTTAAGAAAACTGCCTGTAAAATTCCATGTTTTTTAGTGGCGGTTTTCTTAAGGATCCGCCAGTAGAAATCGATTTCTAGTGGCGGTTTTCTTAAGGAACCGCCACTAGAAATCATTTTTATCCTTAATTTTTCGAGTTTTTCAAACGACCTCGTATGACAAAACCACCAAAATAAAAGTTGTAGATCTCTAAAAGTTATAAGACTTTGTAGTTGACAACTTTTTTATTTGAATTCGTTTAGGGTCTCAAATAAGCAATTTACACTCAAATAGTTGTAATATGTGGACAAAACAACTACAAACTAGACACAAAGCATGTCATAAACGGAGTGGTAGTGGAGGGTACACGCGAGGGTGAGGTCAACGGTTCGAATACTAACAACCACGTAGCGCGTGAATTTTGCGCGAAAAAATGCCATGACTTGCGGTGGGCGGGTGGGGTGGGCTTAGGTCCCCCTAATAAAAATAAATTTTTTACTATTTTTAAAATATGTTTTATGTTGCCTGGAACGATTTGCACTGGCGGTTTTATTACGTCGACCGCCAGTGAAAATCGATTTTCACTGGCGGTTTTATTACGCCGACCGCCAGTGAAAATCGATTTTCACTGGCGGTCCTCAGTTACCCGCCTGTAAAAATTATGATTTTTACTGGCCCCTAGCACTGGCGGTTACGAAAAACGCCACTATAAATAGGTTTACGACCGCCACTATAGAGCTTCTCTGTATTAGTGTAAATTGATCTAAGTTTTACTCATTGATTTTCACTACAGTTTGTTTTGTACTCTGGCGTGCACATTTGTTCGAGGGCTCCATGATATGATAGTTAGATCAAGTTTTGCGATTATTAGAAAAAGCAATCCTATTCACCTCCTCTAAGCTCTTTATAGATCCTTTTAGAACCCGTGAGTCTGTGGACCAAAATGACAATATTGTGCAGGTAAAGGGGTCCAAGTATCAAAATTGAAGAGTTTTTTTTCACATGAGGTTAGGCCCATTTCCATCCAGAAAAACACATAAATACAAGCGTCTAAAGAGAGTTAGAGAATGATAGTAATATGCAAGTTTAAGCATGAACTTAACTCCAAGTAATGGTATGTTCCTGTATAATTTTGTCAAACTTCGTGTTATCTAATGTAGCATTATTGTACGAACTAAATCTTTTCGAACCAGTTGTAGATAGGGGTGGTAATTAGCTCTAAATTTTATACTATAAAATTTAAAAATAAAATCGAATTAGGATCAAACTATATTTCTACTAGTATATAGTATGTGCTAATGGTACGATCTCGGAGAGGGAAGAGGAGGGATTGATGGCTGCAGTGGCGCGAGTGAGGGGGAGTGGGCGGCGGGGACACGAGTGAGGGGAGGGGTGATGGGGACGCACGAGAGATGGAGGCTAGGGGTGGCGGGATCGCGGGGAGGGAGAGGCGAAGTGAAAGTCACCTAGAGGGGGTGAATAGGTGAAACCTGAAATTTACAACTTTAAACACACACTAAGGCCGGAGTTAGCTTTAGAATTAAATCGGAATGCAGAAGATTGTTTCTCTTGCTAAGAATTGCTCAAATTAATGCGGATAGCTTTGGGATCAAACTCAAACCAATATTAGCCAAGAAACTTTAGATAGAGGAAAGAGGGAAAATGAAGATTAAATGCAAGTGAACATGGTGATTTGTTTTACCGAGGTTCGGTTCCAAAGAACCTATTCCCTGTTGAGGAGGCCACAAAGGGCGGGTCTATTCCAACCCTTTTCCTCTCTCAATCGGCCACACAGACCGGTCGAGGCTTCTCCTTAATCACTTGGGTCACTAAGACCCCGTAAGGATCACCACACACTTAGGTGTCTCTTGCTAGCTTTACAAAGCACTTATGAGAATAAGAATAGAGAAAGAGAAAGCAATCCAAGCAACAAGAGCAACAAAAGAACACAAAACACCCTCTCTCAAGTCAGTAATGAATTGAGTTAATTTGGAGGCTTGGAGGGGATTTGATCTTTGGAATGTGTCTTGGAGTGAATGCTATTGCTCTTGTATTGAATGTGAACTTCATAAAACTTGGATGCCATAAAATGAGGTGGTTGGGGGTATTTATAGCCTCCAACCACTTCCTAGCCGTTGGCTGAGTTTGCTATCGATGGGCACACCGGACAGTCCGGTGGTGCACCAGACAGGTACTGTTCACTTTCCGGTGCGTGCCACGTCAGCACGCCCGTTGGGGTTTGGAGCAGTCGGTCGTTGCAGTCCTTTGTACTGTAGCTGCACTGGACAGTCCGGTGCCACACATGTCCGGTGTGCTCTGACTTCTCTGCTCTGACTTCTACCGTGCACTGTACACTTTAGCAGTCGACTGTTGGCGCTAGGTTACCGTTGCTCCATTGGCTCACCGGACAGTCTGGTGAATTATAGCGGAGCGCGCCCTATGAAAACCCGAGAGTGGCTAGTTCGAGTGGAGCTCGGCCTGGGGCACCGGGCACTGTCCGGTGCACACCGGACACTGTCCGATGCGCCACTGGCAGCACACTCTCAAGTCTTTGCTCCAAATTTAATTGAGTCCCCAACTTAATTTCTTTCTTGGTTTGTGTTGAACCTTATGCACCTGAGGTAAAAGACATCTTGGCAAACTAATTAGTCCACGTGGTTTGTGATGGACGTCAACCACCAAAATTTCTCCCTTTTTGGTGATTGATGCCAACACAAACCAAAGCAAATATAGAGTGTAAAAATGTAACTAGTTTGCAATTTTGATTGATGTGCATATGTTACTTGAATTTAAACCAATTGAAAGACTTATGCTAAGTGAAATTTTGAAACCAAATGAGGTACCAATTGAAAATTTTGAGACTCACTAAAATACCAATTAAAATACTTTCTTCCTTTAGTTTTTGAAAAAATTTAAAGATGGTGGTGCGGTCCTTTTGCTTTGGGCTTAATACTTTCTCACCCTTTGGCATTAATCGCCAAAAACGGAGAACTTGAGAGCCCTTTAAATTCTCCCCTTTAGGGCCTAATACTTTCTCCCCCATTGGTAAAGGAAACATGAGTGAAGGTTTATACCAATAGAGAGTTTTCTTGAGTAACGACAAAGAATAAATGATACCTGAAAGGGAAATTGGGTTAACCTTTTTCTTATAATTAATTTTGGTGGTTGATAGTCAACACAAACATATGGACTAACTAGTTTGTCTTGAACTCATGTATTACAGGTGCATAAGGTTCAATACAAACCAATAAAAGTTTCAAGTTAGGGACACAATTTTAAAGGAGCAAAAGGACTTGAGTGCGCTGAACAATGGCGCACCGGACTGTCCGGTGCACCAGGTCGTACAAGTTAAAACCCGCCACTCTCGAGAATTCCAGGGCGCCCTCCTCTATAATTCACCGGACTGTCTGGTGTAGCACCGGACTGTCCGGTGAGCCAGCGGAGCAACGGCTATCTGCGCCAACGGTCGACTCTGATAGCAGAAATAGTGCAGCACAGTACCGCGCAGAAGTCAGAGCAGTGCAGTCAGAGGGGCACCGGACTGTCCGATGCCGCAAGAGGACAAAGCTCCAACGGTCGACCCAGCTCCAAACCCTAACGGTTGGGTGACGTGGCGGCGCACCAGACAAGGAACAGTGCATGTCCGATGGCGCACTGGACTATCCTGTGCGCCCATCACCAGCAACCTCCCCAACGGCTACCAAGGTAGTTGGGGGCTATAAATACCCCCCAACCACCACAACCTTTGGCATCCAAGTTTTTCAGAGATCACATTCAATAGAAGAGCTAGTGCATTCACTCCAAGACACATTTCCAAAGATCAAACCCTCTCCAAGCCTAGAATTCAACTCAAACATTTAGTGACTTGTGAGAGAGTGTGTTTGTGTTCTTTTGTGCTCTTGTTTCTTGGATTGCCTTTCTTCCTTTCTCATTCTTGTTCTCAAGTGACTTGTAATCAAAGCAAGAGACACCTAAGTGTGTGGTGGTCCTTGCGGGGTCTTAGTGACCCGATTGATTAAGGAGAAGGCTCACTCGGTTTAAGTGACCATTTGAGAGAGGGAAAGGGTTGAAATAGACTAGGTTCTTTGGAACCGAACCTCGGTAAAATAAATCATCGTGTTCACTCGCCTTGATTCTTGTTTGATTTGTTTTACCCTCTCTTTCAGACTTGAATTTAACTCTAACGCTAACCCCGACTTGTAGTGTGTGTTTAAAGTTTTAAATTTCAGGTTTCGTCTATTCACCCCCCTCTAGGCGACTTTCAATTGGTATCAGAGCCAGTGCTTCATTAAGAGCCTAACCAACTCGAAGTGATGTCTGGAGATCACGCCAAGAGGGAGATCAAGACCGGCGACAAGTTCGCAAGCTCGGGAAGGACTCTCTCAAGGGAGTCCGACAACAAAAATAAGGAGCAATCCTCTTCCTCCATCAAGTCGCATCGGAGAGGTGACAAGAAGAAGAAGATGAAGAAAGTGGTCTACTACGAGACCGACTCTTCGTCACCCTCCACATCAAGCTCCGAGTCGTCACCGCTTCTAAGCGTCATGAGCGCAAGAAGTATAATAAGATGCCCCTACGCTATCCCCGTATTTCAAAGTGTGCTCCATTATTTTCCGTTCCCCACGGCAAACCACCATATTTTGATGGTGAAGATTATTGTATGTGGAGTGATAAAATGAGGCATCATCTAACCTCACTCCACGAAAGCATATGGGACATTGTCGAATTTGGAGCGCAGGTACCTAAGGTGGGGGCCAAAGACTACGACTCAGACGAGGTCGCCCAAATTTGGCACTTTAACTCCCAACCCACGTCTATACTCCTCGCCTCCTTGTGTCGAGAGGAACATAACAAGGTACAAGGGTTAAAGAGCGCCAAATAAATTTGGGACGTCCTCAAGACCGCACATGAAGGGGACGAGGTGACCAAGATCACCAAGCGCGAGACGATCGAGGGAGAACTCAGTCGATTCATCCTCAAAAAAGGGGAAGAGCCACAAGCAATGTACAACCGGCTCAAGACGATGGTCAACCAAGTGCGCAACCTCGGAAGCACCAAATGGGATGACCATGAAATGGTCAAGGTTATTCTAAGATCCCTTGTTTTTTGCAATCCTACTCAAGTGCAATTAATTTGTGGGGATCCTAGATATAAACTAATGTCTCCCGAGGAAGTGATTGGCAAGTTTGTGAGCTTTTAGCTAATGATCAAAGACTCCAAACACATCGTCAACTTGGAGCAAGGCGCCACCTCCACACCCGAGGTGCAACCCGTCGCATTCAAAGCGACAGAAAAGAAGAAGATGGAGTCTACACCAAGTAGGCTCCCAATCGATGCCTCCAAGCTTGACAACGAGGAGATGGCGCTCATCATCAAGAGCTTCCGCAAAATCTTCAAGCAAAGGAGGGGGAAGGACTACAAGTCCCACTCCAAGAAGGTGTGCTACTAGTGTGGTAAGTCCGGTCACTTTATTGCTAAATGTCCAATTCTAGTGAAAGTGACAAGGACGAGGACAAGAAGGGGAAGAAGAAGAAGGAGAAGAAGAGATACTATAAGAGGAAGGGCGACGATGCCCACATATGCCAGGAATGGGACTCTGACAAGAGCTCCACCAACTCCTCCTCAGACGAGGGCGCCGTCAACATCACCGTCAACAAGGGCCTCCTCTTCCCGAACGTCGGCCACAAATGTCTCATGGCTAAGGACGGCAGGAAAAGAAGGTACACACTAGAGCCACCCCCAAATATACAACATCTAGTGATGAGGGTAGCTCTAGCAATAGCGAAGATAATTTAATCTCTCTTTTTGCCAACCTTAGCATGGACCAAAAGAAAAAATTAAATGAATTAATTGAAGCCATTAATGAGAAGGATGAACTCTTGGATAGCCAAGAGGACTTCCTCATTAAAGAAAACAAAAAAAATGTTAAGTTGAAAAATGCTTATGCTCAAGAAGTAGAAAAATGTGAAACTTAACTAAGGAGCTTAGCATTTGTCATGATTCAATTTCCAGTCTTAGAAATGAAAATGCTAGTTTAGTTTCTAAGGTTAAAGAATTGAATGTTTGCAATGATTCTATTTCCTGTCTTAGAGATGAGAATATTAGATTAAATGCTAAGATAGAGGAATTAAATGCTTGCAAATCATCTACATCTACTATTGAGCATGTTTCTATTTGCACTAGATGTAGAGATATTAATGTTGAAGCTATAGATGATCACCTTGCCATGATTAAGAAACAAAATGATCACATAGCTCAATTAAGTGCTAAAATTGCCGAGCATGAGCTCGAAAATGAAAAAAATTAAATTTGCTCGTAGTATGCTCTATAATGGGAGACGCCCTGGCATTAAGGATGGCATTGGTTTCCAACAGGGACGCAATGTCAAGCTTAATGCCCCTAAGAAACTGTCTAATTTTGTTAAGGGCAAAGCTCCCATGGTTCCGGATAGGGAAGGCTACATTTTATATCCCGCTAACTATCCTGATCACAAAATTAGGAGAATTCATGCTAGGAAACCTCACACTATTTCTCATCATGCATTTATGTATAAAAATGAGGCTTCTAGCTCTAGGCATTCCACCCATGGTAAAATGCCTAAGAAGAAAACTCCCACTGCATCAAATGAGCATAACATTTCATTCAAGACTTTTGATGCATCTTATGTTTTAACTAACAAATCAGGCAAAATAGTTTCCAAATATGTTGGGGGCAAACACAAGAGTCCAAAGACTTGTGTTTGGGTACCCAAGGTGCTTGTTTCTAACGTCAAAGGACCCAAGACTGTTTGGGTACCTAAGAACAAGGCCTAAACTTGTGTTGTAGGTTTATGCATCCGATGGTTCAAGTTGGATAATCGATAGCGGGTGCACAAACCAGATGACAGGGGAGAAAAGAATGTTCTCCTCCCATGAGAAAAATGAAGATCCCCAACGAGCTATCACATTCAGGGATGGAAATCAAGGTTTGGTCAAAGGTTTGGGTAAATAGCTATATCTTCTGACCATTCCATTTCCAATGTTTTTCTTGTAGATTCTTCGGATTACAATTTGCTTTCTGTTTCTCAATTATGTAAAATGGGTTACAACTGTCTATTCACTGATATAGGTGTTACTGTCTTTAGAAGAAGTGATGATTCAATAGCATTTAAGGGAGTGTTAGAGGGTCAGCTATATTTAGTTGATTTTAATTATAACAAAGCTGAACTTGACACTTGCTTAATTGCTAAGACTAATATGGGTTGGCTCTGGCATCGCCGACTTGCTCATGTTGGGATGAAGAATCTTCACAAGCTCCTAAAGGGAGAGCACATTTTAGGACTAACCAATGTTCATTTTGAGAAAGACAGAGTTTGTAGCGTATGCCAAGCAGGAAAGCAAGTTTGCACTCATCATCCACACAAGAACATAATGACGACGGATAGGCCGCTCGAGCTACTCCATATGGACCTATTCGGCCCGATCGCTTACATAAGCATCGGCGGGAGTAAGTACTGTCTAGTTATTGTGGATGATTATTCTCGCTTCACTTGGGTATTCTTTTTGCAGGGAAAAACTCAAACCCAAGATACATTAAAAGGATTCTTGAGACGGGCTCAAAATGAGTTCGGATTGAGAATCAAAAAGATAAGAAGTGATAATGGAACAGAGTTTAAAAGTTCACAAATTGAAGGTTTTCTTGAGGAAGAGGGCATCAAGCATGAGTTCTCTTCTCCCTACACACCTAAAAATGGTGTAGTGAAGAGGAAGAATAGAACTCTACTAGATATGGTAAGAACCATGCTTGATGAGTACAAAACTCTGGACCGGTTTTGGGCTAAGGCGATTAACACCGCCTGCTACTCCATCAACCGGTTATTTCTTCACCGAATCCTCAAGAAGACATCATATGAACTCCTCACTGGTAAAAAGCCAAATATTTCATATTTTAGAGTCTTTGGGAGTAAATGCTTTATTCTTATTAAAAGAGGTAGAAAGTCTAAATTTGCTCCAAAGACTGTAGAAGGCTTCTTACTTGGCTATCACTCAAACACAAGGGCATATAGAGTCTTCAACAAATCCACTGGATTGGTTGAGGTTTCTTGTGACATTGTGTTTGATGAAACTTTAAAGTCGCCTAGAGGAGGGTGAATAGGCGGAATCTTAAAATTATAAACTTAAGCACACACTACAAGCTGGGGTTAGCGTTAGAAATGAATTCGAGTCCGAGAGAGAGGGAAAACAAATCAACCAACAAATAGAATGAATTAACACAGTAATTTGTTTTACCGAGGTTCGGTTCTAAAGAACCTAGTCCCCGTTGAGGTGGTCACAAAGACCGGGTCTCTTTCAACCCTCTCCCCCTCTCAAACGGTCACTTAGACCAATTGAGCTTTCTTCTTTACTTCTCACGGGTCACTTAGACCCCGCAAGGACCACCACACAATTGGTGTCTCTTGCCTTGCTTACAAAGCACTTGAGAGTAACAAGGAAAAGAAAAGAAAGCCAACCAAGCAAACAAGAGCAACAAGAAACACAAGTGATCCTCTCACAAGCCCTAATGCGCTAGAGTTGAATTTGAGACTTTGAGTGGATCGATCGCTTTGATTTGTGTATTGGAGTGAATTCTATTGCTCTTATATTGAATGCAATGTGTGGAATGCTTGTATGGTTGGAGTGGTGGTGGTTAGGGTATTTATAGCCCTCAACCACCAAACAACCGTTGGGGATGGATGCTGTCGATGGGCGCACCGGACACTGTTCGGTGCGCCAGCCACGTCACCCAACCGTTAGGGTTTGGGAGCAGTCGACCGATAGAGGCTTTGTCTTATAGTGGCACCGGACAGTCCCGTGCCGCACCGGACAGGCACTGTTCAGTGTCCGGTGAGCCTCTGACGGGCGGCTCTGACTCTGCGTGCACTGTTCTTCACTGTAGCTCTGATCTCCAGCTTTTGTAGGAGACCGTTGCGTGAAGTAGCCGTTGCTCCGCTGTCACGCCGGACTGTCCGGTGAATTATAGCGGAGCGCGCCCTGAGAAACCCAAGAGTGGCGAGTTTGAGACTGTACGGTCCTGGTGCACCGGACACTGTCCGATCCACCACCGGACAGTCCGGTGCGCCAGACCAGGGCACACTCGGTTTCTTTTGCTCCTTTGTATTTGAACCTTTTTTCAATCTTATATTGGTTTGTGTTGAACCTTTATGCACCTGTAGATCATATATTCTAGAGCAAACTAGTTAGTCCAATATTTGTGTTGGGCATTCAACCACCAAAATTAATATTGGGAAAAGGTTAACCCTATTTCCCTTTCAAAACTAATGGCTCCCAAGTGGAGCAAGTTGATCTTGATGAATTAGATGATGAAGAGGCTCCATGCGTCGCGCTAAGGAACATGTCCATTGGGGATGTGTGTCCTAATGAATCCGAAGAGCCCACACAAGCTCAAGATCAACCGTCATCTTCAAATCAAGCATCTCCACCTACCCAAGATGAGGAACAGGCTCAAGATGATGAGGATGAAAATCGAGAAGATGAGCCACCTCAAGAGGAGGACATGGATCAAGGGGGAGATGAAGATAATCAAGACAAGGAAGATGGTCAAGAAATTAGGGATCAAAGACCGCCTCACCCAAGAGTCCACCAAGCAATTCAACGAGATCACCCTGTCAACTCCATCCTTGGTGACATTCATAAGGGGGTAACCACTAGATCTTGAGTTGCTCATTTCTGTGAACATTACTCTTTTGTGTCCTCTATTGAGCCATACAAGGTGGAGGATGCACTAAGAGATCCGGATTGGGTGCTGGCAATACAAGAGGAGCACAACAACTTCACGAGGAATGAGGTATGGCATTTGGTTCCACGTCCTAATCAAAATGTTGTAGGTACCAAATGGGTATTCCACAACAAGCAAGATGAGCATGGTGTGGTGACAAGAAAAAAAGCCCGACTTGTGGCCAAAGGTTATTCACAAGTCGAAGGTTTGGACTTTGATGAAACTTATGTACCCGTAGCTAGGCTTGAGTCAATTCGTATATTACTTGCCTATGCTACTTACCATGGCTTTAAGCTCTATCAAATGGACGTGAAAAGTGCCT
This sequence comes from Zea mays, assembly GCF_902167145.1. NCBI lineage: Eukaryota > Viridiplantae > Streptophyta > Magnoliopsida > Poales > Poaceae > Zea > Zea mays. Next base: position 93,276,535 of record NC_050101.1, read on the forward strand.
TCCTCAATGGACCTATCAAGGAAGAGGTCTATGTTGAGCAACCTCTCGGCTTTGAAGATAGTGAGTATCCTAATCATGTGTATAAGCTCTCAAAGGCGCTTTATGGGCTTAAGCAAGCCCCAAGAGCATGGTATGAATGCCTGTGAGATTTTCTTATCACTAATGGCTTCAAAGTCGGTAAAGCCGATCCTACTCTCTTTACTAAAACTGTTGCAAAAGATTTGTTTATATGCCAAATTTATATTGATGATATTATATTTGGGTCTACTAACAAGTCAACTTGTGAAGAGTTTAGTAGGATCATGATACAGAAATTCGAGATGTTAATGATGGAGGAGTTAAAGTATTTTCTAGGATTTCAAATCAAGCTACTCCAAGATGGCACCTTCATTAGCCAAACAAAATACATTCAAGACATACTTAAGAAGTTTGGAATGAAGGATGACAAACCCATCAAGACACCCATGGGAACAAATGGGCATTTCGACCTCGACACGGGAGGTAAATCCGTAGATCAAAAGGTATATCGGTCGATGATAGGATCTTTACTCTACTTATGTGCATCTCGACCAGATATTACGCTTTCAGTATGCATGTGTGCAAGATTTCAGGCTAATCCTAAGGAAGTTCGCCTTAGGGCCGTGAAAAGAATCATGAGATATTTAGTTTACACTCCTAAGTTTGGGCTTTGGTACCCCAAGGGATCCACTTTTGATTTAATAGGATATTCCAATGCCGATTGGGCGGGGTGTAAATTTGTTAGGAAGAGCACATCAGGGACTTGTCAGTTTCTGGGGAGATCCCTAGTGTCATGGGCTTCAAAGAAATAAAACTCTGTAGCTCTTTCCATCGCCGAAGCCGATTACATTCCCGCAGGTCATTGTTATGCGCAATTACTTTGGATGAGGCAAACCCTTAGGGACTATGGCTACAAATTGAGCAAAGTTCCTCTCCTATGTGACAATGAGAGTGCAATCCGCATGGCGGATAATCCTGTTGAACACAGCCGCACTAAGCACATAGACATTCGGTATCACTTTCTGAGAGAACAGTAGCAAAAGAGGGATATCGAAATTGCTTATGTTAACACTCAAAACCAATTAGCCGATATCTTTACCAAGCCACTAGATGAGAAGACTTTTAGCAAACTTAGGAATGAGCTAAATATACTTGATTCTCGGAACTTTTATTGAAACATTGCACACATAGCTCATTTATATACCTTTGATCATGTCTCTTTCATTTGGTACAAATGCATATTTCTTATTCTTCTTGTGCCAAGACTATGACTAATGTGTTTCCAAGTGTATTTCTATACTAGGTCGTATATTAAAAGGGAAATGGAGTATTCGGCAAAGACAAGGCTTCCACTCCAACTCTGACGGTATCATTAACCCTTTGCCGTTACTCCCATAAACTCTCCATGGTATGACCTTTCACTCATATTCATATTACCATCTGGGAGAAAGTATTAGGCCCCAAAGGGGGAGAAAGATGCAAAAGGGCTCTCACAGTCTCCGTTTTTGGCAATCAATGCCAAAGGGGGAGAAAGTATTAAGCCCAAAGCAAAAGGACCGCACCACCACCATTTCAAATTTTTCGAAATGTAATTTTAATTGGTATTTATTTCTGTTGTGGACTTGTTCTCAAATGCTATGAATTAAGAACAAGGAAACTGAAAGTCGCCTAGAGGGGGGGTGAATAGGGCGAAACTGAAATTTTCAAAAATAATCACAACTACAAGCCGGGTTAGCGTTAGAAATATAATCAAGTCCGCAAGAGAGGGCACAAAACAAATCGCAAGCGAATAGTGAAGTGAGACACGCGGATTTGTTTTACCGAGGTTCGGTTCTCTCAAACCTACTCCCCGTTGAGGAGGCCACAAAGGCCGGGTCTCTTTCAACCCTTCCCTCTCTCAAACGATCCCTCGGACCGAGTGAGCTTCTCTTCTCAAATCAAAGCCGGGAATAAAACTTCCCCGCAAGGGCCACCACACAATTGGTGCCTCTTGCCTTGATTACAATTGAGTGTTGATCACAAGAGCAAGTGAGAAAGAAAAGAAGCAATCCAAGTGCAAGAGCTCAAAAGAACACGGCAAATCTCTCTCGCTAATCACTAAAGCCTTTTGTGGAATTGGAGAGGATTTGATCTCTTTGGTGTGTCTAGAATTGAATGCCTAGCTCTTGTAAGTGGTTGAGAAGTGGAAAACTTGGATGCTATGAATGTGGGGGTGGTTGGGGTATTTATAGCCCCAACCACCAAACTTGACTGTTGGTGGAGGCTGTCTGTTCGATGGCGCACCGGACAGTCCGGTGCACACCGGACATGTCCGGTGCCCCCGCCACGTCATCACTGCCGTTGGATTCTGACCGTTGAAGCTCCTGACTTGTGGGCCCGCCTGGATGTCCGGTGCACACCGGACATGCACTGTTCCTTGTCCGGTGCGCCAGTATGGGCGCGCCTGTCTTCTGCGCGCGCAGAGCGCGCAATAAATGCGTCGCAGGTAGCCGTTGGCGCCGAATAGCCGTTGCTCCGGAGTTGCACCGGACAGTCCGGTGCACACCGGACATGTCCGGTGAATTATAGCGGACTAGCCGTTGGAGATTCCCGAAGCAGGCGAGTTCCTGAAGCCGCTCCTCCTTGGCGCACCGGACACTGCCCGGTGTACACCGGACAGTCCGGTGAATTATAGCGCGAGTGCCTCTGGAAATTCCCGAAGGTGGCCAGTTTGAGTTGGAGTCCTCTGGTGCACCGGACACTGTCCGGTGTACACCGGACAGTCCGGTGCCTCCAGACCAGCGGTGCCTTCGGTTGCCTCTTTGCTCCTTTGTTGAATCCAAAAATTGATCTTTTTATTGGCTGAGTGTGAACTTTTTACACCTGTATAATCTATACACTTGAGCAAACTAGTTAGTCCAATTATTTGTGTTGGGCAATTCAACCACCAAAATTAATTAGGGACTAGGTGTATGCCTAATTCCCTTTCAATCTCCCCCTTTTTGGTGATTGATGCCAACACAAACCAAAGCAAATATAGAAGTGCATAACTGAACTAGTTTGCATAATGTAAGTGTAAAGGTTGCTTGGAATTGAGCCAATCTAAATACTTACAAGATATGCATGGATCGTTTCTTTCTTATTTAACATTTTGGACCACGCTTGCACCACAGGTTTTGTTTTTGCAAACTCTTTTGTAAATCCTTTTCAAAGTTCTTTTGCAAATAGTCAAAGGCAAATGAATAAGATTTTGAGAAGCATTTTCAAGATTTGAAATTTTCTCCCCCTGTTTCAAATGCTTTTCCTTTGACTAAACAAAACTCCCCCTAAATGAGATCCTCCTCTTAGTGTTCAAGAGGGTTTTGATATATCCTTTTTTTAAAAAAATACTACTTTTCCCCCTTTTGAACACAATAGGATACTAATTGATAATATTCTTTGAAACACGAAGTTTTTGAAATTGGTGGTGGTGCGGTCCTTTTGCTTTGGGCTCATACTTTCTCCCCCTTTGGCATGAATCGCCAAAAACGGAATCATTAGAGCCCTCAAAGTGCTATCTTCCCCTTTGGTCATAAATAAATGAGTTAAGATTATACCAAAGACGAAGTCCTTTTGCTCTCTCCCCCAAAGATGGAGAGTCTCTTGGAGCGATGGCGAAGGATGAGTTACGGAGTGGAAGCCTTTGTCTTCGCCGAAGACTCCAATTCCCTTTCAATACACCTATGACTTGGTTTGAAATAGACTTGAAAAACACATTAGTCATAGCATATGAAAGAGACATGATCAAAGGTATATAGAAGAGCAATGTGTGCAATTTAACAAAAGAAGTTCCTAGAATCAAGAATATTGAGCTCATGCCTAAGTTTGTTAAAAGATTGTTCATCAAGAGGCTTGGTAAAGATATCGGTTAATTGATCTTTAGTATTAATGTATGAAATCTCGATATCTCCCTTTTGTTGGTGATCCCTAAGAAAATGATACCGAATGGCTATGTGTTTAGTGCGACTATGCTCGACGGGATTATCCGCCATCTTGATTGCACTCTCATTATCACATAGCAAAGGGACTTTGGTTAATTTGTAACCGTAGTCCCGCAGGGTTTGCCTCATCCAAAGCAATTGCGCGCAACAATGGCCTGCGGCAATGTACTCGGCTTCGGCGGTGGAAAGAGCGACCGAATTTTGCTTCTTTGAAGCCCAAGACACCAAGGATCTTCCCAAGAACTGGCAAGTCCCCGATGTGCTCTTCCTATTGATTTTGCACCCTGCCCAATCGGCATCCGAATAACCAATTAAATCAAAAGTGGATCCCTTAGGATACCAAAGCCCAAACTTAGGAGTATAAGCCAAATATCTCAAGATTCGTTTTACGGCCGTAAGGTGGGATTCCTTAGGGTCGGATTGGAATCTTGCACACATGCATACGGAAAGCATAATGTCCGGTCGAGATGCACATAAATAAAGCAATGAACCAATCATCGACCGGTATACCTTTTGATCCACAGACTTACCTCCCGTGTCGAGGTCGAGATGTCCATTGGTTCCCATGGGTGTCTTGATGGGCTTGGCATCCTTCATTCCAAACTTGGTTAAAATGTCTTGTGTATACTTTGTTTGGCAAATAAAGGTGCCCTCTTGGAGTTGCTTGACTTGGAATCCTAGAAAATACTTCAACTCCCCCATCATAGACATCTCGAATTTTTGTGTCATGATCCTACTAAATTCTTCACATGTAGATTCGTTAGTAGACCCAAATATGATATCATCAACATAAATTTGGCATACAAACAAATCATTGTCAAGAGTTTTAGTGAATAAAGTAGGATCGGCCTTGCCGACTTTGAAGCCATTTGCAATAAGGAAATCTCTAAGGCATTCATACCATGCTCTTGGGGCTTGCTTGAGCCCATAAAGCGCCTTAGAGAGCCTATAGACATGATTAGGATACTCACTGTCTTCAAAGCCGGGAGGTTGCTCAACATAGACCTCTTCCTTGATTGGTCCATTGAGGAAGGCACTCTTAACGTCCATTTGGTAAAGCTTGAAGCCATGGTAAGTAGCATAGGCTAATAATATGCGAATTGACTCAAGCCTAGCTACGGGTGCATAGGTTTCACCGAAATCCAAACCTTCGACTTGGGAGTATCCCTTGGCCACGAGTCGAGCTTTGTTCCTAGTCACCACACCATGCTCGTCTTGTTTGTTGCGGAAGACCCACTTGGTTCCTACAACATTTTGGTTAGGACGTGGAACTAAATGTCATACCTCGTTCCTCGTGAAGTTGTTGAGCTCTTCTTGCATCGCCATCACCCAATTTGAATCTTGAAGTGCTTCCTCTATCCTGTGTGGCTCAATAGAGGAAACAAAAGAGTAATGCTCACAGAAAGGTGCAACCCGAGATCGAGTGGTTACCCCCTTATGAATGTCGCCGAGGATGGTGTCGACGGGGTGATCTCGTTGGATTGCTTGGTGGACTCTTGGGTGTGGCAGCCTTGGTTGTTCATCCTTCTTGTCTTGATCACTTGCATCTCCCCCTTGATCATTGTCATTATCTTGAGGTGGCTCATCTCTTTGATCTTCTCCTTCATCAACTTGAGCCTCGTCCTCATTTTGAGTTGGTGGAGATGCTTGCGTGGAGGAGGATGGTTGATCTTGTGTATTTGGAGGCTCTTCGAATTCCTTAGGGCACACATCCCCAATGGACATGTTCCTTAGCGCGATGCACGGAGCCTGTTCTTCACCTATCTCATCAAGATCAACTTGCTCTACTTGAGAGCCGTTAGTTTCATCAAACACAACGTTACAAGAAACTTCAACTAGTCCTGAGGACTTGTTAAAGACTCTATATGCCCTTGTGTTTGAATCATATCCTAGTAAAAAGCCTTCTACAGTTTTAGGAGCAAATTTAGATTTTCTACCTCTCTTAACAAGAATAAAGCATTTGCTACCAAAAACTCTAAAATAAGAAATGTTGGGCTTTTTACCGATTAGGAGTTCATAGGATGTCTTCTTGAGGATTCGGTGTAGATATAACCGGTTGATGGCGTAGCAAGCGGTATTGACCGCCTCGGCCCAAAACCGATCCGGTGTCTTGTACTCATCAAGCATGGTTCTAGCCATGTCCAATAGAGTTCGATTCTTCCTCTCCACTACACCATTTTGTTGTGGCATGTAGGGAGAAGAGAACTCATGCTTGATGCCCTCCTCCTCAAGGAAACCTTCTATTTGTGAGTTCTTGAACTCCGTCCCGTTGTCGCTTCTTATTTTCTTGATCCTTAAGCCGAACTCATTTTGAGCCCGTCTCAAGAATCCCTTTAAGGTCTCTTGGGTTTGAGATTTTTCCTGTAAAAAGAATACCCAAGTGAAGCGAGAATAATCATCCACAATAACTAGACAGTACTTACTCCCGCCGATGCTTATGTAAGCGATCGGGCCGAATAGGTCCATGTGTAGGAGCTCCAGTGGCCTGTCACTTGTCATAATGTTCTTGTGTGGATGATGAGTCCCAACTTGCTTCCCGGCTTGGCATGCGCTACAAATCCTGTCTTTCTCAAAATGAACATTTGTTAGTCCTAAAATGTGCTCTCCCTTTAGAAGCTTATGAAGATTCTTCATTCCAACATGGGCTAGTCGGCGGTGCCAGAGCCAACCCAAGTTAGTCTTAGCAATTAAGCAAGTGTTGAGTTGAGCTCTATCAAAATCTACCAAGTATAGCTGACCCTCTAACACTCCCTTAAATGCTATTGAATCATCACTTCTTCTAAAGACAGTGACACCTACATCAGTAAATAGACAGTTGTAGCCCACTTGACATAATTGGGATACGGAAAGCAAATTGTAATCTAAAGAATCTACAAGAAAAACATTGGAAATAGTATGGTCAGGTGATATAGCAATTTTACCCAATCCTTTGACCAAACCTTGATTTCCATCCCCGAATGTGATAGCTCGTTGGGAATCTTGGTTTTTCTCATAAGAGGAGAACATCTTCTTTTCCCCTGTCATGTGGTTTGTGCACCCGCTGTCGAGTATCCAACTTGAGCCCCCGGATGCATAAACCTACAAAACAATTTTAGTTCTTGACTTTAGGTACCCAAACGGTTTTGGGTCCTTTGGCATTAGAAACAAGAACTTTGGGTACCCAAACACAAGTCTTGGAGCCCTTGTGTTTGCCCCCAACAAACTTGGCAACTACCTTGCCGGATTTGTTAGTTAAAACATATGATGCATCAAAAGTTTTAAAAGAAATGTCATGCTCATTTGATGCACTAGGAGTTTTCTTCTTAGGCGACTTAGCACGGGTTGGTTGCCTAGAGCTAGATGTCTCACCCTTATACATAAAAGCATGGTTAGGGCCAGAGTGAGACTTCCTAGAGTGAATTTTCCTAATTTTGCTCTCAGGATAACCGGCAGGGTATAAAATGTAACCCTCGTTATCCTGAGGCATGGGAGCCTTGCCCTTAACAAAATTTGACAATCTTTTAGGAGGGGCACTAAGTTTGACATTGTCTCCCCTTTGGTAGCCAATGCCATCCTTAATGCCAGGGTGTCTCCCATTATAGAGCATACTTCTAGCAAATTTAAACTTTTCATTTTCTAAGTTATGCTCGGCAATTTTTGCATCTAATATTGCTATATGATCATTTTGTTGTTTAATCAAAGTCATGTGATCATGAATAGCATTAATATCAACATCTCTACATCTAGTACAAATGGAAACATGCTCAACACTAGATGTAGAGGGTTTGCATGAATTAAGTTCAACGATCTTAGCACGCAAGATATCATTATTATCTCTAAGATCGGAAATTGTAACATTGCAAACATCTAGTTCTTTAGCCTTAGCAATTAAATTTTCATTTTCTACTCTAAGGCTAGCAAGAGAAATGTTTAATTCTTCAATCTTAGCAAGCAAATCATCATTATCATTTCTAAGATTGGGAATTGAAACATTACAAACATGTGAGTCAACCTTAGCATTTAAACTAGCATTTTCATTTCTAAGGTTGGTAATAGTATCATGGCAAGTACTTAGCTCACTAGATAATTTCTCACATTTTTCTACCTCTAGAGCATAAGCATTTTTAACCTTAACATGCTTTTTATTTTCCTTGATTAGGAAGTCCTCTTGGGAGTCCAAGAGGTCATCCTTTTCATGGATGACACTAATTAGCTCATTTAGTTTTTTCTTTTGTTCCATGTTAAGGTTGGCAAAAAGAACGCGCAAGTTATCCTCCTCATTGCTAGCATTATCCTCATCACTAGAGGTTTCATATTTAGTGGAGGATCTTGATTTTACCTTCTTCCTTTTGCCGTCCTTTGCCATGAGGCACTTGTGGCCGACGTTTGGGAAGAGGAGTCCCTTGGTGACGGCGATGTTGGCGGCGTCCTCGTCGGAGGAGGAGTCGGTGGAGCTCTCGTCGGAGTCCCACTCGCGGCACACGTGGGCATCGCCGCCCCTCTTCTTGTGGTACATCTTCTTTTCTTTCCTCTTTCCCTTCTTGTCGTTATCCCTGTCACTGTCACTTGATAATGGACATTTAGCGATAAAGTGACCGGGCTTACCACACTTGTAGCAAACCTTCTTGGAACGGGATTTGTAATCCTTCCCCTTCCGTTCCTTGAGGATTTGGCGAAAGCTTTTGATGATTAAAGCCATTTCCTCATTGTCGAGCTTGGAGGCATCAATTGGTTGTCTACTCGGTGTAGACTCCTCCTTCTTCTCCTCCGTCGCCTTAAATGCCACTGGTTGTGCTTCAGATGTGGAGGGTTCATCAAGCTCGTTGATCTTCTTGGAGCCCTTGATCATACATTCAAAGCTCACAAAATTCCCGATAACTTCCTCGGGGGTCATTTGAGTATATCTAGGATTACCACGAATTAATTGAACTTGAGTGGGGTTAAGGAAAATGAGTGATCTAAGAATAACCTTAACCACCTCGTGGTCATCCCACTTCTTGCTCCCGAGGTTGCGCACTTGGTTCCCCAAAGTCTTGAGCCGGTTGTACATGTCTTGTGGCTCTTCCCCTTGGCGAAGTCGAAAGCGACCGAGCTCCCCCTCGATCGTTTCCCGCTTGGTGATCTTTGTTAGTTCATCACCCTCGTGTGCGGTCTTGAGGAGGTCCCAAATCTCCTTTGCATTCTTCAACCCTTGCACTTTGTTGTATTCCTCCTTGCTTAAAGAGGCGAGGAGTATGGTTGTAGCTTGGGAGTTGAAGTGCTCGATTTGGGCCACTTCGTCCGTATCATAATCCTCATCCCCTATGGATGGTACCTGTGCTCCAAACTCAACAACATTCCATATACTTTTGTGGAGTGAGGTTAGATGGAATTTCATTAAATCACTCCACATAGCATAATCTTCGCCATTAAAGGTTGGCGGTTTGCCTAATGGAACGGAAAGTAATGGAGTATGTCTAGATGTACGAGGATAGTGTAAGGGGATCTTACTAAACTTCTTACGCTCTTGGCGTTTAGAAGTTACGGAGGGCGCATCGGAGCCGGAGGTCGATGTTGATGAAGTGTCGGTCTCGTAGTAGACCACTTTCTTCATTCTCTTGTGCTTGTTCCCACTCCGATGCGGCTTGTGGGAAGAAGATTTTTCCTTCTTCTCTTTGTGGTGAGAAGAAGATTTCTTCTCCTTCCCTTTGTTGGAGGAGCTCTTCTTCTTCTCCTTCCTCTTGGTGCGGGACTCTTCCGATGAAGTGCTCCCGTGGCTTGTAGTGGGCTTGTCGCCGGTCTCCATCTCCTTCTTGGCGTGATCTCCCGACATCACTTCGAGCGGTTAGGCTCTAATGAAGCACCGGGTTCTGATACCAATTGAAAGTCGCCTAGAGGGGGGTGAATAGGGCGAAACTGAAATTTTCAAAAATAATCACAACTACAAGCCGGGTCAGCGTTAGAAATATAATCAAGTCCGCAAGAGAGGGCACAAAACAAATCGCAAGCGAATAGTGAAGTGAGACACGCGGATTTGTTTTATCGAGGTTCGGTTCTCTCAAACCTACTCCCCGTTGAGGAGGCCACAAAGGCCGGGTCTCTTTCAACCCTTCCCTCTCTCAAACGATCCCTCGGACCGAGTGAGCTTCTCTTCTCAAATCAAAGCCGGGAATAAAACTTCCCCGCAAGGGCCACCACACAATTGGTGCCTCTTGCCTTGATTACAATTGAGTGTTGATCACAAGAGCAAGTGAGAAAGAAAAGAAGCAATCCAAGTGCAAGAGCTCAAAAGAACACGGCAAATCTCTCTCGCTAATCACTAAAGCCTTTTGTGGAATTGGAGAGGATTTGATCTCTTTGGTGTGTCTAGAATTGAATGTCTAGCTCTTGTAAGTGGTTGAGAAGTGGAAAACTTGGATGCTATGAATGTGGGGGTGGTTGGGGTATTTATAGCCCCAACCACCAAACTTGACCGTTGGTGGAGGCTGTCTGTTCGATGGCGCACCGGACAGTCCGGTGCACACCAGACATGTCCGGTGCCCCCGCCACGTCATCACTGCCGTTGGATTCTGACCGTTGAAGCTCCTGACTTGTGGGCCCGCCTGGATGTCCGGTGCACACCGGACATGCATTGTTCCTTGTCCGATGCGCCAGTATGGGCGCACCTGTCTTCTGCGCGCGCAGAGCGCGCAATAAATGCGTCGCAGGTAGCCGTTGGCGCCGAATAGCCGTTGCTCCGGAGTTGCACCGGACAGTCCGGTGCACACCGGACATGTCCGGTGAATTATAGCGGACTAGCCATTGGAGATTCCCGAAGCAGGCGAGTTCCTGAAGCCGCTCCTCCTTGGCGCACCGGACACTGTCCGGTGTACACCGGACAGTCCGGTGAATTATAGCGCGAGTGCCTCTGGAAATTCCCGAAGGTGGCCAGTTTGAGTTGGAGTCCTCTGGTGCACCGGACACTGTCCGGTGTACACCGGACAGTCCGGTGCCCCCAGACCAGTGGTGCCTTCGGTTGCCTCTTTGCTCCTTTGTTGAATCCAAAAATTGATCTTTTTATTGGCTGAGTGTGAACTTTTTACACCTGTATAATCTATACACTTGAGCAAACTAGTTAGTCCAATTATTTGTGTTGGGCAATTCAACCACCAAAATTAATTAGGGACTAGGTGTATGCCTAATTCCCTTTCAGAAACACGAAAAGAAGTTAATGGTTAATGCCTTTCGTCCTTCGACGCATTATTTCCCTTAGGATATAACGATCTTCGGACGAAGGTTATGAAGGACGTACCTTCATTATTGTAGTATAGGTTAATAAAAGACGAAGCATATGAAACATGAGAAATATCATGGATAATCATATGACATTATTAATATATTTTTATTATATCATCAGGGATGAATAAGAACAATATTGAATTACATTTGTATCTTCGGCTTGACAGAAGGCAAAAAGTCCAAGCGTGACGCACGAGCGAATGCAAGTCAGCGTGAACAGTATGGGGGTACTGTTCATCTATTTATAGGCACAGGGCATAGCCTATGTAAAATTACATTCATGCCCTTTATGTTTACTATTGACTTAAGGACAACCCATCGAGGACTAGATAGCCTTTTCCCCTTTAAGTCGGTTCCTTTTTCTGCCGCTGAGCCGAAGCTCCCTTATGCGTAGCTTCGGAGCTGCGTCAACCTTCGTCTCGACCATGCTTTCCATGTCGTGTACAGTTTTATTCCAAGTTCGAAGGTACTTGTATATATATTACACTTGGGAAACATTGTTAAATCATGTTTTTGAGGACCTTTGGAAGACGAAGGCCCCCAACAGTAGCCCCTCGCAGTATTAATTTGTTATAACAACGAATTTAGACTGCGACATGAATGAAGGCCTTAAGCCGAAGGTCCAAAAAACACCTTCCCTTTGCTAGAATAGCAATAGTCAATGACAGATGGGGTCCACTGAATTGCAAGGCACTAGGCGTATAAATATGAAGCCACACCGGCAACATTTGATACGTCATTTCTAGCATTCGCGTTGTTTTCTCAAACTTTTTAACTCTTGCTCACTAACTCTCGCCTGATTTTCAAGCTTTTCGAGCTTCGGTTTAAAGACGTGCTTTTCACCATGTCTGGGGAAAATGACTGAGGAAAAGAAGATGACTGAGGAAAAAAGGATGACTGCACAGACGAAGCTGACTGAGGAGACGAAGCTGTTCGAAGAGAAGAAAGCTGCGGATCCTTTTATCGCCGGGATTATTGAGTCTATGTCAAAAACAAACACAGAGAAGATTACTAAAGATATACTTGAAGGCTTGTCTGAAGATACTAATGACAGTGATAGTTATGATGCGGAAAGTGGAGATCAAGATTCTGAAGATTGGCCCTGGTGACCAAGCCATTCTGTCTTCGGAAAATCAACTATTAAACAGAGTCATATTGACAACATGATAGGAAGATACTTTCACGACATGTCTATCGTGAGAGTTGGTGGAGACAACATCGTCCCTGCTCCTGAGGAAAATGAAGTTGTTATCCACCGAAGCTTTTTTAAGGCTGGTCTTCGGGTTCCTTTGAGCAAGTTTGTAGTTGAAGTGCTGAAGATATACCAGATTTTCCTTCATCAGATCACCCCTGAAGCTATAATGAGGATGGGGATTTTTGTCTAGGCTGTAAGGAGTCAAGGGCTGGAGCCGAGCGCAAAGTGCTTCTGCAGCATGCACGAGCTCTTGTATGAGACGAAGGCTACTGGCAAAGAACAGTACCACAACAACTTCGGTTGTTATAGATTTATTGCTCGCCCCAATGCAAGCCACTCGGTCCCAACATTCCAGAAAAAATGGCCTGGGTCCTGGATGGGGGAGTGGTTTTATGTTAAAAATGATTTAAAGGCAAGAAAAGGTATCAAAGAGATCATCCAGTGCCCCATCTGGTCTCGCTTTGGCCTCCTAAGGCCGAAGGTGGAAATCGATAGCAATGTCGAAGCATGGCAAAGAGCTTTTAGCACTGTGTGTGCCTTCACTGGCACAAGGGATCTGATTCAAGAGCATATATCCTTCAGGGTATGGCCACTTGTGGAAAGCTGGGATATGCCAAAGGAGACCACCGACGATTCTAGTGAAGGTGGTCTGGTCCGACTGAAGTATACCTTCAGATTCAGGGAGAAGTTTGATGAGCCAAACGACGACTAGCTGAAGTGCATCAAAGCCACCAGTGATGAGCTATTTGGAGCATACTCCAATGCCGAAGATAATGCTTTGTCCGCAGCCTTTGGAAGTCCGGGCATGAAAAGATTAAACTGGGTATTTGATGCTATTGGCTTCGTATACCCTGATTACCATTATCTGATAAAAGGGCAAGAGAAAAAGAGGAAGACTGCCGCTTCGACCATTGCAGCTGAGCCGAAGGGCAAAAAGATGAAGGTTCTGACCCACCGGCCGTGTTACATTGAATCGGCCGTGGTGCCTAAATTTGGTGCGGGGACCTCTTTAGCTACCGAGGCCAAGGAAGCTGCTCTAATTGTGCAGAGCACTAAAGAGCTGATTGTAGTGCCGAAGCTGCCTACAGTCGAGCCAGTCGAGACTAAGGTTGATAAGGCTGAAGAGCCAAAAATTGAAGAAATAATGAAAATACCAGAAATTTTGAGCCCTCTAACAGAGGCAAAACTGCCTAAGGTGCCAAAGGCTTCTGTCGCGACTCCTAAGAGGAGGAGGATGGCCAACATGCTGGATGCTGTGCTGGAGACTACGAAGGCCTTGAGCCCTGCTCCTACAAGGAAGGTTGCTGAAGCTGCCAAAGCGCAAACTGAAACTGAAACTAAGCAAGCAGAAGTCGAAGCTACAAAAACTCAGGCTGAAACCGAAGCTAGGCCTTCAGCGCCCGCCACGACGAAACCTACCGCGCCTGAGGAAGAAATGGCAGGGCAGATTGCACCTGAAAAGAATGAGACTGCTTCTCCCGAAGCTCCAATTGAAAATATCGACTACATCGTTCGACATGCTTTGGGGAAAAAATTGTCCGAAGATGAAATCGCTGAAGCAAGGCATTATGCTCAAAAACTAAAATATCTGAAAGGAGCCTTAGTTTTTAACGGAAGCAATGAAGATGATTTCTTATACTGTCTCCCGGACAACAAAGAAATATCCGTTTGCCGGGAGATAGGTAAAAGCATGGGATTCCCGAAGTTGGAAGATGGCCTTTCAATTTTATCGAAGGATGATCTTGCCGACAGCCTAGCATACAACAGTATAAAGGTATAAAAGTTAAATTTTAAATTGGAAACTAACGCATTTCATTGTCATACTCAATTCTTTCTTCTTTTTTACAGGGCTTGATTCTTAGCAATGCCCTGAGGGCACAGAAGAATATTGAAGACGAAGGCTATACAATGGCTCTGAATAACCTTCGTTCAGAAGTAATTGAATTGAGAAACGAAGGTCTTGAAAAAGACAAAATCTTAATTTCATTGGTAAACAAAGTGAAGGAAGATGATGCTAATTTCAAAGCTCAGGCCGAAGCCCAAAAAACTGAAATTGAAGACCTTCGGAGACAACTGGCCGAAGCTAAGGAAAACTGCGCACTCGCACAAGCTAACTAAGAAATTAGCGAATATTGGAAAAAACATCTAGAGAAAAATGTTGAAGAACTTCACACATCCAAGGAAAGGTGCTTTGAGAAATCCTTGGATTGCGTGAAGAAAATAAAATCTAGCTTCGCCAAAGTGGGTGCCTACTCTGTTGAAGAAAACTTCATACGAGGCGACCCCGAAGGCGTCGTTGAATGGATAAGTGGAGAAGCTGAAACCTTCGAAGAAATTTTGAGTGATCGCGGGGATGTTTGCGCGTTTTTCAGTGCATGGGGAATTTCAGCCATCTTGGAGAAGGCGGAATGTGATCACATTAAAGTCGTAGCCTAGGCCGAAACTGCCTTCTCCATAGATGATACGAAGGATCCTTCTGCTGAAGCAACCTTGATGGGCGGGAAATTTTACAATGATGTGTGGGTGAATGGTTGCCGAGAGATGGCCCATGAAATTATAAACAAAAGTGAAAAAGACACCCATGACCCCCGAACAGAAGCAAGACAAGCTGAAGAAGCTGCAGAGCGCGAAAAGCGTATAGGTATTATTTTTTGGTTTTTAGCTTCGGCATTTGTTTTTGTGGCTTCGGACTAATTAATTCTTCCTACTTCAGCTGAATTATCTCCGCCGCCGGAACCGTACGATCCCCTAGTTGATCCAAAAATGAAGGAAGCGCTGGACATCATAAACATGGTTGAATCCATTGTCGACGAAGTTGTTAACAAATTACTGAATGAAGTTGCAGAGAAAGTTCTTAAAGAGGAGTAGGTTTTATTGTAATAATAGCTGGAATGTATGGAACAATTTGTGTAAGATTAAGCTTCTATTGTAACAAAACTATGTGACCTTTGATGTATGTAACATTGAATCAAATATGTAAATTATTGTAATTCATTTCTTTACGATGCATGAAACTTACACACATACCATTTTTGAGCCTTCGGCGAAAAAACACCTTTTCTTCTTTTCATGCTTCGTAAAGAAAAAGATCCCTTCTTGTGACAACGCTGATAAATCTTTAATTTCTGAAGCTTACTTCGTGCCTGAGAACATTTTCATTTTGACGAAGCATATGCCGAAGATTGGCTTCGTATTCAATTCTTATGCCATTGATGCAATATGATGTATGATGTAATGCTATGCGAAATGATGTAATGATTTGATGCGAAATGATGAGGATGCCGAAGACACACACCCACACGCCCACACTGGAACACACAAGCTCTGCATCCCCTTAGGAACAACTTTTGAGCTTCTTCACCTTCTATTTCGGTGATATAAGTTCTGCATCCCCTTAGGAACGTCTTTTGAACTTCTTCGCCTTCTATTTCGGTGGTATAAGTTCTGCATCCCCTTGGGAACGACTTTTGAACTTCTTCGCCTTATATTTTGGCGGTATTTGGCTCTGCATTCCCTTTGGAACGACTTTTGAGCAGAAAACTTACGCTGCGCTCCCTTAGGAATGACTTTTTGTAGCTTCGGCAATTTTAGGTCTGCATTCCCTTAGGAACGACTTTTGGGCACAAAATTTATGTTGCGCTCCCTTAAGAACGACTTTTTGTAGCTTCGGAATTTTAGCTCTGCATTCCGTTAGAAACAACTTCTAAGCTTCGTAAGTATGTGAAGAAGATATATTTCATTCTGATAGAAGCAAAACAATTACAAGAAAATAAAACTAAGTTTTCATTGTTTGTTCCTTTTTCAAAAACAAAATAACCTAGAATATAAAAGTATTTAGGAAGTAGGATATTGCTCAGTATATGTGCTTTGATTCTGGTACAGTACTATTGACTGTACGAGCTTCAGACTCCTCCCTGAAGTCACATTGTTATTGGGTGTGCTGGCGCCCTTCTAGCTGCTGGCTTCGGGAATAAGTAGGCTGCAGTGGTGGTGGCAGTGGGAGCTGAGGCCAAGAAGCCTGTGAATGGCTTGCCGAAGCAACAAAAGTTGTAGGTTGGTTGCCCACATATTCCGGTATGTAGGGAGAGTGGCACGAAGCAATATGTAGGACTTGCTTCGGCTGATTGTGTCGAGCTTCTACTTCGGCAATATCTTTTTGCTTCAGAATAGTGATCTGACAGGTTCTTGTAGTGTGGCCTTTGTCCCCACCATAGAATAAGCAATAAATTTTCCTGGGTTGATCCCCATATCTTCCTCCGAAGCCCCTGTCGCCTCTGCCCCTTGGAGCTGGTGGCCTGAAGGAGCTTTGCTGCTATCCCGAAGACTGTGAGGTGTGCTGTGGCCTCTGAAGTTGGCTTCCTTTATCATCATTCTGACTGGAGTTGTGGATTGATCTGACATGCCTAGGGTGGATTCTCCCTCCGAAGCCCCTAGTCATCTCAGAAAATCTGTAGGCTTCCTCCCTTCTTTGTCGGAAGTCATTGTCAGCCCAGATGTACTCATCCATTTTCTGAAGCAGCTTCTCCAGAGTTTTGGGAGGTTTCCTGGCAAAGTATTGGGCCGTAGGTCCTGGCCGAAGACCCTTGATCATGGCCTCAATAACAATTTCATTGGGCACTATGGGCGCTTGTGCTCTCAGTCGCAAGAACCTTTGGACATACGCCTGAAGGTATTCCTCATGGTCTTGTGTGCACTGGAACAAGGCCTGAGTTGTGACTGACTTCATCTGAAAGCCCTGAAAACTGGTAACCAATATGTCCTTGAGCTTCTGCCATGACGTGATTGTCCCTGGCCAAAGAGAAGAGTACCATGTCTGAGCCACATTTCGGACTGCCATGACGAAGGATTTTGCAATGACAGTTGCGTTGCCTTCATATGAGGATATTGTCGCCTCATAGCTCATCAAAAACTGCTTTGGGTCCGAGTGCCCATCGTACATGGGTAGCTGAGGTGGCTTGTAGGATTGTGGCCATGGGATAGCCTACAATTCTGCTGCCAGAGGAGAAGCATCATCAAAAGTAAAGGTACCATGATTAAAATCATCGTACCATTCATCTTCGTTGAATGAGCCCTCTTGACGAAGCTCCCGGTGATGAGGCCTTCGGTCGTAATCATCTTGGGTAAGATGACGCACTTCCTCAGTAGCTTCGTCGATCTTCTTTTGAAGGTCGGCCAACCGAGCCATCTTCTCCTTTTTCCTTTGCACGTGCTGGTGAATGATCTCCATGTTCCTGATTTCCTGGTCCAACTCCTCTTCCTGAAGTATTGGACTGGTGGCCTTTCTCTTTTGGCTTCTGGCCTCTCAGAGAGAGAGAGTCTCCTGATTTGTGTCCAGTGGCTGCAGTGCAGCCCCTGGCGCTGTTATCTTCTTTGGCGGCATGACGAAGGTTGATGCTTTGCCGAAGATTGTGGAAGTGAGTACACCGGAGGTGGGCGCCAATGTTGTGGACTTGTCCTCAAATGCTATGAATTAAGAACAAGGCAACACGAAAAGAAGTTAATGGTTAATGCCCTTCGTCCTTCGAAGCATTATTTCCCTTAGGATATAACGATCTTCAGACGAAGGTTATGAAGGACGTACCTTCATTATTGCGGTATATGTTAATGAAAGACGAAGCATATGAAACATGGGAAATATCATGGATAATCATATGACATTATTAATATGTTTTTATTATATCATTAGGGATGAATAAGAACAATATTGAATTACATTTGTACCTTCGACTTGACAGAAGGCAAAAAGTCCAAGCGTGACGCACGAGCGAATGCAAGTCAGCGTGAGCAGTACGGGGGTACTGTTCATCTATTTATAGGCACAGGGTGCAGCCTGTGTAAAATTACATTCATGCCCTTTATGTTTACTATTGACTTAAGGACAATCCATCGAGGACTAGATAGCCTTTTCCCCTTTAAGTCGGTTCCTTTTTCTGCCGCTGAGCCGAAGCTTCCTTGCGTGTAGCTTCGGAGCTGTGTCAACCTTCGTCTCGACCATGCTTTCCATGTCATCGAGGACTAGATAGCCTTTTCCCCTTTAAGTCGGTTCCTTTTTCTGTCGCTGAGCCGAAGCTTCCTTGCGTGTAGCTTCGGAGCTGCGTCAACCTTCGTCTCGACCATGCTTTCCATGTCGTGTACAGTTTTATTCCGAGTTCGAAGGTACCTGTATATATATTACACTTGGGAAAGATTGTTAAATCATGTTTTTGAGGACCTTCGGAAGACGAAGGCCCCCAACAATTTCAATTGATGTGTTCTCAAATTAGTTTTTTATATCAATTGGTATCTATGTTTCACTTGATTTGTGAAAGTAAAATTTCAAATTGATATCTATCTCAAAACCCTCTTGAAAGCTAAGAGGAGAATTTCATTCAGGGGGAGATTATATTTAGTCAAAGGAAAAAGCATTTGAAACAGGGGAGAAATTTCAAATCTTGAAAATGCTTCTTGCAATCTTGTTCATATACCTTTGACTATTTGCAAAAATATTTTGAAAAGATTTTCCAAAAAGATTTGCACAAACAAAACAAGTGGTGCAAATGAGGTCGAAAATGTTAAATAAAAGAAAAAGCAATCCATTCATATTTAGTGAGATATTCAATTGGTTTAATTCCAAGTAACCTATGCACATTCTAAATGCAAACTAGTTACATTTCTGCACTTTATATTTGCTTTGGTTTGTGTTGGCATCAATCACCAAAAAGAGGGAGATTGAAAGGGAAATTGGGTTAACATTTTTCCTATAATTAATTTTGGTGGTTGATAGTCAACACAAACACATGGACTAACTAGTTTGTTTAGAACTCATGTATTACAAGTGCATAAGGTTCAACACAAACCAATAAAAGATTCAAGTTAGGGACACAATTTTACAGGAGCAAAAGGACTTGAGTGTGCTGAATAATGGCGCACCGGACTGTCCGGTGTGCCACCGGACAGTGTCCGGTGCACCAGGCCGTACAAGTTAAAACCGGCCACTCTCGAGAATTCTAGGGCGCCCTCCGCTATAATTCACCGGATTGTTCGGTGTACCACTGGACTGTCCAGTGAGACAGCGGAGCAATGGCTATCTGCGCCAACGGTCGACTCTGACAGCAGGAACAGTGCAGCACAGTACCGCGCAGAAGTCAGAAAATCGGAGTCAGAGTGGCACCGGACTGTTCGGTGTGGCACCAGACTGTCCGGTGCCGCAAGAGGACAAAGCTCCAACGATCGACCCAGCTCCGAACCCTAATGGTTAGTGACGTGGCGGCGCACCGGACAAGGAACAGTGCATGTCCGGTGGCGCACCGGACTGTTCGGTGTGCCCATCGCTAGCAGCCTCCCCAACAGCTACCAAGGTGGTTGAGGGCTATAAATACCCCCAACCACCACAACCTTTGCCATCCAAGTTTTTTAGAGATCACATTCAATACAAGAGCTAGTGCATTCACTCCAAGACACATTTCCAAAGATCAAACCCTCACCAAGCCTAGAATTCAACTCAAACATTTAGTGACTTTGTGAGAGAGTGTGTTCGTGTTCTTTTGCGCTCTTGTTTCTCGGATTGCCTTTCTTCCTTTCTCATTCTTGTTCTCAAGTGACTTGTAATCAAAGCAAGAGACACCTAAGTGTGTGGTGGTCCTTGCGGGGTCTTAGTGACCCGATTGATTAAGGAGAAGGCTCACTCGGTCTAAGTGATCGTTTGAGAGAGGGAAATGGTTGAAATAGACCCGGTCTTTGTGACCTCCTCAACAGGGACTAGGTTCTTTGGAACCGAACCTCGGTAAAACAAATCACCATGTTCACTCGCCTTGATTCTTGTTTGATTTGTTTTTCCCCTCTCTTTCGGACTTTAATTTAACTCTAACGCTAACCCCGGCTTGTAGTGTGTGTTTAAAGTTATAAATTTCAAGTTTCGCCTATTCACCCCCCTCTAGGTGACTTTCAATTGGTATCAGAGCTAGTGCTTCATTAAGAGCCTAACCAACTCGAAGTGATGTCTGGAGATCACGCCAAGAGAGAGATTGTCACGAGCGACAAGGCCATAGGCTCGGGAAGGACTCTGTCAAGGGAGTCTGACGATAAATACAAGGAGGAATCCTCTTCCTCCATCAAGTTACATAAGAAGGGTGACAAGAAGAAAAAGAAAATGAAGAAGGTGGTCTACTATGAGATCGACTCTTCATCACCTTCCACATTCGACGTTGTGTCTATAACTTCGACACACCACGAGCGTAAGAAGTATAGTAAACCACCTTCTTCATTTTCTTTTTCTTCTTGTCACCCTTCCTATGTGTATTGATGGAGGAAGAGGATTCCTCCTTGTATTTGTCGCCGGACTCCCTTGATAGAGTCCTTCCCGAGCCTATGGCCTTGTCGCCCGTGACAATCTCTCTCTTGGCGTGATCTCTAGACATCACTTCAAGTTTGTTAGACTCTTAATGAAGCATTGGCTCTGAATCTCTGATACCAATTGAAAGTCGCCTAGAGGGGGGGGGGGTAAGTAGGTGAAACCTGAAATTTACAACCTTAAACACACACTAAGGTCGGGATTAGCTTTATAATTAAATCGGAATGCGGAAGATTGTTTCTCTTGCTAAGAGTTGCTCAAAGTAATGCGGATAGCTTTGGGAGCAAACTCAAACCAATATTAGCAAGGAAACTTTAGAGAGATGAAAGAGGGGAAACAAATCAAGTGAAGATTAAATGCAAGTGAACACGGTGATTTGTTTTACCAAGGTTCGGTTCCAAAGAACCTAGTCCCCGTTGAGGAGGCCACAAAGGCTGGGTCTATTCCAACCCTTTCCCTCTCTCAATCGGTCACACAGACCGGTCGAGGCTTCTCCTTAATCACTTGGGTCACTAAGACCCCGTAAGGATCACCACACACTTAGGTGTCTCTTGCTAGCTTTACAAAGCACTTATGAGAATAAGAATAGAGAAGGAGAAAGCAATCCAAGCAACAAGAGCAACAAAAGAACACAAAACACCCTCTCTCAAGTCACTAATGAATTGAGTTAATTTGGAGGCTTGGAGGGGATTTGATCTTTGGAATGTGTCTTGGAGTGAATGCTATTGCTCTTGTATTGAATGTGAACTTCAGAAAACTTGAATGCCATAAAATGAGGTGGTTGGGGGATATTTATAGCCTCCAACCACTTCCTAGCCGTTGGCTGAGTTTGTTGTCGATGGGCACACGAGACAGTCCGGTGATGTACCGGATAGGTACTTTTCACTGTCTGGTGCGTGCCACGTCAGTACGCATGTTGGGGTTTGGAGCGGTCGATTGTTGCAGTCATTTGTCCTGTAGTTGCACCGGACAGTCCGGTGCCACACCCGGACATGTCCGGTGTGCTCTGACTTCTGTCGTGCACTGTACACTTTTGTAGTCGACCGTTGGCGCCAGGTTACCGTTGCTCCATTGGCTCACGGACATGTCCGATAAATTATAGCGGAGCGCGCCCTGTAAAAACCCGAGAGTGGCTAGTTCGAGTGGAGCTCGGCCTGGGGCACCAAACACTGTCCGGTGCACCATTGGCAGCACACTCTCAAGTTTTTGCTCCAAATTTAATTGAGTCCTCAACTTAATTTCTTTCTTGGTTTGTGTTGAACCTTATGCACCTGAGATAAAAAACATCTTGGCGAACTAATTAGTCCACATGGTTTGTGATGGACGTCAACCACCAAAATCGATTATAGGAAATGATTAAGTCATTTTCCTTTCACGAAGGGATGACGAATGATCCAAATAACATTGTTCATTGGATTTAAGTGAGTAGGAGGGGGGTTATCCAGCAATTAGATTCGTTGGTTTATGGAAGTGTGTTAAGTCTGAGTGCAATTTGTTTGGTGGATTTAGTGGAGATTATAGGCGTGGCGTGATTTGGTAAGCTGAGTTTTACAAAGTTTGAATTGGTGGATTATATAGTGATATAGATTCATTTTCTAATTAGAATTTATTAAGATCTCAAATGAATTGTGAAGAAATATTTGGATTATGATCCATTACCACCCGTAGGTATAACCATATAGCATAAAGTTACGCTTGGCTTGCATTATAGTTGGATTATAAGATGCTCAGTTTTAATTATAGCTAGAGTTAAACATAGTCAATCTAATTGTAAGGGCATGCACAATGGTGTTTAATGTAGATATTTTTGAGATGTCTAAAGAGACATTTGCAAAAAAAAAATCGTGGAGCCGTCTCTTCGTGAAAAGACGTCTCTGGTTCGTAAACCAAATAGCAACAGACGTCTCACTTCCCATTGTACGAATTCGTCGTCTGTTCTATCCATCCTATGTTGTACAAACACATTTACTTATGTATTTATTAATAGACTCCATTTATAGACACTTCATTGTATAATACAGTCTCTTAATTATCTCTTGTGTTTGGAGAAACGCTATACATACCCTAAAGTTTATTAGTAACCCGTGAGAGTTCACTCATATTCCAACAATAGAATCAATCATCCTATCTTAGCTCGGAAGTCTGGCTCAACCTCAGGCCTGTTTGAACGTGGGGATTTATATTTTCTTATTTATGGGATTTTCATGTAAAAATTTAAAATGATTTCTATAAAATTGTTACATAATTCCCGCGATGTTCCTGTGTTTGAAGCAGGCCCTCACCTTGGTTTTCAGAGCGGAATTCGCTCTATCACCAATCAATGAGACACATACAGTAGGTAGGCTATTATTGAACGTACTAACAGTCTAACACCCTCTCACTCTAATAAAACTGGTCAGCGCTGATCATCTATCTCTGCCTTGACAAGATCCAGTCGTGGTCAGTGTGGGCGCGCCCGAATGAAAGCCATGCAGTGAATGGAGGACTGGTGCACTGTGTCTACGCTACAGTGGGCACATGCGAAAGGTGCAGGCTCTTCAGCCAGCTCCAGCACATTTTCCATTCCATCATGTTGTTTTCTGATAGAATAGAAGCAGCGCAAAAAGATGGACGTTGTTGACAACTGGGCATGCTTTTGTTGTGTCTGGCATCTCATATCAGCCGCTGAATTTTCAGAGTTCAGAAGCAAAGATTCAGAGCTCTGTCCATGTCCAGTCTCAGATGTGGTTCAGAGAGTTTGTGGCCCGCTCGGTTGCAGCCAATAAATCTGGTCAAAACCGTGGCCGTGATCTTTTGCCAAGCTCGTGGCTTTTCGACGGAGCCGGCATCATCATCAGCCATCATCTTCCAAGTGCGACCAACTAACTGCATCCACATGTGAACACATTGACAGATCAGATAGATGATCGTTCATTTACACAACGATAACGATTTTTTTCCTCAGTCTGAACGGATGAACAGGCAGTGAATTGGGCCAGATATTTTTCAGCAGGGAGGTTTTGACAGGGGCAGATATGAAAGTAAGATTTTTCCTAGGGGCGCTGCTCTCAAATTCCTCTGTCTTTTTTTTTACTTGTCTACCCACACCACACGACATCCTCTAGCAGTCTAGCGTGTGCGTGTGTCTGTTGCCTCGGCCCACATCACGCCTTCGCTTCGCGCCACCGCCGTCCGCCAGTTCAGCTCACCCTCGCCGCCGGTAGTCCGCGACTCCACCCAAGTTTCCCCTCCTCCGCTGCCTGCTTCCAGCTTCTCCCCAACTTCATTTCAGCTCTTGTGGGTCGGTTCGGGTCGGGCCAGCCCGGGCCGGTAGTGAGCGCGCCACCCGACCCGTTTCGCGGTTGCTCCGGTCCCTTTTCCTCTCCTATTTTCTCTTCTCTCTCTCCCGTCGTCCAGAGACCCAGAAGGAGAGGGAGACAGAGCCACAGAGGCAGGGGAGAGGAGGAGCAGCGTGGCGACGCCCAAATCGAGCGACCTGATCGAGGCCCCTCGCCCCTACTCGCTGAATCCCAATCCGAGCCCGCCAATTGGGCGCCCCCCCCCGCCCACGCAAAGGTGCGATTTTCCCCCCATCCCTCCCGCTCCCCCTTCTTGGAGCCGCGTACCCCAGCCCCCAGGATTGGTGACAGGCACCCTCCCTCCTGATCTCAATCAGTTCTCGGCGCTTGAGTGCCGTGGTATCGTTCCAATTTTGTGTTTTTTTAGTTCGTGGGCTAAGAAATCGTGTCTTGTTTCTCCAATTGACGGGGGTGCCTACCACACGGCTCAGAAGAGGAGTATAGTGTTTTCGGCGAAATTAATGTGCCAATTGTGGTGTGCAATCGTCTCTTTAGTTTCCCTGTTTGACGATGCAGTTCATCCGCGTCGCGAAGGAAGGACCCAGGCAGAGCTTAACAATTTTTACCTGGCGAGGGGAGGAGACTTTGCGTAATTATAGTTCCTGGGGGGTTGGCTTTGATTGCCATTTACACGCCTCTACTAGATATATTTTCTTGTCCGCTGGAAGGAGTCGTACAAAATTCTGCATTTGTCATTCGAGTATCCTTATGTCCGGAGCTAGCTTTGAATAATTGTTGGAGTGGCATGTCATGTTTATTTCCATTTCTAGCCTAGTCCTTTAAAAAAGGAGATTCCTGGGATTCAAGGAGGTTTAGAGTGCAGCTATGCCAACATTGATATAATACCTGTAGTGCTATTTGTTAACTGATATGAAATAAAAAGAAATAATGTTATCCACTTATTATTGAATTTGTGCTTTCAGACCGAAAGACAATGGACTTCTCAGTTCTCACCGACGTTCATAAGCCATAGCTGTGTTTGGTTCATTTCTAGTTGTTTTTGTTACAGGACAGATAGAAGAAAATTATTGGCGCTCTGACAAATCCAACTGAGGTTTTCTTGGACTACAGATGAAGCGGGCTCGAAGGGCGTATGTGCAAGAGATGACTGATGAGGGATGCTAGTGAAATTGATGAACTTGTTACGGGCGTGCTGGCGACCGTCATCGAACCGGCATGCCCGAACAGGCTCAGATGTTACCGGTAGGCAGGATGGACTTCTATGGTACAAGGACGCCGGGCAACATGTCAATGGGGAGTTCTCCATGGCTGTTGTTCAGGCAAATAACTTACTTGAGGACCAGTGTCAGATCGAGTCGGGCCCACTGAGTTTTCTAGATTCTGGACCATATGGCACTTTCGTTGGTGTTTACGATGGGCATGGTGGTCCAGAGACGGCCTGCTATATCAATGATCATCTTTTCCAGAATCTGAAAAGTAACTTGCTAACCTTTAAATCTGTGCAGTAGCACTATTCCCGTTTCTTAGCACTATATCTGCATTTGGCTTTCAGTTTGCACATAAAGGAGATCATCCATTTTTTCATGGCTTGTATTTAGGATTTGCATCTGAGCAGAATGCAATGTCTGCTGATGTACTGAAGAAGGCATATGAAGCTACAGAAGATGGATTCTTCTCCATTGTTACCAAACAATGGCCTGTAAAGCCTCAGATAGCAGCTGTCGGCTCATGCTGCCTGGTCGGTGTAATTTGTGGTGGCATGCTTTATGTTGCCAATGTTGGGGATTCCCGTGTCGTTTTAGGAAAACATGTTAAGGCCACTGGAGAAGTTTTGGCTGTCCAACTGTCAGCAGAACATAATGTTAGTATTGCGTCCGTGAGAAAAGAACTGCAGTCAATGCACCCAGAAGATAGGCACATTGTTGTTCTCAAGCACAATGTTTGGCGTGTTAAAGGACTAATTCAGGTGTGTATTCTATATCTGAGAACCATTTACAGCTTTCAGATTTTGTTAGAATTGTCATCACATGGCCCTGCTCGGTACAACTCCCTCTCCAAGATTTTTTTTGGAACTGGTCGTTGCTAGCTCCAGAAATTCTTGGAATTGGAGCTGCAGGCATGTTGAGGGTATTTAGTTGAGCAGGTTTGTTACTTTTTTAGATTGAGCACATATGTTTAAGCTACATATTTTGTTCCAAATCCTGCATGAATCCCATGTCTGGAGCTGTGCCAAGCATGATGTTTGGTCGTCTTTAACTATCTGTTAGTGCTGTTACTAAATGACACCAGCCGGGTAGGCATTTGGATATAAAAGTGGTTTGTGGGTGCTATTTGTAGTACAATAGAATATTCTTACTGCTATTTGTAGTACAATAAAATATTCTTACTCACTTTGTGTTATGATTGATCATAGCGCCAGCCGCCATTCTTTTTTTTTGGAGCTTTAGAATTGGATGTGTGGGGGGGTTTACTTTTTCAGTACCAATTGTTAGTGCCTGAAGCATAATAGCATTAAGCTCTTCGTCAGTAGTTACTATTATTGCTAAAGTGTATTTGGTGAATATCATGTTCATTTATATTTATTTGTCAATCAGCTTAACTTTTTATTACTGAAAATGCTCTAGCCCCCCATTACCCTTCAACTTCAGTTTTTTGTATAGGTAGCTATTATATCCAATCTGTTCATGGTTTAATTGCCTGTTAATCTGCATTCTGAAGGACTTGAATCTGATCCCTGTGTATCTAACATACCCAACTGGCTTGCTAAGTTGCTATGATAAGATGTTAAGTTTGTGAATTTTTATTCTATGAGTGACAGCTAGCAAATTTGACAATGCTTTGTAAATTGTCACATGTCTAGCCTACCCCAACTTGCTTGGGACTAAAAGTCTTTGTTGTTATTGTTGTTGTATATCAATTATTGAGTTTTATCTATCGTGCATTGCAGGTTTGTAGATCAATTGGTGATGCATATCTCAAAAAGCAAGAGTTCAACAGGGAACCCCTATATGCAAAATTTCGCCTCCGTGAACCTTTTCACAAGCCAATACTAAGTTCAGAACCATCAATCAGTGTGCAACCACTACAACCACACGACCAGTTTCTCATATTTGCATCTGATGGACTTTGGGAGCAGTTAACCAACCAAGAGGCAGTTGATATTGTTCGAAGTAGCCCCCGCAGTGTAAGTTGTTTCCCCCTGTTGTATTTCATATTACTTTGGATACTCACTACAAGCTTCCGTTGATGGGGCATGGACTATGTGATTAAGATAATATGATGAATTTGCGTACTGTATAGCTGTTTATTGCTACACAAAAAGTTGCATCTTTTAAAAAAGCTGAATACCTTCTACAAATATCATTGATTTCATAGTTACAGAAATATAACCTTGGGCACTGTGCACATGTGTCATGGGGCGGCAGCCCAGGGCATGGAGGCCTATATGGATAAGCTCAGGGTTAGGGTTAGTGGATAAAGATTAAATTAGATAAGATTGAGTTAGTTACTTGGGATTATATTAGATTGAGTTAGTTACTTGGGATTATATTAGATTGAGTTAGTTACTTGGGGGGCAAGTCTTCCTATCTATATAAGGATGGATTATACCTCCTTAAGCGGGAATCAATCAATGAAGAAGAATTAGTCTCAGATTAATACTCTAGTCTCCCCCAAGCTGACTCCGCCCGGCTACTTTCCCGGCGCTGTTTATCCCCCCTATGAACTAGGATTCATAAAATCTGGTATCAGATTCCAGGCCATCCTCCCCACCACTTCTGCCACCCAAATCCATCTCTTCACCACATCCGACGCAGCCTCACCAACCTCTGTTATGGCTGCTACGGCAGAACCCAACACATCCGACCTAGTCACCATCATCCAATCCCTTGCACCAACAGAGGAATCCCTCAAGTTGTCGGTCACCGAACTCCAGTAGGACCATCGAATCGAGTCCTCTGCCCTGGGCGGGAAGCCGGGAAGGGACAACACACCGGCGTCTGGCGATCATCACCAGGATTGACCCCCACGGTTCCAGAAGTTGGACTTCCCAAAGTATGATGGCAAAACTGATTCATTGGTGTTCCTTAATCGATGTGAGTCCTACTTCCATCAACAACGCATCATCGACGAGGAACGCGTGTGAATGGCCTCCTACAACCTCGACGATGTCGCCTAGCTGTGGTTCATCCAAATACAGCAAGATGAGGGCACTCCATCATGGCGCCGCTTCTCCGAACTCCTGAACCTGCGCTTCGGACCCCCGTGCGTTCAAACCCGCTCGACGAGCTTGCTGCATGCCGCCGAACGGGCTCGGTGGTCGACTACCAGGACCGCTTTCAAGCCCGCCTACCACGTGTATATTTGGAGCAGGCCCGATCTGCTATCCTCTAGCTCCGTGATCTACTCGCGGCAAAGGTGGAGTCTGACTGCCGATCAGCGGCGGCAACATGACTGTAAGCGGCTGCACGTGGCTTCCTGGCGCAGCGTCCAGTGCAGCAGGTTGCGGCTGTGGCGCGGCTGCAGGCAGCGACTTGTCGCCTTCAGGCCGCGACACGTGGCTTCCTGGCGCGACATCAAGCACGGCAAGCGGCAACGCGGCTGCAAGCCGTGGGCTGTCGTTCTCTGGCTCATCGACTTGCATCGATATTGTGCGTTGAACAACACGCATCACTTGGGGCGGCAAGGCCTTCAGTAGGGTTGGCCGATCCTCCACTGCAGTTTACCGTCCTGATCCATGGCCATGTGGATGACAAGAACACGTCTAGTTGGGTGGCGCTGTCTCCACTGGAACTCGCGGTAGCTCAGGTCGTACAATTGGTGAGCTGCCACGTCCTGGCCTTTGTAGCCTGGACGAGGTTGTTCCCATAGGATCCAAGGGACCAACCTTGGCATATGTTAGGTTCTTTATTTTATTTGCAAATAAATTAAAGCCGAGATGTAAAAGGCTTCTAGTTAGGGTTGCACTTTCATGTGCATATCAAGTTAGACAGCAAGACTGTTGCCATTTACCCCATTACAGCTCGAGGACGAGCTGTCTTCGAAGGGTGGGGAATGTCATGGGGCGGCAGCCCAGGGCAGGAGGCCCATAGGTATAATCTCAGGGTTAGGATTAGTGGATAAAGATTAGATTAGATAAGATTGAGTTAGTTACTTAGGATTAGATTAGATTGAGTTAGTTAAATGGGGGCAAGTCTTCCTATCTATATAAGGATGTGTTGTAAGAATTAGTCTCAGATCTCTAATACTCTAGTCTCTCCAAAGCAGACTCCACCCTACTACTTTCCCGGCGCTGTTTATCCCCCTATGAACTAGGATTCATAACAACATGCATTATAGTGTTTGTTTTGAAATATGTTTAAACAAAATAGAAGGAACAAATATGAAATATCTTCTGTTTAGTGCTAAGTACTAACTGCAGCGCCTAATGCTGCACATCTCTGTTTGATCTTGCAGGGCTGTGCTAGGAGGCTGATAAGAGCGGCACTGCAAGAGGCAGCCAAGAAAAGAGAGATGAGGTACTCGGACCTCAAGAAGATTGACCGCGGTGTTCGCCGCCACTTCCACGACGACATAACAGTCATAGTAGTGTTCCTTGACTCCGGCCTCGTAAGCCAGGCGAGCACACACCGAGGTCCAACTCTTTCCTTGCGAGGCGGTGGCGGCAGCGCTGGCCTGCGCAGCAACACACTTGCACCTACGTGACTATAAAGTGCCTGGTGGAGTGGAGGCTACTGACTGAAGGTGGTTTTCTTTCCTTGTGTCGAATGTGTTATATATGTACTTGTACCAGCCAAGATCATTCATCCCCCCCCCTAAAATGGTGTAAAGAAGTAGGAGAGGCGCCGAAGTTCCTCACCAGCGTATCTGAATGCCCTCAATGGTGTCAAGTTGTGGACTCAAGTGGATAGCTTCGCTGAATCTTCTGATGATGCTCTGTGGAAAGCTCGAATCCTTTCCACCTGAAAAAGCAAGTAATATGTCTTCCAGTGCTGGAATTAACCCCTAGTGCATATATATATGTATGAAATAATAATAAGGCAAAAGGAGGAGTAACTTATTTAACTAATGCTGTGAGGTGTATTTATGTTTTGTATGTGTACTGCTTTTGACTGCTACTGCATCTACTGTTGTTAATTGACCACTGGTGAAGTGAAATCACTGGTTTCGTCTTGCTGTCTCACTGTTACTAGTTGTTCACAGCATTGCTGGTTTGACTGTTCCTACTATATACATATAGTTTATATATTATAAACTCTGGACTTTCAATAGATAGAGGAAGTCCAGGCCAGACACACCATATGGTTGAGCCGAACCAGGTCCGGATGTTTATAAAAACACCCTAGACCCTATGGATTAGGGTTTCGGGGTCTAGCGGTGGGTGCAACTGTGTGAGGTGTGAGAGGTTGCGAGCGACGGTCGGACGTCGATGACGACTTTTTGTGGCGCGAAACGCGAGTGGCGTTGTGATGCGACGTCTGTGAGCGGCAGCACTAGGCAAGTGGTGGCTCGAGACGCGAGCGTCGCAGCGGCCGTGACTGTCCTAGGCACGAGCGGTTACGGTGACCGCGACCTCCTGAGGCGCAATCTGTGGTGGTGACAACAACCTTTCGAGACACGAGCGGTGCTGGCTGCGTTGATCGTCCGTGGTAGCATCCGAAGACAACGATCTCCTTCGATGCGGTGCATCAGAGGGCGTCCTCCTCCGACGACCACCTTCAACCCGATGGCCTCTGAGGCGTCCTTTGATCTGGCGGTCTCGGAATCGTCCTCCGGCGATGAACTATTTGATTTATGTTTATGCATCAATGATTATATTTTATATCTGCTACTTACACTATTTATACATTTCAGTGATATTTTTTACGATGATAAATACGATTTTTACGTCTGCCGTAATTTTTGGATCTACATAAAAATAGAAACTGTATGCATTCGACTCCCATAATTTTTGGATCTATCATAAAAATATGATCGAATACAACGCACCAGAGTTATCAACCACTCACATGACTCGGTATTTACACACATGACTACGGGGGTTTATGCTTAAAACTTAAGGTTTTTATGCTCAAATCTAGAGATGTGTCTACCAGTGTACCACATGACAATTTTTTATGTAGCGTTCCATATTATATAAATATCAAGACCGTGTATCATAATTAGTATAAGTATATATTATAAACTGGTTGTAATGAGTCTAGCTGCATGGTTGTTGGAGCGATACTATATTTATGGAGGAAATAAAGCATCTAAAATAATATTTTATTGTTTTCATGCATGTCAATCAATTTCTTTTCATCGCACATTCCTGTCATCCTAAATTTATGTGCATGTAGTACGAAACATATTTTTACGTAGCGTATCAAATTGCATAAATAACTACACAATTTAGCATAATTAGTAACAACAAATATCATAAACTGGTTCTAACGAGGCTATTGCATGGCTGTTGGATCAATCCTATATTTATGGAGCCATCTAATTTTTGCGCGCATGCGATGGAAACAAAAATGTCATCCAAAATTTACGCACGATCTACTATAAATATCGAATCTACCATAAAAATATGATCTGCATGCATGCGCATGTGCACGTAATTCAGTGGTTGGGAGGGTTCTTTATGCTATGTGAATTATTTACACTATTTTTGTAAACTATTTACACTATTTGCGTAAAAAATAGAACTGCAATTTATGGCTTGCGTCTCACGCGGGAGGTTGGTTGTTGGATCGGGAGGAGTTTGACTGATGCATGTGGGGGAGGTTGACATTGTGCATGGACGAGGGATGCACCTGACAGCCTGGCGTGGGGTGTAGGTGGACGTGCTGGTACGTTCCAGCCAGATCGGAGTGGTCGGTCAGAGCTTCTTTTAACATTTAGAAGCCCCGGCTCACAATATATATATATATATATATATATATATATATATATATATATCGGCGTTTCGAGACAGGGGGGTCCCTAAGCCGACGAGTGAGTGTGCTGCGTGCCCCAGCCCAGATGGGTCGAGCGCGTGGGCGAGCGCGGAGGGGGGAGAGGCGAGGCGGCCGGAGCCGAGCGTGAGAGAGGTGGAAGTCCCGCGGCCTTCGTGTTCGTCCCGCGCCCAGGTCGGGTGCGCTTGCAGTAGGGGGGTTACAAGCGTCCACGCGGGTGAGGGAAGCGAGCGGCCCCAAGAGAGCGCCTGTCCCGTCCTCGGTCCCGCGCGGCCAACCTTCTCTGAGAAGGCCCTGGTCCTTCCTTTTATAGTCGTAAGGAGAGGACCCAGGTGTACAATGGGGATGTAGCAGAGTGCTACGTGTCTAGCGGAGGGAGAGCTAGTGCCCTAGGTACATGCCGATGTGGCAGCCGGAGAGATCTGGGCATCCTGCTGGCGTGATGTCGTGGCTATCGGAGGTGCGGCGGAGCCTGATGGAGGGACAGCTGTTGGAGCGGTCGAGTCCCTGCTGACGTTGTCCTGCTGCCGTAAGAGAGCTGGGGGCCGCCGTCGTCATAGAGCTCGTGGAGTGCCATCATTGCCCCTCTGGCGGAGCTGGCCGGACGAGACGCCGGTCTTGTTCTCCGTGACCCGAGTCGATTCGGGGTAGGATGATGATGACGTTTCCTGTTGACGTGGCGGTCTGTGCTCTAGGCAGGGCGACGTGGGGTTTCCTCCGAAGCCAAGGTTGAGTCTGCCTTCTGCTGCCGTGGCCGAGCCCGAGCCAGGGGGTCGGGCGAGGCGGAAGTCGTCCGGCCGAGGCCAGGGCGGAGTCCGAGCCCTGGGGTCGGGCGAGGCGGAGTTTCGTCGTCTTCCGGGTCTTAGCCCGAGTCCGAGCCCTGGGGTCGGGCGGAGTGGAGTTCGCTGTCTTCCGGGTCTTAGCCTGAGTCCGAGCCCTGGGGTCGGGCGGAGCGGAGTTCGCCGTCTTCCGGGTCCTAGCCCGAGTCCGAGCCCTGGGGTCGGGCGGAGCGGAGTTCGCCGTCTTCCGGGTCCTAGCCCGAGTCCGAGCCCTGGGGTCGGGCGGAGTGGAGTTCGCCGTCTTCCGGGTCTTAGCCCGAGTCCGAGCCCTGGGTCGGGCGGAGCGGAGTTCGCCGTCTTCCGGGTCTTAGCCCGAGTCCGAGCCCTGGGGTCGGGCGGAGCGGAGTTCGCCGTCTTCCGGGTCTTTGCCCGAGTCCGAGCCCTGGGGTCGGGCGGAGCGGAGTTCGCCGTCTTCCGGGTCCTAGCCCGAGTCCGAGCCCTGGGGTCGGGCGGAGCGGAGTTCGCCGTGGCGCCTTTGGCAAGGCCTAATTGCCTGTCAGACTCACTCTGTCGAGTGGCACTGCAGTCGGGGTGGCGCAGGCGGCGCTGTCCTTCTGTCAGACTGGCCAGTGGAGCGGTGGAGTGACGGCGGTCACCTCGGCTCTGCCGGGGGCGCGTGTCAGGATAGAGGTGTCAGGCCACCTTTGCGTTAAATGCCCCTGCAATTTGGTGAGTCGGTGTGGTGATTTAGTCAAGGTTGCTTCTGAGCGAAACCAAGACCTTGGGCAAGCCGGTGATGTGTCCGCCATAAAAAGGGGGCCTCGGGCGAGACGGAAGTCTCTCGAGGTCGGCTGCCTTCGGCCGAGGCTAGGCTCGGGTGAAGCGTGATCGAGTCACTCGTGTGGACTGATCCCTGACTTAATCGTGCCCATCAGGCCTTTGCAGCTTTATGCTGATGGGGGTTACCAGCTGAGAATTAGGCGTCTTGAGGGTACCCCTAATTATGGTCCCCGACAATATAGTACTAAATAAGTTTAAGTTTTATTGGATTTTATATGAAGTATATTTTCACAGTATATGTATTTGAAGTTATTCATGTTGATGATATATTGTACAAATTTAGTTAAATTTAGAGTAATTTGAGTTTGACCGGGCCTAGAATGGCATCATTTGTATTTTTCTCATAAGCTGGATCATTGTGAAATATATTTTCATAGTATAGCTATTTAGAATCATACATGTCGACAATGTTTTTTTATAAACTTAATTAAATTTTAAATAATTTGAATTAGATCAGGCCCGAAATTGCACGATCTGCTCTAAACAGCATTAGTGTCCTAGATATTCATGTATCGTTTTAGTGAGTGGGTCTTTGATATTTATTTTCGAATTTATTGTTAGTTATATAAACGAGTCAAACTCAATAAATCCTAACATTTTATACGTTTTACATATATAGATTTTTTGAAAGGGATGTAATTAAATCGCCTAACACAAGTCTGTCCATTACTCCCTTTGAAAACAACCCTACTTGACTTTATGAATATAAATGTTTCCCTTTTGTTTGGATCAATGAGGAGGAGAAAAAACACATCCACCCGTGAGGCGAAATAAAGAAAGTCGACTGTACGACTGATGCATGAGCAAGTCACGTATGGCAGGCAGAAACTCACATGCTATTGCTCCTTTCAATTAAAACAAGAAATTCGTTGTGACCTACAGCCCATTTTTTGACAACCTTGGCCCAACAACAGGCCCATCTACCCACACACTATCCTCTCCCTCAGTGCTCACGTCTCCACCGGTCCACCCCCTCGGCAGCTCAATGGCAGCTGCGACGGCGCCACCGCCGGCGGCGGTTGCCACCACCCTCTCGGGCCTCATGCGCTGCCAGAACATCCGTAGCAGCAGGCCTAGAGCCTTCTACGCGAGGTGCGCCTCCTCCAACGCGAGCGCGGAGGCGGCGGAGAGCCGGAAGGGAGGCCACGGCGGGACGCGCCTGGAGGAAGCCGTGCCCGTCGGCGAGGGGCGCTCGAGGGTAGACGCCTGGATATCGGCGCGTCTCGGCGGCGGGGGCGTTAGCCGCGCGCGCGTGCAGGCCAGCATCCGGGCCGGGCTTGTCGCCGTCAATGGCCGCCCGGTCTCCAAGGTGCCACTGCTACCCCGTGTCTCTAGGCTCTGTTTGCTTCCTGTCAAGCGAGGTCGGATGATCCTTGTGTTAGCAGAACTGTGGAATATGCTGCTTATACATTATTGTAGCTGATTTGTAGCTTAAACTACAACTCTGATTCCGGACGAGACAATTCACAAGGTATATGAGGGCATGCAGCACCAATTGTACTTCACTTTGTGCATTGTAGGTTTCGCATACTGTGAAGGGAGGGGACTTGGTCAGCTGCACGGTGTCAGAGCTACAGCCGCTGAGGGCAGAGGCGGAGGACATCCCGCTGGACATCGTTTATGAGGATGACCATGTTCTTGTTGTCAACAAGCCGGCTCATATGGTTGTTCACCCGGCGCCAGGAAATGCCAAAGGCACATTAGTCAATGCTATACTTCATCACTGCAAGATCTCCACATTTACCTGTTTAGCACGCAGCTCAGCTGGTGATGAATGCCCGGATTCTACGGATGAAGACACTGATGTATTTCATGTGGATCAGTTTGCTGCTGAAGATGTAAGTTCAGAAGTCCGGAATGCTCTTGTGCGCCCTGGTATTGTGCACAGGCTGGATAAGGGGACAAGTGGGCTTCTTGTTGTTGCTAAGGTATTGAATTCTGAGTTGTGATAGCCACCCATTTTTTTTTTAAAAAATAAACCTGGTACTTCAGAATCTTTTATGAAATCTGTGCGTATAATACAGACTTATGCTGAACTCTCCCATTTTTCTTTGTCTTTCTTCTTTGGGACAGGATGAGCATTCTCATGCTCGATTAGCAGAACAGTTCAAGCTGCATACAATCCGTAGGGTATACATCAGTCTTACTTGTGGCGCACCTAATCCAAATTCTGGCAGGATTGAGGCTTCTATTGCACGTGATCCTAACAATCGGATTCGTATGACTGCTATTGCTGGATCAGGCCACAGATATGCACGGAATGCTGCTAGTAGGTGATCCAAGCTGCCACTTGTGCCCCTTCTTTTGGATCCTTATATGACGTTGCCTCCTCAATGCTTTTCCACTTGAATTAAAATGCATCCTAGGTCTAGTACTAACGATGTTGATTATGTAGTTCGAAGCTATTTGCATTGTTCAGATATGGTTGATTACTGTGACCATTCTGTTTCGACATCTTAATTGTAAGCACCCATGTAAGCAGGTAGGAGTGAGGAGCTAGAAGGACCCATGTCAAAATAGTCAATGGCTGTAATAATGTCCAGTTACTTAATCCAGTCATAAAATGATAAAAATGAGTTTACATTTACACTAGAGGGTTGCCATGACCATGCGAAAAGCGGAAATCTGAATTCTAAATGGGAACTCATGAAACTAAGTATTTTCTGAACTTGAACCTAATTTAAAGGCTTTCATGTGTAATTTGGCTCATTTAGGAAACTTGTTTTGTTTGGGAAAAAAATCATACAGGTACAAAGTAAGAGAGGTCTTTGCTGGTGGCGGATCCGCACTAGTTGAGTGGAGACTAGAGACAGGACGCACTCATCAGGTAACCATATCCCATGATAGTTTAGTTTTTTTTTTTTTGGAAGAGAACCATCAACACCTAGTAATGTTCTTATACAAGAATGTAAAAGATTTCGTCTTTCTAAACTATTTATTAATGTCATAATGTGCATGTCATCTGGATTACTCTCTTGTTTATTGAAGAGTAGCGCTAAGGGTATGCACAACCCCATTTAATATGGGGTCTCTCGAGGATTCTCCATAACTCTTAATTGTATTTATGGTCTAGTGTCTCAGGGTTGTATTATACAGTCTCTTAACTGTCTCTTGTACTTGGAAAACCAAACCACTGTTGCAGTCTCAGAGTCTCTTAACTGTCTCTTGTACTTGGAAAACCGAACCACTGTCTCAGAGTTGTACATACCCTAATACTAATGAGCATTGGTGATAGTTACATTTTGGTCTCCACACATGTCTGTCATTAAGCTTGGGAAACTCTCCTAAATACGATGACTTATGTACTGACTTTGGAGTCGGTGATGATCAGATCCGGGCGCATGCAAAGTACATAGGGATCCCTCTTCTCGGCGACGAAACATATGGAGGTACCCAGAGCATGGCGTTATCGCTCCTGAGACCAAGGAGTCCTTCGAAATATCACAGCGGCCTTTCGAATCTGTTGTCTAAAGTGGACAGGCCTTGCCTTCATGCTGCATCGCTTGGGTAGGTATCATACAACACAGGTATTTACTATTATAGTACTTCTTTTATCAGGCTTCTCTCTTCTAGTACTTATAATTTTATCTACTCTATAATAGTAATCATAAGTGAATCTATCCTATAAAATGGTACTCTAATCCATTTTAAATTCTTTTCATTTTATTTTCTTATTTTTCACTACAGAATTACCATACTGCTCTATCAGTTCTAGCAGGAATTAAATAAACTCACGAATAACTGCAAATTACTAATATCGGTGTGTTGCTTGTTTGGATGTTATTGGCCGGTTGAGACCTGCGAATCACGATTCTCACGAGCAACTGTTTAAACTTTCTTGTCAAGATAGATAGTGTTCTTGTATATGTTTATTTTATTTGGCATGCAGATGGAAAACGAACAACAAACAAGAGGATCGCTGGGACCTAGTCAGGCGGTTCATGTGAATGATAGCTATTGTGATATATATAACATAACCAGTCAGTTTGCCAGCAATAAACATGTATTTAGATATTACACTTGTTGTCTTGTTGATGCATCTGAGACTACACCTGCAATAGCTAGCTGAAGTTATGCATTCGTGATGAACAGAGGTGCGAAGGGAGAGATGAAAAGAAGTGAGTCAGGTTAATTGAAGTGGTGATAAATACTAAAAGAAAATAAAAATGATTAAAAAGTGGTTGGAGTATTATTTTAAAGGATATGTTCACTTATGAATACTATCACGGAGAAATTAAAATTGTAAGTACTAAAAGAGAGAAGCCTAATAAAATGAATATCATAATAGCAAAAAGCTCGAAACATGTATGATGTATCTTGTGTTTTTTGAAAGTTCAGGATGTGATTACCGTCTTCTGATCTTCTCCCCCCAGATTCAAGCACCCACGTTCAGGAAAGGTCCTTGAGTTCTCGTGCCCCCCGCCAGATGATTTCTTGGAGGTGCTTGGTGAATTGCGACGTGTTACGTCTAGGTCCAGTGATGCCCCAAATGGTGATGGTGTTTTCCGGTGAGGGAGATGGATAGAACCAAGGCTGAGGATGTGGAACAAGACATGGGAACCCTTGGAGATTTGTTCCAGGCTCCTAGAAAGAGAAAAGTGTTTCGTACGAGTTTTCCTGATGGCTGGTGGAAGTGAGAGGGAAATGAGTAGGAGAATCTGTATGCTTTCGGCTGGGCTCATCAGTACACACGCATTTGTTTTGGGCTCCGATTCATGGGCTTCCAGCAGGAAGAACTTCACGGGATTCGATTGATCGATTCTTCATTCTTTTCTTTTCTTTTTTTTCTCCTACTACAGTTGCCCGCCAATGCTCGGCGAGCAAAGAGGCCTGAGAGTATAGATGTCCAAACGGGCGGCCCGGCCCGGCTCAGCCCGAGCACGACTTGGCCTGGCCCGTTTGAGCCCGGCACGGTTAGGCCCGATCACTTAACCGGGCCGTGCCGGGCCGCCCGACGTGCCTAGACTGCTACCCGAGCACGGCACGGTGGAGGCCCGACCGTGCCAGGCTGACCCAAATAGCACGACCCATTTAGCAGCCTGAGCCGGCCCGAGCCCGCAAATCACACAACCATACTTAGCACAAAAAACCTAAAACTGACATCACAAAATCCTCCCCCTGTACACACTATGCCGCAGTATAATAAGCCGTACATTAATTAGCGACCAAACAACACAGCTCACAAGATATATACAATACAACAACCTATACAAATGTGCATGAATGGATTTACCAAAGGTACACTCAACGTAGACATATTCTACAGAATCGAGATAGGATGGTTCCTCTATAAAGGTAATACGTAGCATTTTGTTTCTCCAACACCTGTACATGTAATAAACATCAGTCACCTGTAGACTCTTCGTATGTACCTCTGCACATGTAGTGAGATCTTCTTAAACCGAAATACTGTAACACATAGTAAGATCGCAGACCACCGGCTCTTTCTCGAAACATGAGCAGACAGTCACCAAAAGCCTGATCTGAGCAGAGCAGAGCATCCGAGCAGAGAGCGTCGCAGCCTGAGAAGAAGCAGCCGAGCAGAGAGCAGGGAGCCCGTCGCGGCCTAAGAAGAGGGAGCAGGGAGCGCCGCCGCGCCGAGAGGACGGAGCCCGCCGCGGCCTGAGAGGAGGGAGCAGGGAGCGCCGCCGCGCCGAGGCCCGAGAGGAGAGAGGGAGCGTCGCCGCCGTGCCGAGAGCAGGGAGCGCAGAGCTCCGCGCCGAGAGGAGAGAGCCCGCGACCCGCGCCGAGCGGAGGGAGCAGGGAGCGTCGCGCCGAGGTCCGAGAGGAGGGAGGGAGCACCGCCGCCGCACGGAGAGCCAGGACACAAGAGCGAGAGTGCGTTAGGTTAGGGTTAGGGCGCCAGATGCGCACGATTTATACAGACGGTGTGGGCGTGCGGCTGCGGGCTGCTTAGGGTAAGGGCGAAGTTGGGCCGTTCGTGGCTCGCGTGAGGCAGCCCAGTACGGTACCTAAGTTGTTGAACAGGCCGGTTTAAAGGCCCGGCCGATAACGGGCTGTGCCCGGGCTAGCCCAACGGGCTCAAATGTCTGTCGAGCCCGGCACGCTCTACGGGCCGGGCTCAGCCCGGACCCGCTTCAAACCGTGCCGTGTCGGGCTCGTGTCGGGCTAAAAACACGTGCTTCGTGCCGGGCTAACGGGACACGTGCTTTTTGGACATCTATACCTGAGAGCAACAGAAGGTGGTCAGGCTTTTGCTGCAAAACAAGCAAACAGACAGGACGACGAAGTGTGGCGTGCAAATGGATGGCAACGAGCAGGTAGCCTTTCCTACGCATCGCCT
The DNA here is from genome assembly GCF_902167145.1 of Zea mays. Lineage (NCBI taxonomy): Eukaryota > Viridiplantae > Streptophyta > Magnoliopsida > Poales > Poaceae > Zea > Zea mays. Next base: position 93,316,428 of record NC_050101.1, read on the forward strand.
TCGGATCATCATGCCTTGCCCCAAGCCCCCAAGTCGAAGAGGCATCCGGCAACCGGCATCCCTCACCGGCTGCCGGCCAAGCAGTTCACAGTTGAGTCCCTCCTCGTCCCGCCCACCACCTCCGCACTGTCCGACTGGGATCCGGCCACGTCCCTGCCAGCACACTGCGCCTTCTCGGGCGTCACCTGCGAGGTCGCCACGTCGTCGCGATCAACCTCACGGCCGTGCCACTCCACGAGGGCGCGCTCCCGCTCGAGGTCGCGCTGCTCGACGCGCTCGCCAGCCTCACCGTTGCTGCCTGCTCGGGCCGCTTGCCGCCGCCCGCCGGCGCTCGCGCCCATGCCCACGCTCTGCCACCTCAACCTCTCCAACAACCTCAGCGGGCCCTTCTATCAGCCCTCCTACACAAGAGGCGGTTGCGCCAATCACGGACGACAAGGATGGAGATAGCCGGGGTCTGCCGAGGCAAGCAACGGAGCATATCCAAGGCGTGAGAAACGTGGCAACGTCTGTATTACTAGGCCGAGTTGGTCGTGTAAGGGTTATCTAGACCGAGCTGCCGATAAAGTATAAAGGATATAACTCAGGCAATTGTAAGGACATCGAAAAACAGAGAACAAAATATCAACTCGTTGCCATCACGTGACCTTCTTCCCCACGTCTCCCATCTCTGCTGCTTCCACTCTTTCCTGCTCTATAGACTTCTAGAAAGTGCTAACATTTGGTACCAGAGGTCAGCATCCTGGATCCGCTTGGAATAGTGCCTCAGCGTCCACGATCTAGTGCTATGGATTCGTTCGACGCCACTGCTCGCAAGGTGCTCGACGAAATGCGCCTGATGGAAGCTCGCCTTATTGAGAAGATTGTCGGTCGCTGTGACGGCGTCGAGCGCCGTGTGGACACGCGGTGCGACGAGCTCCACAACCATTTCACAACGCGCTGCTACACCATCCAGCAGCAAGCCGAACATGTCTTCGACGAGGGTCCTATCTTCGACGAGGAACCTGTATTCGAGGGAAAACCGTTTCTCTCCATCACCGAACTCATCCCAACCGGCGCGTTACCGAACTCATCACCACCGGCGCCGGATACAGCTCCAACAGCTCCATCCACGGGGGCAGCAGATCCGCGCTGTCCTACCTCACCCCCATCCGCGAGGCTGCCAGCGGGACCCTCGCTTCCGACGACCGACTGCTAGAGCCAACTCAAGCAGCCCATCGACATGTACAACACGACATGCAAGGAAACCATCAACACCAAGCAGCGGGCCAAGGTGATGCAGTCGATGAAGTTGGAGGAGACCAAGCACACCGAGGAGGCTGCTCGGGCAGTGGCCGAGATGGATAAGGCTAAGTGTCGCGCGACCATGGAGGTAGCCGCGGCGGTGCAGAGATTGGTCGACCTAGAGGCGCAGCGGCGCCGCACCGCAGAGGTGCGCGCCACGGAGCTGCACAGATCCAACCTCGCCTGCCTGGAGCAGCTCGTCGTCGACACTGCGGTGTTCGCGGGCACAACCAACGACACTGTTCAGATCATCGACATCTCCCTCGAGCTCGGCGTACCGCTTCACCTCATAAAGGAGCTCGTCCTACGTGGCCCCGTCGACGTGACCAACAGCTACATCCGAAGCACCTGGCGAATGCACGACGAGGAGGAGGTGGTTCCCAACACCTTGCCCAACAAGTGTTTGATGAATTGCTTCATCGGCGGCCTCGACGTCGACAGCCACCTGTGGGCGAATAACTCTACCACTGCTGACCATGACAGGGTAGGCCTGAGTCTGCTCTGGTGGCTCAAGAACCATACGTCCTTACAGAGGTTTGGCAGTTGGGACCACTTCATCACGTTGGGGCACATCTTCATCGATCTTGAGCCTTTAATTCACAGCCAGAGAACCATCAAGCATATCCTAGCAATTATCGCTAGCATCAGCAATGCTCAGGCTCTCATTTTCACCACGAGCATGATTTGGGTGTTGTGCAAAGCGGGGAAGCTAAGGGAGGCTGAGGAGTTGTTTGACCAGATAGAGACAGAAGGAGTTGTGCCTTATGCGTACGTGTATAATACAATACTCATGGCATTCATAACCGGAGGGTACACTGCAATGGAGAGGATAACACAATGGAACCTTGCTTTCATAGAGCACAGTGAACAAGGTGACAGGTACATGGAGTTGGCTCAATGAGTTGCTAGTGTTGGACTTGTTGGTGAAAGTCGCCTAGAGGGGGAGTGAATAGGGCGAAACTGAAATTTACAAAGTTAATCACAACTACAAGCCGGGTTAGCGTTAGAAATATAATCGAGTCCGAGAGAGAGGGTGCAAAACAAATCACAAGCGAATAAAGAGTGTGACACGCAGATTTGTTTTACCGAGGTTCGGTTCTTGCAAACCTACTCCTCGTTGAGGTGGTCACAAAGACCGGGTCTCTTTCACCCCTTTCCCTCTCTCAAACGGTCCCTCGGACCGAGTGAGCTTCTTCTTCTCAAACAATTGGAACACAAAGTTCCCGCAAGTACCACCACACAATTGGTGTCTCTTGCCTCAATTACAAGTGAGTTTGATTTCAAGAAAGATTGAGAAAGAAAAGAAGCAATCCAAGCGCAAGAGCTCAAAAGAACACAACAAATCTCTCTCACTAGTCACTAAAGCTTTGAGTGGAATTGGGAGAGAATTTGATCTCTTGAGTGTGTCTAGAATTGAATGCTAGAGCTCTTGTAAGTAGTTGGAAGGTGGAAAACTTGGATGACTTGAATGTGGGGTGGTTGGGGGTATTTATAATCCCAACCACCAAACTAGCCGTTTGGTGGAGGCTGCTGTCGCATGGCGCACCGGACAGTCCGGTGCGCCACCGGACAGTCCGGTGCGCCACCGGACACTGTCCGGCGCGCTAGCCACGTCACCAGGCCGTTGGGTTTCGACCGTTGGAGTTCTGACGTGTGGGCCTGCCTGGCTGTCCGGTGGTGCACCGGACAAGCACTGTAGGCTGTCCGGTGTGCCACCCGCGTGTGCTCTGCTCCTCTGCGCGCGCTGGCGCGCATTTAATGCGTTGCAGACAACGGTTGGCGCGAAGTAGTCGTTGCTCCGCTGGCTCACTGGACAGTCCGGTGTACACCGAACATGTCCGGTGAATTATAGCGGAGCGGGAATCCGAAGCTGGCGAGTTCAGAGTCACTCTCCTCTGGAGCACCGGACACTGTCCGGTGTGCACCGGACATGTCCGGTGAATTATAGCGAAGCGCCTCTGAAAATTCCCGAAGGTGCGAAGTTTGGCTTGGAGTCCCCTGGTGCACCGGACACGGTCCGGTGGTGCACCGGACAGTCCGGTGCGCCAGACCAGGGCTGCCTTCAGTTATCCCTTGCTCTCTTTGTTGAACCCAATTCTTGGTCTTTTTATTGGCTAAGTGTGAACCTTTGGCACTTGTATAACTTATACACTAGAGCAAACTAGTTAGTCCAATTATTTGTGCGGGCAATTCAACCACCAAAATCATTTAGGAAATAGGTGTAAGCCTAATTCCGTTTCAATCTCCCCCTTTTTGGTGATTGATGCCAACACAAACCAAAGCAAGTATAGAAGTGCATAATTGAACTAGTTTGCATAATGTAAGTGCAAAGGTTGCTTGGAATTGAGCCAATATAAATGCTTATAACATATGCATGGATTGTTTCTTTAATTTCAACATTTTGGACCACGCTTGCACCACTTGTTTTGTTTTTGCAAATTCTTTTGTAAATTCCTTTCAAAGTCCTTTTGCAAATAGTCAAAGGTAAATGAATAAGATTTTGCGAAGCATTTTCAAGATTTGAAATTTTCTCCCCCTCCTGTTTCAAATGCTTTTCCTTTGACTAAACAAAACTCCCCCTAAATGAAATCTCCTCTTAGTGTTCAAGAGGGTTTTAAGATATTGATTTTGAAAATATTACTCTCTCCCCCTTTTGCACAGAATGAGATACCAATTTGAAAATCATACCAATTGAAAAACTCTTTCTAAAATTGGTACCAATTGAAAAACCAAAATTTTTAAATTGGTGGTGGTGCGGTCCTTTTGCTTTGGGCTCATGCTCTCTCCCACTTTGGCATAAATCGCCAAAAACGGAATCATTAGAGCCCTTTGAACTACTTTTCTCCCCTTTGGCAAATAGAATATATGAGTGAAGATTATACCAAAGACGGAGAGTTGCTTAGAGCGACGACGAAGGATGAGTTACGTAGTGGAAGCCTTTGTCTTCGCCGAAGACTCCAATTCCCTTTCAATACACCTATGACTTGGTTTGAAATTCACTTGAAAACACATTAGTCATAGCATATATAAAAGAGACATGATCAAAGGTATATGAATGAGCTATGTGTGCAAATCAACAAGAGAAGTTCCTAGAATCAAGAAAATTTAGCTCATGCCTAAGTTTGTTAAAAGTTTGTTCATCAAGTGGCTTGGTAAAGATATCGGCTAATTGATCTTTAGTGTTAATATATGCAATCTCGATATCTCCCTTTTGTTGGTGATTCCTTAGAAAATGATACCGAATGACTATGTGTTTAGTGCGGCTATGCTCAACGGGATTATCTGCCATGCGGATTGCACTCTCATTATCACATAGAAGAGGAACTTTGGTTAATTTGTAACCGTAATCCCTAAGGGTTTGCCTCATCCAAAGTAGTTGCGCGCAACAATGGCCTGCGGCAATGTACTCGGCTTCGGCGGTAGAAAGAGCTACGGAATTTTGCTTCTTTGAAGCCCAAGACACCAAGGATCTTCCCAAGAACTGGCAAGTCCCCGATGTGCTCTTCCTATTAATTTTGCACCCTGCCCAATCGGCATCCGAATAACCAGTTAAATCAAATGTGGATCCCCTAGGATACCAAAGCCCAAACTTAGGAGTATAAGCCAAATATCTCAAGATTCGTTTTACGGTCGTAAGGTGAGCTTCCTTAGGGTTGGCTTGGAATCTTGCACACATGCATACGGAAAGCATAATATCTGGTCGAGATGCACATAAATAGAGTAGAGAGCCTATCATCGACCGGTATACCTTTTGATCCACGGACTTACCTTCCGTGTCAAGATCGAGATGCCCATTGGTTCCCATGGGTGTCTTGATGGGTTTGGCATCCTTCATCCCAAACTTGCTTAGAATATCTTGAGTATACTTCGTTTGGCTTAGGAAGGTGCCCTCTTGGAGTTGTCTCACTTGAAATCCTAAGAAGTACTTCAACTCCCCCATCATTGACATCTCGAATTTTTGTGTCATGATCCTACTAAATTCTTCACATGTAGACTCGTTAGTAGACCCAAATATAATATCATCAACATAAATTTGGCATACAAACAAGTCATTTTCAAGAGTTTTAGTGAATAAAGTAGGATCGACCTTTCTGACTTTGAAGCCATTATCTATAAGGAAATCTCTAAGGCATTCATACCATGCTCTTGGGGCTTGCTTGAGCCCATAAAGCGCCTTAGAGAGTTTATAAACATGGTTAGGGTACTCACTATCTTCAAAGCCGGGAGGTTGCTCAACATAGACCTCTTCCTTGATTGGTCCATTGAGGAAGGCACTCTTCACGTCCATTTGGTAAAGCTTGAAGCCATGGTAAGTAGCATAGGCCAATAATATACGAATTGACTCAAGCCTAGCTACGGGTGCATAGGTTTCACCGAAATCCAAACCTTCAACTTGGGAGTATCCCTTGGCCACAAGTCGAGCTTTGTTCCTTGTCACCACACCATGCTCGTCTTTCTTGTTGCGGAAAACCCACTTGGTTCCTACAACATTTTGATTAGGACGTGGAACCAAATGCCATACCTTGTTCCTAGTGAAGTTGTTGAGCTCCTCTTGCATCGCCACCACCCAATCCGAATCTTGTAGTGCTTCCTCTACCCTGTGTGGCTCAATAGAGGAAACAAAAGAGTAATGCTCACAAAAATGTGCAACACGAGATCTAGTGGTTACCCCCTTATGAATGTCGCCGAGAATGGTGTCGACGGGGTGATCTCGTTGGATTGCTTGGTGGGCTCTTGGGTGTGGCGGCCTTGGTTCTTCATCCTCCTTGTCTTGATTGTTTGCATCTCCCCCTTGATTATTGCCATCATCTTGAGGTGGCTCATCTCTTTGATCTTCTTCTTCATCAACTTGAGCCTCATCCTCATTTTGAGTTGGTGGGGATGCTTGCGTGGAGGAGGATGGTTGATCTTGTGCATTTGGAGGCTCTTCGGATTCCTTAGGACACACATCCCCGATGGACATGTTCCATAGCGCGATGCATAGAGCCTCTTCATCACGTATCTCATCAAGATCAACTTGCTCTACTTGAGAGTCGTTAGTCTCATCAAACACAACGTCACAAGAAACTTCAACTTGTCCGGAGGACTTGTTAAAGACTCTATATGCCCTTATGTTTGAATCATATCCTAGTAAAAAGCCTTCTACAGTCTTAGGAGCAAATTTAGATCTTCTACCTCTTTTAACAAGAATAAAGAATTTGCTACCAAAGACTCTAAAATATGAAATATTGGGCTTTTTACCGGTTAGGAGTTCGTATGATGTCTTCTTGAGGATTCGGTGTAGATACAATCGGTTGATGGCGTAGCAAGCGGTGTTGACCGCCTCGGCCCAAAACCGATCTAAAGTCTTGTACTCATCAAGCATGGTTCTTGCCATGTCCAATAGAGTTCGATTCTTCCTCTCCACTACACCATTTTGTTGTGGCGTGTAGGGAGAAGAGAACTCATGCTTGATGCCCTCCTCCTCAAGGAAGCCTTCTATTTGTGAGTTCTTGAACTCCGTCCCGTTGTCGCTTCTAATTTTCTTGATCCTTAAGCCGAACTCGTTTTGAGCCCGTCTCAAGAATCCTTTTAAAGTCTCTTGGGTATGAGATTTTTCCTGCAAAAAGAATACCCAAGTGAAGCGAGAATAGTCATCCACAATAACTAGACAGTACTTACTCCCGTCGATGCTTATGTAAGCAATCGGGCCGAATAGATCCATGTGTAGGATCTCCAGTGGCCTGTCGGTTGTCATGATGTTCTTGTGTGGATGATGAGCACCAACTTGCTTCCCTGCTTGGCATGCGCTACAAATCCTGTCTTTCTCAAAATGAACATTTGTTAATCCTAAAATGTGCTCTCCCTTTAGAAGCTTATGAAGATTCTTTATCCCAACATGGGCTAGTCGGCGGTGCCAGAGCCAACCCATGTTAGTCTTAGCAATTAAGCAAGTGTCGAGTTCAGCTCTATCAAAATCTACCAAGTATAGCTAACCCTCTAACACTCCCTTAAATGCTATTGAATCATCACTTCTTCTAAAGACAGTGACACCTACATCAGTAAAAAGACAGTTGTAGCCCATTTGACATAATTGAGAAACGGAAAGCAAATTGTAATCTAATGAATCTACAAGAAAAACATTGAAATAGAATGGTCAGGAGATATAGCAATTTTACCCAATCCTTTGACCAAACCTTGATTTCCATCCCCGAATGTGATAGCTCGTTGGGGATCTTGGTTTTTCTCGTAGGAGGAGAACACCTTCTTCTCCCCTGTCATGTGGTTTGTGCACCCGCTATCAATGATCCAACTTGAGCCCCCGGATGCATAAACCTACAAAACAAGTTTAGTTCTTGACTTTAGGTACCCAAATGGTTTTGGGTCCTTTGGCATTAGACACAAGAACTTTGGGTACCCAAACACAAGACTTTGACCCCTTGTGCTTGCCCCCGACATACTTGGCAACTACCTTGCCGGATTTGTTAGTTAAAACATATGATGCATCAAAAGTTTTAAATGAAATGCTATGGTCATTTGATGCACTAGGAGTTTTCTTCTTAGGCAACTTAGCACGGGTTGGTTGCCTAGAACTAGATGACTCACCCTTATACATAAAAGCATGGTTAGGGCTAGAGTGAGACTTCCTAGAGTGAATTCTCCTAATTTTGCTCTCAGGATAACCGGCAGGGTATAAAATGTAACCCTCGTTATCCTGAGGCATGGGAGCCTTACCCTTAACAAAGTTGGACAATTTCTTAGGAGGGGCATTAAGTTTGACATTGTCCCCCTTTTGGAAGCCAATGCCATCCTTAATGCCAGGGCGTCTCCCACTATAAAGCATACTACGAGCAAATTTAATTTTTTCATTTTCAAGTTCATGCTCGACAATTTTAGCATCTAATTTTGCTATATGATCATTTTGTTGTTTAATTAAAGCAATGTGATCATGAATAGCATTAACATCAACATCTCTACATCTAGTACAAATAGAAGTGTGCTCAACGATAGATGTAGAGGGTTTGCAAGATTTTAATTCTACAACCTTAGCATGCAATATATCATTTTTACTTCTAAGGTCGGAAATGGTAGCATTGCAAACATCAAAATCTCTAGCCTTAGCAATCAATTTTTCATTTTCATCTCTAAGGCTAGCAAGAGAAATGTTCAATTCTTCAATCTTAGCAAGCAAATCATCATTATCATTTCTAGGATTGGGAATTGAAACATTACAAACATTTGAATCAACCTTAGCTAACAAATTAGCATTTTCATTTCTAAGGTTGTCAATAGTCTCATGGCAAGTGCTTAGCTCACTAGATAATTTTTCGCACTTTTCTACTTCTAGAGCATAAGCATTTTTAACCTTAACATGCTTCTTGTTTTCTTTAATGAGGAAGTCCTCTTGGGAGTCCAAGAGATCATCCTTTTCATGGATGGCACTAATCAACTCATTTAATTTTTCCTTTTGTTGCATGTTTAGGTTGGAAAAAAGAGTACACAAATTATCTTCCTCATCACTAGCATTATCATCTCTAGAGGACTCATATCTAGTGGAGGATTTGGATTTAACCTTCTTCTTTTTGCCGTCCTTTGCCATGAGGCACTTGTGGCCGACGTTGGGGAAGAGAAGTCCCTTGGTGACGATGATGTTGGCGGCGTCCTCGTCGTCGGAGGAGTCGCTAGAGCTTTCGTCGGAGTCCCACTCACGACAAACATGGGCATCGCCGCCCTTCTTCTTGTAGTACCTCTTCTTCTCCTTTCTCCTCTCCTTTTTGTCGTTGCCCCTGTCAATGTCACTAGATAGTGGACATTTTGCAATAAAGTGACCGGGCTTACCACATTTGTAGCAAACTTTCTTGGAGCGGGGCTTGTAGTCTTTCCCCCTCCTTTGCTTGAGGATTTGGCGAAAGCTCTTGATGACGAGCGCCATTTCCTCGTTGTTGAGCTTTGAGGCGTCGATTGGTTGTCTACTCGGTGTAGACTCCTCCTTCTTCTCCTCCGTCGCCTTGAATGCGAACGGTTGTGCTTCGGATGTGGAGGGATCATCTAGCTCATTGATTTTCTTTGAGCCCTTGATCATGTACTCAAAGCTCACAAAATTCCCGATTACTTCCTCGGGAGTCATTAGTGTATATCTAGGATTACCACGAATTAATTGAACTTGAGTAGGGTTAAGAAAAATAAGTGATCTAAGAATAACCTTAACCATCTCGTGGTCATCCCACTTTTTGCTCCCGAGGTTGCGCACTTGGTTCACCAAGGTTTTCAGCCGGTTGTACATGTCTTGTGGCTCTTCCCCTTTGCGAAGCCGGAAGCGATCGAGCTCCCCCTCGATCGTCTCCCGCTTGGTGATCTTGGTTAGCTCATCTCCCTCGTGCGCGGTCTTGAGTACATCCCAAACTTCCTTGGCGCTCTTTAATCCTTGCACCTTGTTGTACTCCTCCCTGCTTAGAGAGGCGAGGAGTATGGTTGTGGCTTGGGAGTTGAAGTGCTCGATTTGGGCCACTTCGTCCTCATCATAATCTTCATCCCCTACGGATGGCGCGTCGGAGCTGGAGGTAGATGGCGATGAGGTGTCGGTCTCGTAGTAGACCACCTTCCTCATCTTCTTTTTCTTATCCCCACTCCGATGCGACTTGGGGGAAGAGGGTTTATTCTCCTTCCCCTTCCCTTTGTTGCGGGACTCTCCCGATGAAGCTTTCCCGTGGCTTGTAGCGGGCTTGTCGCCGGTCTCCATCTCCTTCTTGGCGTGTTCTCCCGACGTCACTTCGAGCGGTTAGGCTCTAATGAAGCACCGGGCTTTGATACCAATTGAAAGTCGCCTAGAGGGGGGTGAATAGGGCAAAACTGAAATTTACAAAGTTAATCACAACTACAAGCCGGGTTAGCGTTAGAAATATAATCGAGTCCGAGATAGAGGGTGCAAAACAAATCGCAAGCGAATAAAGAGTGTGACACGCGGATTTGTTTTACCGAGGTTCGGTTCTTGCAAACCTACTCCCCGTTAAGGTGGTCACAAAGACCGGGTCTCTTTCAACCCTTTCCCTCTCTCAAATGGTCCCTCGGACCGAGTGAGCTTCTTCTTCTCAAACAATTGGAACACAAAGTTCCCGCAAGGACCACCACACAATTGGTGTCTCTTGCCTCAATTACAAGTGAGTTTGATCTCAAGAAAGATTGAGAAAGAAAAGAAGCAATCCAAGCGCAAGAGCTCAAAAGAACACAACAAATCTCTCTCACTAGTCACTAAAGCTTTGAGTGGAATTGGGAGAGGATTTGATCTCTTGAGTGTGTCTAGAATTGAATGCTAGAGCTCTTGTAAGTAGTTGGAAGGTGGAAAACTTGGATGACTTGAATGTGGGGTGGTTGGGGGTATTTATAATCCCAACCACCAAACTAGCCGTTTGGTGGAGGCTGCTGTCGCATGGCGCACCGGACAGTCCGGTGCGCCACCGGACACTGTCCGGTGCGCCAGCCACGTCACCAGGCCGTTGGGTTCTGACCGTTGGAGTTCTGACGTGTGGGCCCGCCTGGCTGTCCGGTGGTGCACCGGACAAGCACTGTAGGCTGTCCGGTGTGCCACCCGCGCGTGCTCTGCTCCTCTGCGCGCGCTGGCGTGCATTTAATGCGTTGCAGACGACCGTTGGCGCGAAGTAGTCGTTGCTCCGCTGGCTCACCGGACAGTCCAGTGTACACCGGACATGTCCGGTGAATTATAGCGGAGCGGGAATCCGAAGCTGGCGAGTTCAGAGTCGCTCTCCTCTGGAGCACCGGACACTGTCCGGTGTGCACCGGACATGTCCGGTGAATTATAGCGAAGCGCCTCTAAAAATTCCTGATGGTGCGAAGTTTGGCTTGGAGTCCCCTGGTGCAACGGACACGGTCCGGTGGCACACCGGACAGTCCGGTGCGCCAGACTAGGGCTGCCTTCGGTTATCCCTTGCTCTCTTTGTTGAACCCAATTCTTGGTCTTTTTATTGGCTAAGTGTGAACCTTTGGCACTTGTATAACTTATACACTAGAGCAAACTAGTTAGTCCAATTATTTGTGCTAGGCAATTCAACCACCAAAATCATTTAGGAAATAGGTGTAAGCCTAATTCCCTTTCAGTTGGCACTGACATTGTCACTAGCCTCGTTGTCATTGGTTCAAGGATTACTGTTGGTGCTGGCCTTGTTACCTCTAGGATAGGTCTTTCAAGGATTGCTGCTGGTGCTGGCCTTGTTACCTCTGGTATGGGTCCTGTCAGCACTGGACAAGTCAATGTCTCTGTCTTTATTTGGGACCCTAGCGGTCATGCGAAGAACAGTTTGGGGACAAACTATATTTCAGGGAGTGGGGAATGTCAGCCCTGCTACACAAGAGGCGGCTACGCCAATCACAGACGACAAGGATGGAGATAGCCGGGGGTCTACCGAGGCAAGCAACTGAGCACGTCCAAGGTGTGAGAAGCGTGGCAACGTCTGTATTACTGGGCCGAGTTGGTCGTGTAAGGGTTAGCTGGGCCGAGCTGCCGAGAAAGTATAAAGGATACAACTCAGGAAATTGTAAGGACATCAAAAAACAGAGAACAAAATATCAACTCGTTGCCATCACGAGACCTTCTTCCCCATGTCTCCAATCTCTGCTGATTCCCCTCTTTCCTGCTCTATAGACTTCTAGAAGGTGCTAACATTTGGTACCAGAGGTCAGCATCGTGGATCCGCTTGGAACAGTGCCTCAGCGTTCGCGATCCAGTGCTACGGATTCGTTCGACGCCACTACTCGCAAGGTGCTCGACGAAATGCGCCTGATGGAAGTCCGCCTTACTGAGAAGATTGTTGGTCGCTGTGACAGCGTCGAGCGCCGTTTGGACATGCGGTGCGACGAGCTCCACAACCAATTCACAGCGCGCTGCTACACCATCCAGCAGCAAGCCGAACATGTCTTCGACGAGGGTCCTATCTTCGACGAGGAACTTGTATTCGAGGGAGAACCGTTTCTCTCCATCACCGAACTCATCCCCACCGGCGCGTTACCGAACTCATCACCATCGGCGCCGGATACAGCTCCATCCACGGGGGCAGCAGATCCGCGCTGTCCTACCTCACCCCCATCCGTGAGGCCGCCAGCGGGACCCTTGCTTCTAAGGACCGACTGCTGGAGCCAACTCAAGAAGCCCATCGGCATGTACAACACGACATGCAAGGAAACCATCAATACCAAGCAGCGGGCCAAGGTGATGTAGTCGATGAAGTTGGAGGAGACCAAGCACACCGGGGAGGCTGCTCGGGCAGTGGCCGAGATGGATAAGGCTAAGTGTCGCGCGACCATGGAGGCAACCACGGTGATGCAGAGATTGGCCGACCTAGAGGCACAGCGGCGCCACACCGCAGAGGTGCGCGCCACGGAGCTGCACGGATCCAACCTCGCCTGCCCGGAGCAGCTCATTGTCAATACTGCGGCGTTCACGAGCACAACCAACGACACTGTTCAGGTCACCGACATCTCCCTCGAGCTCGGCGTACCGCTTCACCTCATAAAGGAGCTCGTCCAGCATGGCCCCGTCGACGTGACCAACAGCTACATCCGAAGCATCTGGCGAATGCACGACGAGGAGGAGGTCGTTCCCAACACCTTGCCCAACAGGTGTTTGATGAGTTGCTTCATCGGTGGCCTCGACGTCGGTAGCCACCTATGGGCGAATAACTCTACCGCTGCTGACCACGAAAGGGTAGGCCTGAGGTTGCTCTGGTGGCTCAAGAACCATACGTCCTTCCAGTGGTTTGGCACCTGGTACCACTTCATCACGCTGGGGCACATCTTCATCGATCTTGAACCTTTAATTCACAACAAGAGAACAATCAAGCATACCCTAGCAATTATCGCTAGCATCAGCAATGCTCAGGCTCTCATTTTCACCACGAGCATGATTTGGGTGTTGTGCAAAGCGAGGAAGCTAAGGGAGGCTGAGGAGTTGTTTGACCAAATAGAGACAGAAGGAGTTGTGCCTTGTCCGTACACGTATAATACAGTACTCATGGCATTCATAACTAGAGGGTACACTGCAATGGAGAGGATAAAACAATGGAACCTTGCTTTCACAGAGCACAGTGAACAAGGTGACGGGTACATGGAGTTGGCTCAATGAGTTGCTAGTGTTGGACTTGTTGGCACTGACATTGTCACTAGCATCGTTGTCATTGGTTCAAGGATTACTGCTGGTGCTGGCCTTATTACCTCTGGTCTAAGTTCTTTAGGAATTGTTGCGGGTGCTGGCCTTGTTACCTCTGGTATGGGTCCTGTCAGCAGTGGACAAGTCAATGTCTCCGTCTTTATTTGGGACCCAGGCGGTCATGCGAAGAACAGTTGGGGACAAACTGTATTTCAAGGACTGGGGAATGTCAGCCCTGCTACACAAGAGGCGGCTGTGCCAATCACGGACGACAAGGATGGAGATAGCCGGGGGTCTGCCGAGGCAAGCAACTGAGCACGTCCAAGGCGTGAGAAGCGTGGCAACGTCTGTATTACTGGGCTGAGTTGGTCGTGTAAGGGTTAGCTGGGCCGAGCTGCCGAGAAAGTATAAAGGATACAACTCAGGCAATTGTAAGGAGATCGAAAAACAGAAAACAAAATATCAACTCGTTGCCATCACGAGACCTTCTTCCCCACGTCTCCAATCTCTGCTGCTTCCCCTCTTTCCTGCTCTATAGACTTCTAGAAGGTGCTAACATTTGGTACCAGAGGTCAGCATCCTAGATCCGCTTGGAATACTGCCTCGGCGTCCGCGATCCAGTGCTATGGATTTGTTCGACACCACTGCTCGCAAGGTGCTCGACAAAATGCGCCTGATGGAAGCCCACCTTAATGAGAAGATTGTCGGTCGCTGTGATGGCATCGAGTGCCGTGTGGACACGCGGTGCGATGAGCTCCACAACCACTTCACAGCGTGCTGCTACACCATCCAGCAGCAAGCCGAACATGTCTTCGACGAGGGTCCTATCTTCGATGAGGAACCTGTATTCAAGGGAGAATCGTTTCTCTCCATCACCGAACTCATCCCCACCGGCGCGTTACCGAACTCATCACCACCGGCACCGGATACAGCTCCAACAGCTCCATCCACGGGGGCAGCAGATCCCCGCTATCCTACCTCACCCCCATCCACGAGGCCGCCTGTGGGACCCTCGCTTCCGACGACCGACTGCTGGAGCCAACTCAAGCAGCCCATCGGCATGTACAACACGACATGCAAGGAAACCATCAACACCAAGCAGCGGGCCAAGGTGATGCAGTCGATGAAGTTGGAGGAGACCAAGCACACCGAGGAGACCAAGCACACCGAGGAGGCAGTGGCCGAGATGGATAAGGCTAAGTGTTGCGCGACCATGGAGGCAGCCGCGGCGGTGCAGAGATTGGCCGACCTAGAGGCGCAGCGGCGCCGCACCACAGAGGTGCGCGCCACGGAGCTGCACAGATCCAACCTCACCTGCCCGGAGCAGCTCGTCGTCGACACTACGGTGTTCACGGGCACAACCAATGACAATGTTCAGATCGCCGACATCTCCCTCGAGCTCGGCGTACCGCTTCACCTCATAAAGGAGCTCGTGCAGCGTGGCCCCGTCGATGTGACCAATAGCTACATCCGAAGCATCTCGTGAATGCACGACGAGGAGGAGGTGGTTCCCAACACCTTGCCCAACAGGTGTTTGATGAATTGCTTCATCGGTGGCCTCGACGTTGGCAGCTACCTTTGGGTGAATAACTCTATCGCTGTTGTCCACGACAGGGTAGGCCTGAGGCTGCTCTGGTGGCTCAAGAACCATACGTCCTTCTAGAGGTTTGGCAGCTGGGACCACTTCATCACGCTGGGGCACATCTTCATCGATCTTGAGCCTTTAATTCACTGCCAGAGAATAATCCAGCATATCCTAGCAATTATCGCTAGCATCAGCAATGCTCAGGCTCTCATTTTCACCACGAGCATGATTTGGGTGTTGTGCAAAGCGGGGAAGCTAAGGGAGGCTGAGGAGTTGTTTGACCAGATAGAGACAGAAGGAGTTGTGCCTTGTGCGTACGCGTATAATACAATACTCATGGCATTCATAACCGGAGGGTACGCTGCAATGGAGAGGATAACACAATGGAACCTTGCTTTCATAGAACACAGTGAACAAGGTGATGGGTATATGGAGTTGGCTCAACGAGTTGCTAGTGTTGGACTTGTTGGCACTCAGTGGCGGACCCAGAAATTGGCCAAGGCCTGGGCCGAAGCGACCATAAACTCTAATAATAGCATATAAAGTAAAATTGTACGGCAAAACAACGTTGTCATAGATGTTAAAGATGACATACAAGTTATGATGTAGCTCTTTCCAAATGTATCATGTCAACATCAACATTAGTGCTTCTTGCTCCAGAACATTGAAGGAAATCATATTAAGAACGCGACTTGAAAGAAATCATACGATGATTAAGCCATTCGTCTCCTGTCTTATTCCACAACTCAGTTTTAATGATATTCATAGGTGAGAAAGCTCTCTCCACAGAGGTTCAATCTCAAACTTAATTTCTAGCCATGTGATCTTGTTTATTTGGTCGCAACTTTTTGATCTTTTATTTGGTGATTATGGTATTAGATGGTTGTATGGAATATCTTGTTTTGTACTCTCTCTTATCTTTTTTATTTGACGTTTGCTAGTGTTAAATTGAACTATCATGTGTCAAATAAAAGAAAATGGAGGTAGTAGTTTCTAAGCCCTGTGGCTTGTAATTTTTTTGCCTCTTCGGTTTAGAATCATTTGCTAGCTTGGGAATTTTTTTGCTTATCCTAGCTCGATGGTTTGGTCTCTAGTCTCTCCCTCTATCAATCTCTCTAGACTAGCAGGAGCCTAGCATGTGCTGCCTGAGGTCTTGCTACTAGCCTAGTATGTAAATCTGCAGGGCACATGTAGGTGGTCGTAGCCTGCTCTTGCTTGCATGTGTGTTATCCTGTGCTTGCGAAGCTTGTACCGTGTCGGATTTATATACATACATATAACTATGAATCAGCAAGGCCAGAGGGCAGACCGGCAGAGGCCAGAGGGCAGACCTGCTCTTCTAAAAAAATTGGGCCAGTGCCCCGAGCCGTGGCCCACGTGGCCATGGGCCTGGGTCCGCCCCTGTTGGCACTGACATTGTCACTAGCCTTGTTGTCATTGGTTCAAGGATTACTGCTGGTGCTGGCCTTGTTACCTCTAGTCTAGGTCCTTCAGGGATTGCTGCTGGTGCTGGCCTTGTTACCTCTGGTATGGGTCCTGTCAGAAGTGGACAAGTCAATGTCTTCGTCTTTATTTGGGACCCTAGCGGTCATGCGAAGAACAATTTAGGGACAAACTATATTTCAAGGACTAGGGAATGTCAGCCCTGCTACACAAGAGGCGGCTGTGCCAATCACGGATGACAAGGATGGAGATAGCCGGGGGTCTGTCGAGGCAAGCAACTGAGCACGTCCAAGGGTGAGAAGCGTGGCAACGTCTGTATTACTAGGCCGAGTTGGTCGTGTAAGGGTTAGCTGGGCCGAGCTGCCGAGAAAGTATAAAGGATACAACTCAGGCAATTGTAAGGACATCGAAAAACAGAGAACAAAATATCAACTCGTTGCCATCACGAGACCTTCTTCCCCTCGTCTCCAATCTCTGTTGCTTCCCCTCTTTCTTGCTCTATAGACTTCTAGAAGGTGCTAACATTTGGTACCAGAGGTCAGCATTCTGGATCCGCTTGGAACAGTGCCTCAGCGTCCGCAATCCAGTGCTATGGATTCATTCGATGCCACTGCTCGCAAGGTGCTCGACGAAATGCGCCTGAAGGAAGCCCGCCTTACTGAGAAGATTGTCGGTCGCTGTGACAGCATCGAGCGCCGTGTGGACACGCGGTGCGACGAGCTCCACAACCACTTCACAGCGCGCTGCTACACCATCCAACAGCAAGCCGAACATGTCTTCGACGAGGGTCCTATCTTCGACGAGGAACCTGTATTTGAGGGAGAACCGTTTCTCTCCATCACCGAACTCATCTCCACCGGCGCGTTACCGAACTCATCACCACCAGCGCCGGATACAGCTCCAACAGCTCCATCCACGGGGACAGCAGATCCGCGCTGTCCTACCTCACCTCCATCTGCGAGGCCGCCAGCGGGACCCTCGCTTCCGACGATCGACTGCTGGAGCCAACTCAAGCAGCCCATCGGCATGTACAACACGACATGCAAGGAAACCATCAACACCAAGCAGCGGGCCAAGGTGATGCATTCGATGAAGTTGGAGGAGACCAAGCACACCGGGGAGGCTGCTCGGGCAGTGGCCGATATGTATAAGGCTAAGTGTCGCGCGATCATGGAGGCAGCCGCGGTGGTGCAGAGATTGGTCGACCTAGAGGCGCAGCGGCGCCGCACCGCTGAGGTGCGCGCCACGGAGCTGCACAGATCCAACCTCGCCTGCCCGGAGCAGCTCGTCATTGACACTGCGACGTTCGTGGGCACAACCAACAACACTGTTCAGATCGTCGACATCTCCCTTGAGCTCGGCGTACCGCTTCACCTCATAAAGGAGCTCGTCCAGCGTGGCCCCGTCGACGTGACCAACAGCTACATCCGAAGCATCTGGCGAATGCACAACGAGGAGGAGGTGGTTCCCAACACCTTGCCCAACAGGTGTTTGATGAATTGCTTCATCGGTGGCCTCGACGTCGGCAGCCACCTGTGGGCGAATAACTCTACCGCTGCTGACCACGATAGGGTAGGCCTGAGGCTACTTTGGTGGCTCAAGAACCATACGTCCTTCCAGAGGTTTGGCAGCTGGGACCACTTCATCATGCTGGGGCACATCTTCATCGATCTTGAGCCTTTAATTCACAGCCAGAGTACAATCAAGCATATCCTAGCAATTATCGCTAGCATCAGCAATGCTTAGGCTCTCATTTTCACCACGAGCATGATTTGGGTGTTGTGCTAAGCGGGGAAGCTAAGGGAGGATGAGGAGTTGTTTGACAAGATAGATAGAAGGAGTTGTGCCTTGTGCGTACGCGTATAATACAATACTCATGGCATTCGTAACCGGAGGGTACGCTGCAATGGAGAGGATAACACAATGGAACCTTGCTTTCACAGAGCACAGTGAACTAGGTGACGGGTACATTGAGTTGGCTCAACGAGTTGCTAGTGTTGGACTTGTTGGCACTGACATTGTCACTAGCCTTGTTGTCATTGGTTCAAGGATTACTGCTGGTGCTGGCCTTGTTACCTCTGGTCTAGGTCCTTCAGGGATTGCTGCTGGTGCTGGCCTTGTTACCTCTGGTATGGGTCCTGTCAGCAGTGGACAAGTCAATGTCTCTGTCTTTATTTGGGATCCTAGCGGTCATGCGATGAACAGTTTGGGGACAAACTATATTTCAAGGAGTGGGGAGTGTCAGCCCTGCTACACAAGAGGCGGCTGCGCCAATCACGGACGACAAGGATGGAGATAGCCGAGGGTCTGTCGGGGCAAGCAACTCAGCACGTCCGAGGTGTGAGAAACGTGGCAACGTCTGTATTACTGGGCTAAGTTGGTCGTGTAAGGGTTATGTAGCATCCCAAAAATTCAAATTCTGAAATTTTCTCAAACTCGCCCTAAATTCAAAATGAATTTCAAATTTCATTTCAAAATGTTTGTTTGCGAGTTGATATCAACAAATAAAGTATAGTGGTCTATATTCTCTCTAAAATCCTCCTCAAAATACCCTACAAATATTTCCTCAGTGATCCCCCTCAAATTGTTTACAGAAATACTGCCCAGATATTTCCCTAGTGATCCTCTTCAAGTTCTTTCCAGAAATACTGCCCAAATATTCCACCGATATATCTCCAGATATTTTCCTCCTGAGAAATACCTTCAGAATCATTTTTCAAGTCCCTATAAATATTTTCTTCATAACTTTCCTCATGCTCATACGTATACGTATGCCTCCAGTGTCATACGGTGAGCTCTACAAGCAAATCTCACTTATACAAGACAAATACATGCTAATCTCCCACTAATCCTCTCATCCTCCCACTAATCCTCTCATCCCTCCCCCTAATCCCCCCACCATGGCTATAAATAGAGGGGCAAGGGCCTCCTCTCATCCCACCCCAAGCCATTTCATGGCAACTCTCTCCCCCCCCACACACACACCCACTCCATGTTCCACACAAGCACACACTAGCACAAGGATCGTTCGATCGTTCTTCGATCGTTCGTCCCCCTGTTCTTAGTTTGTTCGTTCGTTCGTCCGATCGTCCGATCGTTCGTCCGATCGTTCATGGTTCGTTCGTCCGTTCGTTCGATCGTTCGTCCGTTCGTTCGTCCAAATAATCTTTTTCCTACCGTTATGCTGCCGAAATTCCGATCGTTCGTTCGTTCGATCATTCGATCGTTCATCGTTCGTTCATAGTTCCTATTCATCGTTCATCGTTCGTTCATAGTCCCTATTCATCGTTCTTCCAGATAATCTTTGTCCTGCCGTTATGCTGCCGAAATTCCGATCGTTCGTTCGTTCGATCATTCGATCGTTCATCGTTCGTTCATAGTCCCTATTCATCGTTCTTCTAGATAATCTTTGTCCTGTCGTTATGCTGCCGAAATTCCGATCGTTCGTTCGTACGATCATTCGATCGTTCGTCCGTTCGTTCGTCCAAATAATCTTTTCCTGCCGTTATGCTGCCGAAATTCCGATCGTTCGTTCGTCCGATCATTCGATCGTTCGTCCGTTCGTTCATAGTTCATATTCATCGTTCATCGTTCGTTCATACGAACTATTTACTATCACTATTCACCATTACTATTCACTATTACTATTCATCGTTACTATTCACATACACTATTCATCATCGTTACTATTTACCATTACTATTCATCATCGTTACTATTCATCGATGATATCTATAATTTCTTTTCCATCGCCACTATTCATCGTTACTGATCATCGTTACTATTCATCGGTCATCTAGTCATCCCAAATTTCAACTACTCGTACATCATGTTGTCCAGTCCACCTAAGACCAGCCAGACCCATATTCCAGTCATACGAACTCCGGTGACTGTGATTTTTCTTCCAGTAGGGAACTTCCCATCTGGTCACCCATCCTAGGTTTCTCCAAGTTGAGCACGCTTAACTTTGAGAATCCTTCGAACCAGGCTCCCAAACTCAGATTCCAATAAATCTCGTTTCTAAATTCTTATCAAACTATTCCCTACCCAACCATGTCATCCCTTAAGCATGGTCCATATTCCAGAAAACTCCCAAAATACTCTTGTCCCATATTCTGCCTATAACTCTCCTGTTCATACTAAGTCAGACGATTCATTCGTCACTATTCTCACCAACAGTGAACTTCACTGTGCTACACCACATACACCCAGCTATAAATACACCCAGCTACCCTCTCCCTCTCCACACACACTCAACACCCTCAGCCAAGGCAAACACCCCACCCACTCAGTTACTCTGCTCTGCCGGCTACACACATAGTGTCGCTTCGCCTCCAGTCCACCCTCCTGGTAAGCACCTCCGCTCCACCACCAGTAATATCACAACACCACATGACACAGATTCTACTCAAGACTCTACCCATCCATATATCGCTATTCTGACCACTATACTAAATATTTGTTGGTATACTTGCTGGTTTGTATGTTTGCTTGTTCATGTTGCATAGTTATCAGAGCGTTCATGCCGTCTCGTGGAGGCCAGATCTGCAAGTCTACGCTAGGCGGTGGAGCCAGAAGCCAGTTCCGCGAGCTCCCCTTCCCCTTCGCCGAATAAGCACGGCAAGCTCACTGGATCCCTTTGATGCATAAATTACCTATGTTTTACAACCACAACCCTCAGCCTGTTATTTTATGCATAATATGATTTTGAGACAAGTTATTATGGCCACCCAGCCGCTTGCCGCAATCAATCCCTGATATAATTGTTACAAATGATTTGAGGAAAGGTGTGAGTTTTCAAAAGAAAATGCTTTTCAAAATGTGTTTGATGAAGGGTTTTCACCCTTATCACCTTTGAGTAGGGATGATCAAGGACTCCCTGGTTTAGGGGAGGGCCTAAGGTGATGGCTCAGCTGGTTTAGGCGTGAGCAGAAGGATTGTCCCCTCTTATAAGGACCGGTTTGTCATCTTTCACTACCTGTACTCATGATAAGTACAACCACTCGAGACTGTGTGGGCAGTCACTCAATCTGAACTCGTACGGTCCAACCCCAGGGTTATGAAGGCTGGGGAGCACCGGGAGGATAAGGAGGGGGAAAGTTTTGTCCGGTTTGGACATGGCGGTGGCCTGACTCCTTCCGGTATAACTGTTAAGGTTAGGACGTGCGAGGAAAGAAAGAGATTCGGATTCGGATCTCATCGGCCATGAGATCGCAGAGCCGGACTAGTGGGTAAAGTGTACACCTCTGCGCAGAGTTTGAGAACCTATTCGAATAGTCTGTGTCCACAGGAATGGACGAGTCTGGTGTGGTATGGCAATTAGTGTTTGGTTTTTCCAAAAAAAGGGTGTGTTTGAGAAAAGTGGTTTTTAAAAGGACCGGCGGTTGAGCCGTGAGCTATGGTGGACGGGAAGTCCAATAGCTGTTTTTGAAAATGAAAACCAGTGGGAAACTGCTGAGATACCTGGATGGTTTAGTCCAGGGGATTTTGTTATAATACTGAAAAACTTCCTGCTCCTTTTGGAGAGGATGCACTTTGCAAAATACAAAATGTTTTTCAAAACAACCCTGCATAAAATATTGTTGTTTCTGCAAATATCCTGAGCTCTACATATTCCATGCATTATATCTGATTTCCCCATTCCGCGGGTGAAGGTGGGCTGCTGAGTACGTTTGTACTCACCCTTGCTTATTTGTTGTTTTTTCAGAAAAAGGAGATCGGGTAAGAGTTACGACTGTTCCCAACCTTGCCTGTGGCTGTTGGACCGCTGAATTGCTTCGCTGCGTATATCGGGCTGCTTCAGCCCCACTCTGATGATATGTCCCGAGTTGTGGACCAACTCTTAAAGTTGTTCGCCACCTTTGTAGGTTTGTCTCGTTTAAGCAGATTTGGTATCATCTGATGTATAAATGTGTTTACTAGCCTCCTGGGACTAGTAATTGTATCACATTTGAGTCCCAGAGGATTCGGGACGCTTCAGGTGGTATCAGAGCTGTTAGGTTGGCCGCAGGACGTAACCCTTAGCCTGATCCAAAAGTTTTTGAGTCCAAACTATTTTCTTAAAAAAATTCTTGCTCGCATCCCTTCATTTCAAAAATGTTTTCCCCCTTTCCTTCTCTCAGAAGTCAGATGGAGGTTCAGTGCCAAACCAGCTTCTGCCAGAATGAAGATGGTTTCCCCAAGTTGCTGAGAGCATGCACAGTCCGCCTCGGAATCAGGAGCCAGCCAGAGTATGATGGTCGTGAGTTCGTCGAGCATGGCACAGAGAAGTGTGTCGTGACTGTATACATTGGATCCAGTCCACACCATGTGGAATGGAGTGTCACTGCTGGTGGGCACAGATTCAAAGACACCTGCCAAGTCGTCGCTCGCAAGGCATTGAGGGCCCTGTGTCAGATCTATGAAGAAGAAGTGGCTGACACTCCGCTCAGATTCTTTCCGCCCTTTCAGAGAAACCGTCCCGCTTGGATGGCCAGGATGCGTGCATTGGAAGGGCAGCAGCTGCTTGAGGATGACCCCACAGTCGTGTACCTCACTGCATACCTGCTCACCCTGGATGCACAATATGATTTCTTGGCTCGGCACCACCGTTAGATGATTGCTCGAGCAGAAGATGCAGAGAAGCTCAACCGTAAGCTCCATGTGGATCTCACCACAGCTCAAGCCCGTGTAGCTGCCTTGGAAAGTCGTGAAGTCATTGCTGTTGAAGCCCTGAAGCAAGCCAAGGATGAGCACATCCAGAAGTTGATGGAGGCCTACTTGGTAACCCATAACCAATGTAGAGCCCTGCGGATCCAAGAGCCTGCTCCATCCAACCCAGTTCAACCCAGGAGAGCTGAAGACCCCTAGATTCTTGAAGGTCACCCGGTCTCTATCAGAGGAGAAAAGAAGGCTTGGGAACTCCCGGAAGGAGCCATAGTCTTGGAAGGAATTCCAGTCTCCCCTCAGGCTATGGATAAGCAAGAGCACCCTGAATCCTCCCAAGATCCCCCGCCGGAGTTGTGTGAGCCCCTCACCACGAAGAAGATTCCAGCACCATCCCTTGAGGTCAAGGAAGAAGCTGCAAGCACCCCGCCAGCACCGCCGCCCTCAGAGGAGCTACAAGAGCCAGTCCCGCTTGAAGAAGAGTTCGACCCTGTCCCGCCATCTCAGTCGCCGCCAGAAGAAGTCATCAACGTCAGCTCCCTCTTGACCCATCCAGGAGATGTCTCAGATTGAAGTTGTGTGCCAGCCCTGCCAGAAGAGAAGTTGTCTGGTCTGAAGTTAGTATGCCCAGTCCTCTGCATGCATTGGGTAGTGAAGTTTTTCTTCACTTTGGCTAGAGCCCTACATGTATGAGAGTTAATCGTGTAGTCCCGTGCTTTGAAAAACTCTATTTGTGTTGCCCCCTAGGGCATTTCAAAATGAATTTCGCTTGATGTTTTCCTCCCTTTTGAGTGCATATGTGATGCTTTAACGTTAGTGCTCATAAGTTGCATTTAGCATAGTTCTCAATTCAGGAGCCAAGCAATAGTAGTTATGCTTAGCCCCCGAATCTGAGTAGTCCGTGCTTTGGAAAAACTCTATTCTTCCCTTATTCAAAACATTCGATTTGTTTGTGCTTATCATTGCTGAGCTTGTGTGTTTTTTTTAAGAAAGGTTTTCTCTAAAAAACATAGATCACAAATTAGATCTAATCCTCACCTTATGCTTCCATTCTCATCTTAACCCATCTCAAGAGAAAAGTGCCTTACCCAATGTTGGGGACTTGTTCTCAAATGCTAAGAATTAAGAACAAGGCAACACAAAAAATGTTAAGTGTTAAGGTCCTTCGTCCTCCATAACGATATATCCCTTCGGGATATAAAGCATCTCGGACGAAGGTTACGAAGGACATACCTTCGTAAGCATAACAACGAAGAATGAAGCATTCACATAAATCATAGAATATGAAATAAACATTTGAATATTGTCATAGAATTATCTCTACTTGTATTAATGAATATAAATGACTTTGAATTACAAATGTACCTTCGGTCCTGCGGAAGGCAAAAGTACAAGCGTGATGCGAAAGCAAATGACAGGTTCACGTGAACAGTACAGAGGTACTGTTCATCTATTTATAGGCACAGGTCGCAGCCTGTGACAAATTACAATTATGCCCCTTGCGAAAGTTTACAGCATTGACTCAGACCTATATGTATAAAAAGGTCATTCTATCTCTATGTCGGTTTAAAACGCCGAAGCTCCATGAAAAGGGACCTTCGGCCATCTCTTGGAGACGACTTCAGCCGAAGCTGCTTCTTCGTGTGAGACCTTCGGCGCACCGAAGCACGACCCCAACAGTAGCCCCTTTCGCGGTGCTAGATCGTTCTTCGTAACGAGCTTGACCCGTGAAAAAAGCCTCTTCAGCTTCGGGAAGCCGAAGGTCCAAAAAACACCTTCCCTGAGCTCGTTGCGGAGAAACGATCCGACTTCCGAGCGCGTGTCGGTCCCACCTTGCAGAGTTACTGTTTGATCCTTGCGGTCCACTGCGCAGCGGGTACAAGTTACTGCGCGCCTGGTGTAACAATTCCGCCGCTTCGCCTTCTTACCTGCAGCACTATATAAACTGACAAGTAGTTGTGAAGTTACCACAGCATTCATTGCTATTTGCACTGTTTTGCTGCCGAAATTTTCCATCATAGCCGAAGCTTAAGTCCCAAAATCGAACGAAGGTGCTTCTCAACGTCCGCTTCGTCAGAAAGAAGAGCTTCGGAGAAAAGAAAAAAGTAAAAAGTTTTTGACTTCCCAAACTTAGAATCAAATGGCGAGAATACGATCTACTGCCAAAGTTGTACGTGAGGGAGACAAAGCCGAAGGTTCAGACACTGTGCCCATCTCCGAAGCAATGCAGCGTTCCGGTCTACTGACTACAAAAGAAATGCCTGCTGCTGAAGCAGGCCCAACAACTGCCGAAGGAGAAGAAAACATTGAAGGGACTGACTCCGAAGATGACTATCACCTTGCTACGCCCAGCAAGCCCAGTCACCTGGATTTTGGGAAATCAACTGTTTCAAAAGCTGACCTTTCGAAGATGGTGAAAGCAGGTTATTTCAATGAGGACCAGAAGAAGCTACTCCGCTTCGGGGAAGAAGAAACCACCCCGAAGCCAAGGAAGGATGAGATTGTTATTTTCAAGAGTTTTTTAAAAGCCGGGCTTAGATTCCCTCTCCACGGTATTGTTGCGGAGATACTAAGGAGGTTTGGTATCTATTTTCATCAATTGACTCCTAACGCCATCGTTAGGCTCAATGTTTATATCTGGGCCCTCCGAAGCCAAGCTGTGGAACCATTTGCTGACAGCTTCTGCCGAGCTCACGAATTACATTACCAAACAAAGGCCAGAAAAGATGGGCTACATGATAATTTCGGTTGCTATAATTTTGCCTACCGGAAGACAACAAAGTGTCCTGTCATCAGCTACCGAAGCAAATGGCCAGCAGGTTGGAAATCTGAGTGGTTTTATGTAAAAGTCGATGAAGACAAAGAAAAATTGGTACAAAGCCCTCTGGAGTTAATCTTCGGAGAGACAAGGCCACAATGCCACATTGGCGACCTAAAAGGTCCCACCTGGGCTGCTCTGGGTGAATTTGAAATTATCTCAGAACATATTGGCACCAGGGATCTAGTTCAAGAGTTCTTGGCATTCAGAGTTTTCCCTACTCTAAAAGAGTGGGAGATGCCGAAGCTGGAGGGAGAGAAAAAGAAGGGGGAGCTTGTCCGGCTTCCCTATTACTTCAAGTTCAAGAAGTTCTTCAAAAAACCCTGCAAAGAATGGTTGGAGACTGTTGAAGTGATGTGCAACGAAATCCTGGGGAACTACTCCAAAAAAGAGGATCAACTAATGACAGCAGCCTTCGGTGCCCGACCGAAACGAAGGTTGAACCGAGTGCTTGACGCCCTAGGCTTCGAATACCCAGACTATGAACAATTGAACAAGGGTGCCGAGGGCCTTAAAAGAAAAAGAATAGCCGAAACTCCGATCACGGATGAAGAAAGACCAGCAAAGGAGAAGAAAATTCTCAAAAAAGGAAAAATATCTGCTCCGAAGCGCAAATCACCCGAAGAAGAGGGGACCCCCACACCGCCTTCTACCAGCGACGTGGAGGAAATTTTAAAGGTAATGACTGAACCCATGCCTACGAAGCTAAGTCCATTAGGGCTCCAACAGACGAAGCTTTTTGAAAAGGTGGACGAGCCGGATCAATCGAAGATAAACAAACCCAAACGGCAAAGAATCATTGCGGTAACTGAGGTTATCGACAAGACGCCGCCAAGGGCATCAATCCAAAAAACGGCAGCTGCCGAAGGTACAGCAATCGTCGAAGGCGTAGCTTCGGAGGTCGCGGCTACCGAAGCCGCTACAGCCGAAGATACAAACTTAGAAACCACGATTAAGAATATCAACAAGATTTTGGAAGACATGGCTGCGGAAGAAGCTGGTGCTACTACTGAAAAAACCATGGCCACAGTGCCTGAGAAAGGAAAAGAAATAGCCGAAGACCCTTCGGACGACGAAGCCTACTCTTTCCAGAACTTAGTTGGGCAAAAACTGACGAAGGACGAAATAGAAGAACTTAAAGACTACGCCAAGTCTTGCGGCTACAAGTCAGGTGCCCTCCTATTTGGGGGTGTAGATGATGAAAAACTAGGCTGTATTCGAGACCAGACTGGAGCTAAGGTAATCGGTACTCTATCGAAGAGTATCGGTTTTCCGAAGCTAGAGACAGACATCAGCCGCTACCGACGACAACATATCGTCGGCAGCTTGTTTTATTCTAACTTCAAGGTAAACAACCTTTTTCTCTGGTTTTTATTGCCGTTAACAATGAAAATATTACTTAACATAAGTTGTTTCTGTTCAGAGCATGCTACTGAGCAAAGCTCTGAAGATGCAACAAGACTTGGAGGACAAAAAGCACGAAGCTATAATTGAAAACTTGGAAAGCAAAATAAAAGAGCAATCTGCCATCATTGAAAAGAAAGACTTCGAGCTCCAATCGACCGAAGGCTTGCTGGCTGAAACTGAGGCTAAAATATTAGAGTTAAATTCGAAGCTTATCAATCAATCAAAACAATTTGATCAGGAGAAGCTAGAACTGAATTCGAAGCTTAAAGCCGAAGTCCAGACCAGTTCAGAATTGAAGAAAGCATTAACAAGCCTTCAAGACAAATGCTTGAACTTTGGCAATAATTGTATTGGACGATTAAAGAAGATATTTTACTCTGTTGGAGCCAGCAGTGGGAAATTTAACCCTTCGGCGGAAAATTTACCCCAGGCCTTCGATCATATTGAAGCTGAAATCGAAGAGCTTGACGAAGTTATAGCCGGGCACGGCGACTTCTGTGCCTGGGTAGCTTCTCGGGGTACCGCTGCTGCATTTCTGAAGGCCGGCTGCGAACATGGAAAGGTTGTCAACAGGCCCAACTTCACCTTATCTTCATCAATCCTGGATGATATGCCCGACCTCGCCCGAAGTATCTCCAATAGATTTATAAAAATGGTATGGACAAAGGGCGGGCGAGAGAAAGCTGGAGACGAAGCCCGAAGTCATCTTAAACCAGTAAGAAATGACATTTCGTGCTTACCTTTTCCTTTGGGCTTGATTCTTATGATTCCTTGACTCATGTAGGATGACGAAGGTGAAGATGATGCCTAGGATATGTCGCCGAAGTTGTCGTCGAAGCTGAAGCTTAATGAAGACTAGCAGAAGTGTGCTTTAGAAAAACTCAGGATAATTTTGTAACAACTCTTGTAAATAGAATTAAACTGTTCTTCAAGGAACTTTGTACGTACCTTGTAATATATTCTTACCCTTCGGTTGAGGTGCTTTGATGTGGACGAAATCAGTTTTTTGAGCCGAAGGCGAAAAAACACCTTCCCTTCTTTTCGTACACAACGAAGCATAAAAGGCCGCTTCCTCTTTTTGCCGAAGCCTTTCCTTACATAACAAAACATAAAAGACTGCTACTCTTATCTGCCGAAGCTTTTACTTACATAACAAAACATAAAAGACTGCTACTCTTATCTGCCGAAGCTTTTACTTACATAACAAAACATAAAAGACTGCTACTCTTATCTGCCGAAGCTTTTATTTACATAACAAAACATAAAAGACTGCTACTCTTATACACAACGATTCATAAAAAACCACTTCTTCGAAACCTTTCTTTTACATAACGAATCATAACAAACCATTTATCCGAAACTTTTCTCTGTGCCGAAGTAACCATTTAGGAACACAAATGCTATGAATGAATGCTTATGCATGCAAATGCCATGATGTAATGTGCAAATGAATGTCCGAAGCGTATGTCCGAAGCCACACTCATCCATCATTTTCTTAGGAGCAAACACACGTCAGCTCTGCATTCCCTTAGGAACGACTTTGGAGCATCTTTGCCTTTTACTTAGGCAGTATCAGCGTTGACTTTTCGCTGTAAGCTCTGCATCCCCCTAGGGACGTCTTTGGAGCTTCTTCGTCTTTTACTTAGACGGTATAAGCTCTGCATTCCCTTAGGAACGACTTTGGAGCTTCTTCGCCTTTTACTTTCGGCGGAATCAGCGTTGACTTTTCGCTGTGAGCTCTGCATCCCCTTAGGGACGTCTTTGGAGCTTCTTCTCTTTTTTAGTTTCGGCACTCGATGGTGCGCTCTCAGCTTTTACATTTACATTCTTTGGGGGATTTTGCTCTTATAAAACTAAAAAGGAAATTACATAAGATGGCCCCATTAAAAACCTTTCTCCCCCTTTAGAAAGGAAAAGGGTGCCATGAAAAAGAAAAGAAAAGTCAAAATTACATCGAGTTATACATAAAACCGCCGAAGCTCATCCGCATTCCAAGATCTTGGAATTTCATTGCCATCCATGTCCTTCAGTCTGTACGAACCAGGCCTTGACGAAGATGCTACTAAGAAAGGCCCTTCCCATTTCAGTTGCAATTTGCCCACTGTATCCGGATTGGCCACTCTCCGAAGCACCAAGTGTCCTGGCTCAATATTTTTTAGCCGGACCTTTCTATCTCGCCATTTAACTGTTTCAGCCTGGTACTTATTGATATTCTCCACGGCCTGAAGCCTGATCCCTTCTAAGGCATCTTTTTCCACGAGACAAGTATCTTCGGGACCTGATTCTGCCGAAGCTACCACTCTTATTGATCCAGCTTTGGCTTCTTCCGGGGTTATTGCTTCGTCACCAAATAACAACTTAAATGGGGTAAAGCCTGTAGATCTTGATGTTGTTGTGTTATGGCTCCATACCACTTTGGTAAGCTGATCTGGCCACTTTCCCCTTGGTTGATTAAAGATTAGCTTCATTATTCCTGTCATTATGATACCGTTGGCCCTTTCAACAAGCCCATTCGACTCCAGGTGCCTGACTGACGCAAAGTGGATCTTCGTGCCAATTTGATCACAAAAATTTCTGAATTCTTCGGAGTCAAATTGTGTTCCATTATCTACAGTTATAGCCTTCGGCACTCCGAAGCGACAGACAATATTTTGCCAGAAAAATTTTTGGACAGTGGCCGAAGTTATTGTAGCTAATGGCTTCGCCTCAATCCACTTGGAAAAATATTCCACAGCAACTACAACATATTTCAGATTGCCTTGAGCCGGTGGTAATGGGCCCAGCAAATCGAGGCCCCACCTTTGCAATGGCCAGATGGGTTGTATTAGCTGTGTCAAAGACGAAGGTTGTTTTTGATCTCTTGCACATTTCTGACAACCTTCGCACTTTTGAACTAACTCAGCTGCATCCGAAGCTGCCTTCGGCCAATAAAATCCTTGACGGAACACTTTTCCAAGTAACGGCCTGGATCCGATGTGGGATCCACAAAGGCCTGCATGTATCTCCTTCATCAACTCTATACCTTCGGCTCTAGACAAGCACTTGAGCAGCGGGGCACAAACTCCATGCTTGTATAACTCCCCTTCTATAATGATATACGGACGAGCTCTTGCCTCTATTCTTTTATTATAAGCTTCGTCATCTGATAGGGAGTTGCCCTGAAGGTAAGAAATTATTTCAGTTCTCCAATCTTCACTGTACACAGGAGAAATAGTAAGAACTGCTCTTTCAAGTAACTCCACTGAAGGTGCCTTTATTGTTTCGAAGAATACATCCGAAGGTAGCGGCAGCCCCTGTGCTGCAGACCTGGCTAACAAATCAGCATGTTCATTTTGCCCTCGAGGGATATTCTTAACAGAAAATCCTTCGAAGGAAGCTTCGATCCTTCGGACTGTGTCTAGGTATTTTTCAAGCTTCGGGTCTTTAGCCTTGCAACTTTTGTCAATATGACCCGAAACAATCTGAGAATCAGTTTTAAGGATCGCCCTCCTGATCCCCATCGCCTTTAGTTTCCGAAGACCCAAGAGCAAGGCTTCGTACTCAGCAATATTATTTGTGCAGCTGAAGTCCAGTCTTGCTGCATAGCAAGTTTTAACCTTGGACGGTGAAACCAAAACAGCAGCTGCTCCTGCTCCGAAGGTTCCCCAGGAGCCATCACAAAACACTGTCCATGCTTCGGCATCTTTATTCGCTTCTTCGCCCTGAGCCCCTGGCGTCCAGTCGGCAATAAAATCTGCCAATGCTTGAGACTGGATCGAGGATCTGTGCACATAATCAATGTAAAATTCATTAAGCTCCGCAGCCCATTTTCCAATTCGGCCAGTAGCTTCTTTATTTCTCACGATATCTTTCAACGGCTGCGAAGAAGGAACAATAATATTATATGCCTGAAAATAATGCCGAAGCTTCCTGGATGCCATTAGAACGGCATACAACACCTTCTCCAGTTCTGTATAATTTTTCTTTGAGACACTAAGGACCTCAGATACAAAATATACTGGGACCTGCTTCTTGATTTGTCCATCAAACTTCTCCTGCACAAGTGCCACACTTACTGCTGAGTGCGAAGCTGCCACATACAACAACAGAGGAGCCCCTGGCATTGGTGGAGTTAATGTTGTTAGATCTATCAGGTATTGCTTGAGTTCTTCGAAAGCTTTTTGTTGAGCTGGGCCCCATTGAAAGACTTCAGCTGATTTTAGCACCTCGAAGAAGGGTAGATTTCTTTCCGCTGATCTGGATATAAATCTGTTAAGAGATGCCAGTCTTCCTGTCAATCTTTGGGCCCCCTTTCTTGTGGTTGGTGGCTCCATTCGAAGTATAGCTTCGATTTTATTTGGGTTAGCTTCAATTCCCTTTGTTGAAACCAAGCATCCAAGGAACTTACCCTTCTTTACTCCGAAGACACATTTTTCTGGATTCAGCTTCAGACCAGCTTGTCTGAAGCTGGCGAAGGTCTCCTGCAGATCAACAATATGGTCTTCTTGCTTCGTGCTTTTTACAATAATGTCATCAACGTAGGTCAACACATTTCTGCCTATCTGAGATTGGAGAACCTTCGCAGTCATCCTGCTGAAACTCCCTCCAGCATTCTTAAGCCCCTCAGGCATCCGAAGATAGCAATATGTACCACTTGGGGTTATGAAACTAGTCTTCGGCTCATCCTCCTTTTTCATCCAGATTTGATGATAGCCTGAGTAACAATCCAGGAGACTCATGAGTTCCGAAGAAGCTGCTGCATCAACTAAAGAGTCTATCCTTGGCAGCGGGAACTCATCCTTCGGACAAGCCTTGTTGAGATCTGTGAAATCAATACACATTCTCCACTTTCCATTGGCCTTCTTCACCATAACAGTGTTAGCTAGCCATTCTGGATACTTCACTTCTCTAATAACTCCTGCACTTAGGAGTCTTTTTACTTCGTTGCGAGCCCCTTCGGCCTTGTCATCAGACATTTTCCGAAGCCTCTGCTTGCGGGGTCTGAAGGATGGGTCAATATTGAGCGAATGTTCAATAACATCCCGATTCACTCCACAAAGATCATTGGCTGACCATGCAAAAACATCTTTATTGTTGAATAAAAACCTTATCAAGGTTTTCTCTTGATCTTCAGATAATTGCGAGCCCAATAGCACCTTCTGCTCTGCTATATCCTCACACAGCAGCATGGGCTTCGGCTGATCAGCCGAAGCTGCTTTTTCCCTCCTGAACTTGTACTGTTCACAAGCTTCAACTCCATCTATATTATGGATTGCCTTGGAATCAGTCCAGCTTCCTTCGGCCCTTCTGGCAGCTTCCTGACTCCCATGAATAGCAATAGGCCCTTGGTCCGAAGGTATCTTCATGCAGAGATAAGCTGGGTGAAGAATTGCTTCAAAAGCATTTAGGGTACCACGACCAATGATGGCGTTGTAGGGGTATTCCATGTCAACAATATCAAACACAATTTGCTCAGTCCTTGTGTTATTAACAAATCCGAAGGTTACCGGCATGGTAATCTTCCCGAGTGCCACAATCTGCCGCCCTCCGAAGCCACAAAGAGGGTGCGTAGCATCATGAATCTTGTCTTCAGGCTCTTGCATCTGTCTGAAGGCTTTGGCAAATATAATGTTAGCTGCACTGCCTGTGTCAACTAGGACATTGTGAACCAGAAACCCTTTGATCACACAAGAAATGACCATAGCATCATTGTGAGGATAGTCCTTGAGCTGAAGATCTTCCTGAGAGAAGGTAATTGGAATGTGAGACCATTTTGACTTAATGAAGGGTCCCTGCACTCCAACATGCTGCACCCTTCTCTGAGCCTCCTTCTTCTGCTTTTTGTTAGCTGGCTCTGAGCAAGAACCGCCTGTTATCGGGAGCACCAGCTTCGAAGCCGAAGCAGCTCCAGCTTGAGTGTTGAACGAAGCCATCAGCTCAGAAAGGTGGAAGTGAGTTGACCGGAGGTGGGCGCCAATGTTGGGGACTTGTTCTCAAATGCTAAGAATTAAGAACAAGGCAACACAAAAAATGTTAAGTGTTAAGGTCCTTCGTCCTCCATAACGATATATCCCTTCGGGATATAAAGCATCTCGGACGAAGGTTACGAAGGACATACCTTCGTAAGCATAACAACGAAGAATGAAGCATTCACATAAATCATAGAATATGAAATAAACATTTGAATATTGTCATAGAATTATCTCTACTTGTATTAATGAATATAAATGACTTTGAATTACAAATGTACCTTCGGTCCTGCGGAAGGCAAAAGTACAAGCGTGATGCGAAAGCAAATGACAGGTTCACGTGAACAGTACAGAGGTACTGTTCATCTATTTATAGGCACAGGTCGCAGCCTGTGACAAATTACAATTATGCCCCTTGCGAAAGTTTACAGCATTGACTCAGACCTATATGTATAAAAAGGTCATTCTATCTCTATGTCGGTTTAAAACGCCGAAGCTCCATGAAAAGGGACCTTCGGCCATCTCTTGGAGACGACTTCAGCCGAAGCTGCTTCTTCGTGTGAGACCTTCGGCGCACCGAAGCACGACCCCAACACCCAAGAAGATACCGGGAAGCTTACCCTTGAAGCCTGGAACAAGCTACAGAAGAAGCCAGTCCAGCCGCTCAGTCAAAAGGACCGACCGTGAGAATCAAAGCACTGCCACTGAGTCAAAGTAAACAGGAAAAGAGGACAGAAGGAGTTATTACCATACACAGAGGCAAAGATTCTTGGAACCAGAGACCACAAACATCAGGGTCATCGACCCCACCACTCACCCGTGCCCCCCCACGCGTGCCCGCCTCCATGCGCACTACCACCGCCCCACACCCCCCTTTGCAGCGCACTACCGCCGCCCACGCCACCTTTGTAGCGCACCCACTGCCACCATCATCGCCGGCAACACCAGGCCCCCTCCCCTTATCGCACCCGCTGCCGCGTAGCACCTACTCCATCACCACTGCTCCGCAACCGAACACCCTCGCTCGCCTATAAAACCCCCCCACCATCTCCCTCAACTCCCATCTCGCTCAAAGCAAAAGCACACTCCAGATAAATCCCCTCTGCCAAATCGCAAGCAACTCCATTTTTCCACTCCCTCGCCCCTAAGATCACAATGCTTGGTGATTCTTGGGTTGAAGACTGTTGTATATGGTTCAACATCTTCGGTTTCCTCCTCTGTATGATGGTAATACTCTTTGATAGAATCCTCGAGTGGGAAGAGCAAAGAGAAAGAAAGAGGCAGTGAAAAGTGAAAAGTGAGAAGAGAAAAGAAGATAGTGAAGAGAAGATGAGAAGAAGGTTGTCCCAGAATCAACCCTGTGTCAGTCATTTCTCCGCAGCCTGCTCAAGCAGCAACAGGAGAAGAAGGCCCCGTAACACCTTTGTTATGAGGTACTTCAAGGAGTTCAAATCCCCAAGATTCAAGAGATCTACCCTCATTCATTTTAAGTGGGGTAGTGTTCCAATAAGGTTCCTGTCATGGAGAAAAATAAGAAGGCATGTAGCAAGCTTGTGGAGGACCAGATCACCAAAGCTTATAAGTTTCTGTATGAGAAGTGGTCACCCAAGTTCCGTTGATGAAGCACCAGAAGAACAATCAAGGAAGGAATCCATGTGGGAGTTTGCAAGAGAAAGGTTTGTGTGTTGGCATCTATGCTCCTTCAATAAGCAAGCTGCCAAGCGAAAGCTAGAAGCCTGAAGATGATCTTTGAGTAGCCAGAATCAGTGTTTTCAATCAGCAACCAGATGTTCCTCAAAGGCCAGACTTTGTTGAAGTTTCATCTCCTCGAAGAGTTGCAAAGTGAAGATATGTAGCTGAAGTAAAGCTATACCCATAACCCTTCTAAACCGAATCTCGAGGACGAGATTCCTTTTAAGTGGGGTAGATTTGTAGCATCCCAAAAATTCAAATTCTGAAATTTTCTCAAACTCGCCCTAAATTCAAAATGAATTTCAAATTTCATTTCAAAATGTTTGTTTGCGAGTTGATATCAACAAATAAAGTATAGTGGTCTATATTCTCTCTAAAATCCTCCTCAAAATACCCTACAAATATTTCCTCAGTGATCCCCCTCAAATTGTTTACAGAAATACTGCCCAGATATTTCCCTAGTGATCCTCTTCAAGTTCTTTCCAGAAATACTGCCCAAATATTCCACCGATATATCTCCAGATATTTTCCTCCTGAGAAATACCTTCAGAATCATTTTTCAAGTCCCTATAAATATTTTCTTCATAACTTTCCTCATGCTCATACGTATACGTATGCCTCCAGTGTCATACGGTGAGCTCGACAAGCAAATCTCACTTATACAAGACAAATACATGCTAATCTCCCACTAATCCTCTCATCCTCCCACTAATCCTCTCATCCCTCCCCCTAATCCCCCCCCACCATGGCTATAAATAGAGGGGCAAGGGCCTCCTCTCATCCCACACCAAGCCATTTCATGGCAACTCTCTCCCCCCCCCACACACACACCCACTCCATGTTCCACACAAGCACACACTAGCACAAGGATCGTTCGATCGTTCTTCGATCGTTCGTCCCCCTGTTCTTAGTTTGTTCGTTCGTTCGTCCGATCGTTCGATCGTTCGTCCGATCGTTCATGGTTCGTTCGTCCGTTCGTTCGATCGTTCGATCGTTCGTCCGTTCGTTCGTCCAAATAATCTTTTTCCTACCGTTATGCTGCCGAAATTCCGATCGTTCGTTCGTTCGATCATTCGATTGTTCATCGTTCGTTCATAGTTCCTATTCATCGTTCATCGTTCGTTCATAGTCCCTATTCATCGTTCTTCCAGATAATCTTTGTCCTGCCGTTATGCTGCCGAAATTCCGATCGTTCGTTCGTTCGATCATTCGATCGTTCATCGTTCGTTCATAGTCCCTATTCATCGTTCTTCTAGATAATCTTTGTCCTGTCGTTATGCTGCCGAAATTCCGATCGTTCGTTCGTACGATCATTCGATCGTTCGTCCGTTCGTTCGTCCAAATAATCTTTTCCTGCCGTTATGCTGCCGAAATTCCGATCGTTCGTTCGTCCGATCATTCGATCGTTCGTCCGTTCGTTCATAGTTCATATTCATCGTTCATCGTTCGTTCATACGAACTATTTACTATCACTATTCACCATTACTATTCACTATTACTATTCATCGTTACTATTCACATACACTATTCATCATCGTTACTATTTATCATTACTATTCATCATCGTTACTATTCATCGATGATATCTATAATTTCTTTTCCATCGCTACTATTCATCGTTACTGATCATCGTTACTATTCATCGGTCATCTAGTCATCCCAAATTTCAACTACTCGTACATCATGTTGTCCAGTCCACCTAAGACCAGCCAGACCCATATTCCAGTCATACGAACTCCGGTGACTGTGATTTTTCTTCCAGTAGGGAACTTCCCATCTGGTCACCCATCCTAGGTTTCTCCAAGTTGAGCACGCTTAACTTTGAGAATCCTTCGAACCAGGCTCCCAAACTCAGATTCCAATAAATCTCGTTTCTAAATTCTTATCAAACTATTCCCTACCCAACCATGTCATCCCTTAAGCATGGTCCATATTCCAGAAAACTCCCAAAATACTCTTGTCCCATATTCTGCCTATAACTCTCCTGTTCATACTAAGTCAGACGATTCATTCGTCACTATTCTCACCAACAGTGAACTTCACTGTGCTACACCACATACACCCAGCTATAAATACACCCAGCTACCCTCTCCCTCTCCACACACACTCAACACCCTCAGCCAAGGCAAACACCCCACCCACTCAGTTACTCTGCTCTGCCGGCTACACACATAGTGTCGCTTCGCCTCCAGTCCACCCTCCTGGTAAGCACCTCCGCTCCACCACCAGTAATATCACAGCACCACATGACACAGATTCTACTCAAGACTCTACCCATCCATATATCGCTATTCTGACCACTATACTAAATATTTGTTGGTATACTTGC
The DNA here is from genome assembly GCF_902167145.1 of Zea mays. NCBI lineage: Eukaryota > Viridiplantae > Streptophyta > Magnoliopsida > Poales > Poaceae > Zea > Zea mays. The sequence continues at coordinate 93,353,715 of NC_050101.1, forward strand.
TGGTTTGTATGTTTGCTTGTTCATGTTGCATAGTTATCGGAGCGTTCGTGCCGTCTCGTGGAGGCCAGATCTGCAAGTCTACGCTAGGCGGTGGAGCCAGAAGCCAGTTCCGCGAGCTCCCCTTCCCCTTCGCCGAATAAGCACGGCAAGCTCACTGGATCCCTTTGATGCATAAATTACCTATGTTTTACAACCACAACCCTCAGCCTGTTATTTTATGCATAATATGATTTTGAGACAAGTTATTATGGCCACCCAGCCGCTTGCCGCAATCAATCCCTGATATAATTGTTACAAATGATTTGAGGAAAGGTGTGAGTTTTCAAAAGAAAATGCTTTTCAAAATGTGTTTGATGAAGGGTTTTCACCCTTATCACCTTTGAGTAGGGATGATCAAGGACTCCCTGGTTTAGGGGAGGGCCTAAGGTGATGGCTCAGCTGGTTTAGGCGTGAGCAGAAGGATTGTCCCTTCTTATAAGGACCGGTTTGTCATCTTTCACTACCTGTACTCATGATAAGTACAACCACTCGAGACTGTGTGGGCAGTCACTCAATCTGAACTCGTACGGTCCAACCCCAGGGTTATGAAGGCTGGGGAGCACCGGGAGGATAAGGAGGGGGAAAGTTTTGTCCGGTTTGGACATGGCGGTGGCCTGACTCCTTCCGGTATAACTGTTAAGGTTAGGACGTGCGAGGAAAGAAAGAGATTCGGATTCGGATCTCATCGGCCATGAGATCGCAGAGCCGGACTAGTGGGTAAAGTGTACACCTCTGTGCAGAGTTTGAGAACCTATTCGAATAGTCTGTGTCCACAGGAATGGACGAGTCTGGTGTGGTATGGCAATTAGTGTTTGGTTTTTCCAAAAAAAGGGTGTGTTTGAGAAAAGTGGTTTTTAAAAGGACCGGCGGTTGAGCCGTGAGCTATGGTGGACGGGAAGTCCAATAGCTGTTTTTGAAAATGAAAACCAGTGGGAAACTGCTGAGATACCTGGATGGTTTAGTCCAGGGGATTTTGTTATAAACTGAAAAACTTCCTGCTCCTTTTGGAGAGGATGCACTTTGCAAAATACAAAATGTTTTTCAAAACAACCCTGCATAAAATATTGCTGTTTCTGCAAATATCCTGAGCTCTACATATTCCATGCATTATATCTGATTTCCCCATTCCGCGGGTGAAGGTGGGCTGCTGAGTACGTTTGTACTCACCCTTGCTTATTTGTTGTTTTTTCAGAAAAAGGAGATCGGGTAAGAGTTACGACTGTTCCCAACCTTGCCTGTGGCTGTTGGACCGCTGAATTGCTTCGCTGCGTATATCGGGCTGCTTCAGCCCCACTCTGATGATATGTCCCGAGTTGTGGACCAACTCTTAAAGTTGTTCGCCACCTTTGTAGGTTTGTCTCGTTTAAGCAGATTTGGTATCATCTGATGTATAAATGTGTTTACTAGCCTCCTGGGACTAGTAATTGTATCACATTTGAGTCCCAGAGGATTCGGGACGCTTCAGGTTAGCTGGGCCGAGCTGCCGAGAAAATATAAAGGATACAACTCAGGAAATTGTAAGGACATCGAAAAACAAAGAACAAAATATCAACTCATTGCCATCACAAGACCTTCTTCCCCACGTCTCCAATCTCTGCTGCTTCCCCTCTTTCCTGCTCTATAGACTTCTAGAAGGTGCTAACATTTGGTACCAGTGGTCAGCATCCTGGATCCGCTTGGAACAGTGCCTCAGCGTCCGCGATCCAGTGCTATGGATTCGTTTGACGCTACTGCTCGCAAGGTGCTCGACGAAATGCGTCTTATGGAAGCCCGCCTTACTAAGAAGATTGCCAGTCGCTGTGACAGCGTCGAGCGCCGAGTGGACACACGGTGTGACGAGCTCCACAACCACTTCACAGCGTGCTGCTACACCATCCAGCTGCAAGCCGAACATGTCTTCGATGAGGGTCCTATCTTCGACGAGGAACTGTATTCGAGGGAGAACCGTTTCTCTCCATCACCGAACTCATCCCCACCGGCGCCAGATACAGCTCCAACAGCTCCATCCACGGGGGCAGCAGATCCATGTTGTCCTACCTCACCCCCATCCGCGAGGCCGCCAGCTGGACCCTCGCTTCCGACGACCGACTGCTGGAGCCAACTCAAGCAGCCCATCGGCATGTACAACACGACATGCAAGGAAACCATCAACTCCAAGCAGTGGGCGAAGGTGATGCAGTCAATGAAGTTGGAGGAGACCAAGCACACCGAGGAGGCTGCTCGGGCAGTGCCCCAGATGGATAAGGCTAAGTGTCGCGCAACCATGGAGGTAGCCGCGGTGATGCAGAGATTGGCCGACCTAGAGGCGCAGCGGCGCCGCACCGCAAAGGTGCGCGCCACGGAGCTGCACGGATCCAACCTCGCCTGCTCGGAGCAGCTCGTCGTCGACACTGCGACGTTCGTGGGCACAACCAACGACACTGTTGAAAGTCGCCTAGAGGGGGGAGAATAGGGTGAATCTGAAATTTATTAACTTAAGCACAACTACAAGTCGGGTTAGTGTTAGAAATATAAACGAGTCCGAGAGAGAGGGCGCAAAACAAATCGTGAGCAAATAAAGAGCGAGACGCGATGATTTGTTTTACCGAGGTTCGGTTCTTGTAAACCTACTCCCCGTTGAGGTGGTCACAAAGACCGGGTCTCTTTCAACCCTTTCCCTCTCTCAAACGGTCACTTAGACCGAGTGAGCTTCTCTTCTCAATCAAACGGAACACAAAGTTCCCGCAAGGACCACCACACAATTGGTCTCTCTTGCCTCAGTTACAATTGAGTTTGATCACAAGAAGAATGAGAAAGAAAATAAGTGATCCAAGCGCAAGAGCTCAAATGAACACAAATGTCGCTCTCTCTAGTCACTATTTGATTTTTGGAGTGATTCCGGACTTGGGAGAGGATTTGATCTCTTTGGAGTGTCTAGAATTGAATGCTATAGCTCTTGTAATGTGTTGAAAGTGGAAAACTTGGATGCCATTGAATGTGGGGTGGTTGGGGTATTTATAGCCCCAACCACCAAAAATGGTCGTTGGAAGGTTGCTGTCGCATGGCGCACCGGACAGTCTGGTACGCCAGCCACGTCAGCCAGCCGTTGGGGTTCGACCGTTAGAGCTCTGACTTGTGAGGCCACTAGGCTGTTCGGTGGTGCACCGAACAGGTCCTATAGACTGTCCGGTGCGCCAACTGCGCGTGCTCTGACTCTGGCGTGCATTGTAGCGCATTGAATGCGGTTGCAGTCGACCGTTGCGCACGAAGTAGCCGTTGCTCCGCTGGCACACCGGACAGTCCGGTGTTGCACCGGACACTGTCCGGTGCTTCACCGGACAGTCCGGTGAATTATAGCGGAGCGCCCCCTGAATTTCTCGAAGGTAGTGAGTTCAGCGTCGAGTGCCCTGGTGCACCGGACACTGTCCGGTGGCACACCGGACAGTCCGGTGCGCCAGACCAGGGTGCCTTTGGGTTGTCTTTTGCTCTCTTTGTTTGAACCCTTTATTGGTATTTTTATTGGCTTATTGTGAACCTTTGGCACCTGTAAAACTTATAGACTAGAGCAAACTAGTTAGTCCAATTATTTGTGTTGGGCAATTCAACCACCAAAATCAATTAGGAAAAAGGTGTGAGCCTAATTCCCTTTCAATCTCCCCCTTTTTGGTGATTGATGCCAACACAAACCAAAGCAAGTATAGAAGTGCATAATTGAACTAGTTTGCATAATTGTAAGTGCAAAGGTTACTTAGAATTGAGCCAATATTAATTCACATAAGATATGCATGGATTGTTTCTTTATTTTTATCATTTTGGACCACGCATGCACCACATGTTTTGTTTTTGCAAATTCTTTTGTAATTCTTTTCAAAGTTCTTTTGCAAATAGTCAAAGATGAATGAATAAGATTTTGAGAAGCATTTTCAAGATTTGAAATTTTCTCCCCCTGTTTCAAATGCTTTTCCTTTGACTTAAACAAAACTCCCCCTCAATAAAATCCTCCTCTTAGTGTTTAAGAGGGTTTTAAAATACCAATTTGAAAAATACTATTTTCTCTCCCTTTTGAATACAATAAGGTATCAATTGAAAAATTCATCATTTCAAGACTTTTTCTCAAATTTTCAAAGTTGGTGGTGGTGTGGCGGTCCTTTTGCTTTGGGCTAATACTTTCTCCCCCTTTGGCATGAATCGCCAAAAATGGATACTTGAGTGAAATGTAAGCCCTTACAAACTACTTTCTCCCCTTTGGCAAACAAAATATGAGTGAAGATTATACCAAAGACGGAGAGTTGCTCAGAGCGACGACGAAGGATGAGTTGATGGAGTGGAGTGGAAGCCTTTGTCTTCGCCGAAGACTCCAATTCCCTTTCAATACACCTATGACTTGGTTTGAAATTCTCTTGAAAACACATTAGTCATAGTATATAAAAGAGATATGATCAAAGGTATATTCATGAGCTATGTGTGCAAAACATCAAAAGAAATTCCTAGAATCAAGAATATTTAGCTCATGCCTAAGTTTGTTAAAAGTTTGTTCATCTAGTGGCTTGGTAAAGATATCGGCTAATTGTTCCTTAGTGTTAATATATGCAATCTCGATATCCCCCTTTTGTTGGTGATCCCTAAGAAAATGATACCGAATGGCTATGTGTTTAGTGCGGCTATGCTCAACGGGATTATCCGCCATGCGGATTGCACTCTGATTATCACATAGAAGAGGAACTTTGGTTAATTTGTAACCATAGTCCCTAAGGGTTTGCCTCATCCAAAGTAATTGTGCGCAACAATGGCCTGCGGCAATATACTCGGCTTCGGCGGTGGAAAGAGCTACGGGATTTTGCTTCTTTGAAGCCCAAGACACCAGAGACCTTCCCAAGAACTGGCAAGTCCCCGATGTGCTCTTTCTATTAATTTTACACCCCGCTCAATCGGCATCCGAATAACCAATTAAATCAAATGTGGATCCCCGAGGGTACCAAAGCCCAAATTTAGGAGTATGAACTAAATATCTCAAGATTCGTTTTATGGCCGTAAGGTGAGCTTCCTTAGGGTCGGCTTGGAATCTTGCACACATGCATACGGAAAAGCATTATGTCCTATCGAGATGCACATAAATAGAGTAAAGAACCTATCATCGATCGGTATACCTTTTGATCGACGGATTTACCTCCCGTGTCGAGGTCGAGATGCCCATTGGTTCCCATGGGTGTCTTGATGGGTTTGGCATCCTTCATTCCAAACTTGTTTAGAATGTCTTGAATGTACTTGGTTTGGCTAATGAAGGTGCCCTCTTGGAGTTGCTTTACTAGAAATCCCAAGAAGTACTTCAACTCCCCCATCATCGACATCTCGAATTTTTGTGTCATGATCCTACTAAATTCTTCACATGTAGATTCATTAGTAGACCCAAATATAATATCATCAACATAAATTTGGCATATGAACAAATCATTGTCAAGAGTTTTAGTAAATGAAGTAGGATCGGCTTTTCCAACTTTGAATCCATTAGTGGTAAGAAAATCTCTTAGGCATTCATACCATGCTCTTGGGGCTTGCTTGAGCTCATAAAGCGCCTTAGAGAGTTTATACACATGGTTAGGATACTCACTATCTTCAAAGCCGGGAGGTTGCTCAACATAGACCTCTTCCTTGATTGGTCCATTGAGGAAGGCACTTTTCACGTCCATTTGATAAAGCTTAAAGCCATGGTAAGTAGCATAGGCAAGTAAAATGCGAATTGACTCAAGCCTAGCTACGGGTGCATAGGTTTCACTGAAATCCAAACCTTCGACTTGTGAATACCCCTTGGCCACAAGTCGGGCTTTATTCCTTGTCACCACACCATGCTCGTCTTGCTTGTTGCGGAAGACCCACTTGGTTCCTACAACATTTTGATTAGGACGTGGAACTAAGTGCCATACCTCATTCCTAGTGAAGTTGTTGAGCTCCTCTTGCATCGCCACCACCCAATCTGAATCTTGTAGTGCTTCCTCTACCCTGTGTGGCTCAATAGAGGAAACAAAAGAGTAATGCTCACAAAAATGTGCAACACGAGATCTAGTGGTTACCCCCTTATGAATGTCGCCGAGGATGGTGTCAACAGGGTGATCTCGTTGAATTGCTTGGTGGACTCTTGGGTGTGGCGGTCTTGGAACTTGTTCATCTTCCTCATCTTGATCATGGGCATCTCCCCCTTGATCATTGCTCTCCTCTTGAGGTGGCTCAACTTCTTGATCATCTCTTTCATCATTTTGAGCCTTATCCTCATCTTGAGTTGGTGGAGACGCTTGTGTGGAGGAAGACAGTTGATCTTGTGCATGTGGTGGCTCTTTGGATTCCTTAGGACACACATCCCCAATGGACATGTTCCTTAGTGCGACGCACGGAGCCTCTTCATCACCTATCTCATCAAGATCAACTTGCTCTACTTGAGAGCCGTTAGTCTCATCAAACACAATGTCACAAGAAACTTCAACTTGTCTAGAGGACTTGTTAAAGACTCTATATGCCCTTGTGTTTGAATCATATCCTAGTAAAAAGCCTTCTACAGCCTTAGGAGTAAATTTAGATTTTCTACCTCTTTTAACAAGAATAAAGCATTTGCTACCAAAGACTCTAAAATATGAAACATTTGGCTTTTTACCGGTTAGGAGTTTGTATGATGTCTTCTTGAGGATTCGGTGTAGATATAACCGGTTGATGGCGTAGCAAGCGGTGTTGACCGCCTCGGCCCAAAACCGATCCGAAGTCTTGTACTCATCAAGCATGGTCCTTGCCATGTCCAATAGAGTTCGATTCTTCCTCTCCACTACACCATTTTGTTGTGGGGTGTAGGGAGAAGAGAACTCATGCTTGATGCCCTCCTCCTCAAGGAAGCCTTCAATTTGAGAATTCTTGAACTCCGTCCCATTGTCGCTTCTTATTTTCTTGATCCTTAAGTCAAACTCGTTTTGAGCCCATCTCAAGAATCCCTTTAGGATCTCTTGGGTATGAGATTTTCCCTGCAAAAAGAACACCCAAGTGAAGCGAGAATAGTCATCCACAATAACTAGACAGTACTTACTCCCGCCGATGCTTATGTAAGCAATCGGGCCGAATAGATCCATGTGTAGGAGCTCGAGTGGCCTGTCAGTCGTCATGATGTTCTTGTGTGGATGATGAACACCAACTTGCTTCCCTGCCTGGCATGCGCTACAAGTCCTATCTTTCTCAAAACGAACATCTGTCAGTCCCAAAATGTGTTCTCCCTTTAGAAGCTTGTGAAGATTCTTCATTCCAACATGTGCTAGTCGGCGATGCCAGAGCCAGCCCATGTTAGTCTTAGCAATTAAGCAAGTATCGAGTTTAGCTCTATTAAAATCTACTAAGTATAGCTGACCCTCTAACACTCCCTTAAATGCTATTGAATCATCACATCTTCTAAAGACAGTAACACCTACATCTGTAAAAAGACAGTTGTAGCCCATTTTACATAATTGTGAAACTGAAAGCAAGTTGTAACCTAAAGAGTCTACAAGAAAAACATTGGAAATGGAATGGTCAGGTGATATAGCAATTTTACCCAATCCTTTGACCAAACCTTGATTTCCATCCCCGAATGTGATAGCTCGTTGGGGATCTTGGTTTTTCTCATAGGAGGAGAACATCTTCTTCTCCCCGGTCATGTGGTTTGTGCACCCGCTATCAATGATCCAACTTGAGCCCCCGGATGCATAAACCTACAAAACAAGTTTAGTTCTTGATTTTAGGTACCCAAATGGTTATGGGTCCTTTGACATTAGATACAAGAACTTTGGGTACCCAAACAACGGTCTTTGATCCCTTGTGTTTGCCCCCAACATACTTGGCAACTACCTTGCCTGATTTGTTGGTTAGCACATAAGATGCATCAAAAGTTTTAAATGAAATGTGTTATGATCATTTGATGCAGTTGGAGTTTTCTTCTTAGGCAATTTAGCATGGGTTGATTGCCTAGAACTAGATGTCTCACCCTTATACATAAAAGCATGATTAGGGCCAGAGTGAGACTTCCTAGAATGAATTCTCCTAATTTTGCTCTCGGGATAACCGGCAGGGTACAAAATGTAACCCTCGTTATCCTGAGGCATGGGAGCCTTGCCCTTAATAAAGTTTGACAATCTTTTAGGAGGGGCACTAAGTTTGACATTGTCTCCCTTTTGGAAACCAATGTCACCCTTGATGTCAGGGCATCTCCCACTATAGAGCATGCTTCTAGCACATTTAAATTTTTCATTTTCTAAGTCATGCTCATTTATCTTAGCATTAAGTTGAGCTATGTGATCATTTTGTTTCTTAATTAGAGCTAAGTGGACATGGATATCATCAACATTAATGTCTCTACATCTAGTGCAAATGGAAACATGCTCAACGGTAGATGTAGAGGATTTGCAAGATTTTAGTTCAACAATCTTAGCATGTAAAATGTCATTCTCACTTCTAAGATTGGAAATTGTAACATTGCAAACATCTAAATCTTTAGCCTTAGCAATTAATTTTTCATTATCAATTCTAAGACTAGCAAGTGAATCATTCAACTTTTCAATCTTAGTAAGCAAGTTAGTATTATCATCACTAAGATTGGGAATTGAGTCATTACAAACATTTGAATCAACCTTAGCAATTAATTTAGCATTCTCATTTTTAAGGTTGACAATAGTATCATGGCAAGTGCTTAGCTCACTAGATAGTTTTTCACATTTTTCTACTTCTAGAGCGTAAGCATTTTTAACCTTAACATGCTTCTTATTTTCCTTAATTAGGAAGTCATCTTGGGTGTCCAAGAGTTCATCCTTCTCATGAATAGCACTAATTAATTCATTTAATTTTTCTTTTTGTTGCATGTTTAGGTTGGCAAAAAGGGTACGCAAATTATCCTCCTCATCACTAACATTATCCTCATCACTAGAGGTTTCATATTTAGTGGAGGATTTTGATTTTACCTTTTTCCTTTTGCCGTCTTTTGCCATGAGGCATTTGTGGCCGACGTTGGGGAAGAGGAGGCCCTTGGTGACGGCGATGTTGGCGGCGTTCTCGTCGTCGGAGGAGTCAGAGGAGCTGTCCTCGGAGTCCCACTCGCGGCACACATGGGCATCACCGCCCCTCTTCTTGTGGTACCTCTTCTTTTCTCTCCTCTTGCCCTTCTTGTCGTTGCCCCTGTCACTATCACTAGATAATAGACATTTAGCAATGAAATGACCGGGCTTACCACATTTGTAGCACACCTTCTTGGAATGGGGCTTGTAATCTTTCCCCTTCCTTTGCTTGAGGATTTGGCGGAAGCTCTTGATGATGATCATCATTTCCTCATTATCGAGCTTAGAGGCGTCGATGGGTTGTCTACTTGATGTAGACTCCTCCTTCTTTTCCTCCGTTGCCTTGAATGCGACCGGTTGTGCTTCGGGCGTGGAGCGGCCATCTAGCTCGATGATTTTCTTTGAGCCTTTGATCATCAACTCAAAGCTCACAAAGTTTCCTATTACTTCCTCGGGAGACATTAGTGTATATCTAGGATTACCTCGAATTAATTGAACTTGCGTAGGATTAAGAAAAACGAGGGATCTTAGGATAACCTTGACCATTTCATGGTCATCCCATTTGGTGCTCCTGAGGTTGCGCACTTGGTTCACCAAGGTCTTCAAGCGGTTGTACATGTCTTGTGGTTCCTCCCCTTGGCGAAGCCGGAAGCGACCGAGCTCCCCCTCGATCGTCTCCCGCTTGGTGATTTTTGGTCACCTCATCTCCTTCGTGTGCGGTCTTGAGTACGTCCCAAATTTCTTTGGCACTTTTCAACCCTTGCCGGATAGTGGTGGCTTGAGAGTTGAAGTGCCGGATTTGGGCGACCTCGTCCGAATCATAGTCTTCATCCCCCGGTGATGGCACTTGTACTCCAATCTCAACAACATCCCAAATGCTAGTGTGGAGTGAGGTTAGATGATGCCTCATTTTATCACTCCACATATTATAATCTTCACCATCAAACATAGGTGGTTTGCCTAATGGGACAGAAAGTAATGGAGTACGCTTAGAAATGCGAGGGTAGCGTAGGGGAATCTTACTAAACTTCTTGCGCTCATGGCGCTTAGAAGTTACGGACGGCATGTCGGAGCCGGAGGTGGATGGCGACGAAGAGTCGGTCTCGTAGTAGACCACCTTCCTCATCTTCTTCTTATCACCGCTCCGAAGCGACTTGTTGTGTGAAGGGGATCCCTTCACCTTGTTGGTGGACTCCCCGGATGGAGCCTTCCCATGGCTTGTGGCGAGCTTCTCGCCGGTCCCGAACTCCCTCTTGGCGGATGCTCCCGACATCACTTCAAGCGATTAGTCTCTAATGAAGCACCGGGCTCTGATACCAATTGAAAGTCGCCTAGAGGGGGGGTGAATAGGGCGAATCTGAAATTTATTAACTTAAGCACAACTATAAGCCGGGTTAGCGTTAGAAATATAAACGAGTCCAAGAGAGAGGGCGCAAAACAAATCGTGAGCAAATAAAGAGCGAGACGCGATGATTTGTTTTACCGAGGTTCGGTTCTTGCAAACCTACTCCCCATTGAGGTGGTCACAATGACCGGGTCTCTTTCAACCCTTTCCCTCTCTCAAACGGTCACTTAGACCGAGTGAGCTTCTCTTCTCAATCAAACGGAACACAAAGTTCCCGCAAGGACCACCACACAATTGGTGTCTCTTGCCTCGGTTACAATTGAGTTTGCTCACAAGAAGAATGAGAAAGAAAAGAAGCGATCCAAGCGCAAGAGCTCAAATGAACACAAATGTCGCTCTCTCTAGTCACTATTTGATTTGGAGTGATTCCGGACTTGGGAGAGGATTTGATCTCTTTGGAGTGTCTAGAATTGAATGCTATAGCTCTTGTAATGTGTTGAAGGTGGAAAACTTGGATGCCATTGAATGTGGGGTGGTTGGGGTATTTATAGCCCCAACCACCAAAAATGGCCGTTGGAAGGCTGTTGTCGCATGGCGCACCGGACAGTCCGGTGCGCCACCGGACACTATCCGGTGCGCCAGCCACGTCAGCCAGCCGTTGGGGTTCGACCATTGGAGCTCTGACTTGTGGGGCCACTGGGATGTCCGGTGGTGCACCGGACAGGTCCTGTAGACTGTCCGGTGCGCCAACTGCGCGTGCTCTGACTCTAGCGCACACTGTAGCGCATTGAATGCGGTTGCAGTCGATCGTTGCGCGTGAAGTAGCCGTTGCTCCGCTGGCACACCGGACAGTCCGGTGTTGCACCGGACATTGTCTGGTGCTTCACCGGACAGTCCGGTGAATTATAGCGGAGCGCTCCCTGAATTTCCCGAAGGTAGCGAGTTCAGCGTCGAGTGCCCTGGTGCACCGGACACTGTCCGGTGGCACACCGGACAGTCCGGTGCGCCAGACCAGGGTGCCTTTGGGTTGTCTTTTGCTCTCTTTGTTTGAACCATTTCTTGGTCTTTTTATTGGCTTATTGTGAACCTTTGGCACCTGTAAAACTTATAGACTAGAGCAAACTAGTTAGTTCAATTATTTGTGATGGGCAATTCAACCACCAAAATCAATTAGGAAAAAGGTGTGAGCCTAATTCCCTTTCAACTGTTCAGATCGCCGACATCTCCCTCGAGCTCGACATACTGCTTCACCTCATAAAGGAGCTCGTCCAGCGTGGCCCCGTCGACGTGACCAACAGCTACATCCGAAGCATCTGGCGAATGCACGACGAGGAGGAGGTGGTTCCCAACACCTTGCCCAATAGGTGTTTGATGAATTGCTTCATCGGTGGCCTCGACGTCGGCAGCCACCTGTGGGCGAATAACTCTACCGCTGCTGACCACGACAGGGTAGACCTGAGGCTGCTCTAGTGGCTCAAGAACCATACGTCCTTCCAGAGGTTTGGCAGCTCAGACCACTTCATCACGCTGGGGCACATCTTCATCGATCTTGAGCCTTTAATTCACAGCCAGAGAACAATCAAGCATATCCTAGCAATTATCGCTAGCATCAACAATGCTTAGGCTCTCATTTTCACCACGAGCATGATTTGGGTGTTGTGCAAAGCGGGGAAGCTAAGGGAGGCTGAGGAGTTGTTTGACTAGATAGAGACAGAAGGAGTTGTGCCTTGTGCGTACGCGTATAATACAATACTCATGGCATTCATAACCAGAGGGTACGCTGCAATGGTGAGGATAACACAATGGAACCTTGCTTTCACAGAGCACAGTGAACAAGGTGACGGGTACATGGAGTTGGCTCAACGAGTTGCTAGTGTTGGACTTGTTGGCACTGACATTGTCACTAGCCTCGTTGTCATTGGTTCAAGGATTACTGCTGGTGCTGGCCTTGTTACCTCTGGTCTAGGTCCTTCAGGGATTGCTGCTCGTGCTGGCCTTGTTACCTCTGGTATGGGTCCTGTCAGCAGTGGACAAGTCAATGTCTCCGTCTTTATTTGGGACCCTAGCAGTCATGCGAAGAATAGTTTGGGGACAAACTGTATTTCTAGGATTGGGGAATGTCAGCCCTGCTACACAAGAGGCGGCTGCGCTAATCACAGACGACAAGGATGGAGATAGCCGGGGGTCTGCCGAGGCAAGCAACTGAGCACGTCCAAGGCGTGAGAAGCGTGGCAACGTCTGTATTACTGGGCCGAGTTGGTCGTGTAAGGGTTAGCTGGGCCGAGCTACCGAGAAAGTATAAAGGATACAACTCAGGCAATTGTAAGGACATTGAAAAATAGAGAACAAAATATCAACGTGTTGCCATCATGAGACCTTCTTCCCCACGTCTCCAATGTCTGTTGCTTCCCTTTTTCCTGCTCTATAGACTTCTAGAAGGTGCTAACATTTGGTAGCGTTCGCGATCCAGTGTTATGGATTCATTCGACGCCACTACTCGCAAGGTGCTCGACGAAATGCGCCTGATGGAAGCCCGCCTTACTGAGAAGATTTGTCGGTCGCTGTGACGGCGTCGAGCGCCGTGTGGACACACGGTGCGACGAGCTCCACAACCACTTCACAGCGCGCTGCTACACCATCCAGCAGCAAGCCGAACATGTCTTCAACGTGGGTCCTATCTTCGATGAGGAACCTGTATTTGAGGGAGAACCGTTTCTCTCCATCAACGAACTCATCCCCACCGGCGCCGGATACAGCTCCATCCACGGGGGCAGCAGATCCGCGCTGTCCTACCTCACCCCCATCTGCTAGGCCGCCAGCGAGACCCTCGCTTCCGATGACCGACTGTTGGAGCAAACTCAAGCAGCCCATCGGCATCTACAACACGACATGCAAGGAAACCATCAACACCAAGCAGCGGGCCAAGGTGATGCAATCGTTGAAGTTGGAGGAGACCAAGTACACCAGGAGGCTGCTCGTGCAGCGACCGAGATGGATAAGGCTAAGTGTCACACGACCATGGAGGCAGCCGCGGCGGTGTAGAGATTGGCCGACCTAGAGGCGCAGCGGCGCCGCACCGCAGAGGTGCGCGCCACGGAGCTGCATGGATCCAACCTCGCCTGCCCGGAGCAGCTCGTCGTCGACACTGCGGTGTTCGCGGGCACAACCAACGACACCGTTCAGATCGCCGACATCTCCCTCGAGCTCGGCGTACCACTTCACCTCATAAAGGAGCTGGTCCAGCGTGGCCCCGTCAGGGTGACCAATAGCTACATCCGAAGCATCTGGCGAATGCACGACGAGGAGGAGGTGGTTCCCAACACCTTGCCCAACAGGTGTTTGATGAATTGCTTCATCGATGGCCTCGGTGTCGGCAGCCACCTGTGGGCGAATAACTCTACCACTGCTGACCACGACAGGGTAGACCTGAGGCTGCTCTGGTGGCTCAAGAACCATACGTCCTTCCAGAGGTTTGGCAGCTGGGACCACTTCATCACGCTGGGGCACATCTTTATCAATCTTAAGCCTTTAATTCACAGCCAGAGTACAATCAAGCATATCCTAGCAATTATCGCTAGCATCAGCAATGCTCAGGCTCTCATTTTCACCACGAGCATGATTTGGGTGTTGTGCAAAGCGGGGAAGCTAAGGGAGGCTGAGGAGTTGTTTGACCAGATAGAGACAGAAGGAGTTGTGCCTTGTGCGTACGCGTATAATACAATACTCATGGAATTCATAACCGGAGGGTATGCTGCAATGGAGAGGATAACACAATGGAACCTTGCTTTCATAGAGCACAGTGAACAAGTGACGAGTACATGGAGTTGGCTCAACGAGTTGCTAGTGTTGGACTTGTTGGCACTGACATTGTCACTAGCCTCATTGTCATTAGTTTAATGATTACTGCTGGTGCTGGCCTTGTTACCTCTGGTCTAGGTCCTTCAGGGATTGCTGCTCGTGCTGGCCTTGTTACCTCTGGTATGGGTCCTGTCAGCAGTGGACAAGTCAATGTCTCCGTCTTTATTTGGGACCCAGCGGTCATGCGAAGAACAGTTTGGGGACAAACTGTATTTCAACGATTGGGGAATGTCAACCCTGCTACACAAGAGGCGGCTGTGCTAATCACGGACGACAAGGATGGAGATAGTCGGGGGTCTGCCGAGGCAAGCAACTGAGCACGTCCAAGGCGTGAGAAGCGTGGCAACGTCTGTATTACTGGGTCGAGTTGGTCGTGTTAGGGTTAGCTGGGCCGAGCTGCCGAGAAAGTATAAGGATACAACTCAGGCAATTGTAAGGACATCGAAAAACAGAGAACAAAATATCAACGCGTTGCCATCCCGAGACCTTCTTCCCCACGTCTCCAATCTCTGCTGCTTCCCTCTTTCCTGCTCTATAGACTTCTAGAAGGTGCTAACATTTGGTACCAGAGGTCAGCATCCTGGATCCGCTTGCAACAGTGCCTCAGCGTCCACGATCCAGTGCTATGCATTCGTTCGACGCCACTGCTCGCAAGGTGCTCGACAAAATGCACCTGATGGAAGCCCGCCTTACTGAGAAGATTTGTCGGTCGCTGTGACGGCGTCGAGCGTTGTGTGGACACACGGTGCGACGAGCTCCACAACCACTTCACAGTGCGCTGCTACACCATCCAGCAGCAAGCCGAACATTTCTTCAACATGGGTCCTATCTTCGACGAGGAACCTATATTCGAGGGAGAACCGTTTCTCTCCATCACCGAACTCATCCCCATCGGTGCTGGATACAACTCCAACAGCTCCATCCACGGGGGCAGCAGATCCGCGCTGTCCTACCTCACCCCCATCCGCGAGGCCGCCAGCGGGACCCTCGCTTCCGACGACCGACTGTTGGAGCCAACTCAAGCAGCCCATCGGCATGTACAACACGACATGCAAGGAAACCATCAACACCAAGCAGCGGGCCAAGGTGATGCAGTCATTGAAGTTGGAGGAGACCAAGCACACCGGGGAGGCTGCTCGTGCAGCGACCGAGATGGATAAGGCTAAGTGTCACGCGACCATGGAGGCAGCCGCGGCGGTGTAGAGATTGGCCGACCTAGAGGCGCAGCGGCGCCACACCGCAGAGGTGCACGCCACGGAGCTACATGGATCCAACCTCGCCTGCCCGGAGCAGCTCGTCGTCGACACTGTGGCATTCACGGGCACAACCAATGACACTGTTCAGATCGCCGACATCTCCCTTGAGTTCGGCGTACCGCTTCACCTCATAAAGGAGCTCGTCCAACGTGGCCCTGTCGGGGTGACCAACAGCTACATCCGAAGCATCTGGCGAATGCACGACGAGGAGGAGGTGGTTCCCAACACCTTGCCCAACAGGTGTTTGATGAATTGCTTCATCGATGGCCTCGACGTCGGCAGCCACCTGTGCGCGAATAACTCTACCGCTGCTGACCACGACAGGGTAGACGTGAGGCTGCTCTGGTGGCTCAAGAACCATACGTCCTTCCAGAGGTTTGGCAGCTGGGACCACTTCATCACGCTGGTGCACATCTTCATCGATCTTGAGCCTTTAATTCACAGCCAGAGAACAATCAAGCATATCCTAGCCATTATCGCTAGCACCAACAATGCTCAGGCTCTCATTTTCACCACGAGCATGATTTGGGTGTTGTGCAAAGCGGGGAAGCTAAGGGAGGCTGAGGAGTTGTTTGACCAGATAGAGACAGAAGGAGTTGTGCCTTGTGCGTACGCGTATAATACAATACTCATGGCATTCATAACCGGAGGGTACGCTGCAATGGAGAGGATAACACAATGGAACCTTGCTTTCACAGAGCACAGTGAACAAGGTGACGGGTACATGGAGTTGGCTCAACGAGTTGCTAGTGTTGGACTTGTTGGCACTGACATTGTCACTAGCCTCGTTGTCATTGGTTCAAGGATTACTGCTGGTGCTGACCTTGTTACCTCTGGTCTAGGTCCTTCAGGGATTGTTGCTGGTGCTGGCCTTGTTACCTGTGGTATGGGTCCTGTGAGTAGTGGACAAGTCAATGTCTCCATCTTTATTTGGGACCCTGGCGGTCATGCGAAGAACAGTTTAGGGACAAACTGTATTTCAAGGAGTGGAGAATGTCAGCCCTGCTACATAAGAGGCGGTTTTGCAAGTCACGGACGACAAGGATGGAGATAGCCGCGGGTCTGTCGAGGCAAGCAACTGAGCACGTCCAAGGCGTGAGAAGCGTGGCAACGTCTATATTACTGGGCCGAGTTGGTCGTGTAAGGGTTAGCTAGACCGAGCCGAGAAAGTATAAAGGATACAACTGAGGCAATTGTAAGGACATCGAAAAATAGAGAACAAAATATCAGCTCGTTGCCATCACGTGACCTTCTTCCCCATGTCTCCAATCTCCGCTGCTTCCCCTGTTTCCTGCTCTATAGACTTCTAGAAGGTGCTAATACCTTCCCCGCACGCCCTCCGCCTCCCCGCTGTACTTCCCGGCGCTCGAGCTCGTCGACGTCTACAACAATAACCTGTCCGGCCGCTCCCGCCCCTGAGCGCGCCGCACGCGCGCTCCCTCCGCTACCTCCACCTCGGCGGGAACTACTTCAACGGCTCCATCCCGGACTCCTTCGAGTACCTGGGGCTCAACGGCAACGCGCTGTCGGGCCGGGTCCCGCCCTCAGCTCGCTCTCCCGCCTCTCGCGCCTCCGGGAGATGTACATCGGCTACTACAACCAGTACAGCGGCGGGGTCCCGCTCCCGCGCGAGTTCGGCGCCCTCCAGTCGCTCGTCCGCCTCGACATGAGCAGCTGCGCGCTCACGGGGCCCATCCCGCCGGAGCTCGCGCGCCTGTCCCGCCTCGACACGCTCTTCCTCGCCATGAACCAGCTCACCGGGGACATACCGCCGGAGCTCGGCGCCCTCACCAGCCTCCAGTCGCTCGACATCTCCATCAACGACCTCGCCGGCGAGATACCCGCCACGTTCGCCGGCCTCACAAACCTCACACTGCTCAACCTCTTCCGGAACCACCTCCGCGGCGAGATACCGGACTTCATCGGTGACTTCCCGTTCCTCGAGGTGCTGCAGGTGTGGGACAACAACCTCACCGCGCTCGGGTAATCAGTGTGGTTAGTGTCTTGCTCGAGCTCTCTTCTGCTCCTTGGATTGGATTCTAGCATGGATTTGGCATGCCCTAGAAGCAGATCTTCTTGTCACATGTGAGGGTCGATCGACGGGGGACAAAAGGCCTGCCTTGGGATCACACAAGATTTAGTGGGCTCGTGCTGTTGGTTTGTCTGTGTGTGTCCTTCCATTCCATGCAGCTTGATCCGACGGGGATGAAGAGCTCCCTTTCCATGTCCATGGCACCCTGTCTAGATTTGACTTGTCAGGTCATCAAACCTACAGATATATTAAAAAAAACTATAGAGGTTTTTAATATTAAAAAATATAGGTGTCATCCGACAGGGATGAAGAGCTCCCCTGCCGTCTCGTCTCCTGGTGCGTCGTTTGTTCATTTCCCATGCAGCGCAACTGAGACGGCGGCATATGTTCCCTTTCCTTGTGTTTGCTGCTTTTTGGTTATTTGATTCGAGATGGCTTCTCGCTTTTCGTAAATACGTCTTTTTCTGTTTTTTTTTGTGACAGGAGTCTGCTTCTAGTATGTAGGCTTCTCAAGGGAAAGGTGGAGATGTTCCTAAAGTTGAAAACGGCAGGTTGCA
Organism: Zea mays; assembly: GCF_902167145.1. Lineage (NCBI taxonomy): Eukaryota > Viridiplantae > Streptophyta > Magnoliopsida > Poales > Poaceae > Zea > Zea mays. Next base: position 93,371,834 of record NC_050101.1, read on the forward strand.
ACACCAAAAGGCTCAAGAATATAATAAGAACAGAGAGTGAGAGAGAGATTGATAGGAGGGGAAGATGGTTTCATTTAGATAAAACTCAGAATATGTGACGTGACATTCTTAAAAACATTGTACTTGGAATAGCCTAACAGCTTCACACATCTAGTTTCAATTTTTATTGGATCAAATATTTTAAAATTTAATAGTGTTTTGTTTTAGCAGTAAATGATGTTTTCGTGGACAACAAGACATTTATGTTGACTTAGTCAAACTTGAGGATTTGTTGATCTAGTCTTTGAAAGTAATCATTTAGTTAGTTTGCATGCACGTATTTAGCGGTGTTTAAATGCACTAGAAACTAATAGTTGGTTGCTAAAATTAGCTGAGATATCTAAATGGTCTAACTAATGGTTCAGCTATGAGCTACTTTCAGTAAATTAGCTACTAGTTAGCTAGATATTTGTTAGCTAGTTAATTCAATTAGCATTTTTAGTCAAGTAATTATTAGCTTTAGTACATTCAAACACCCCTTACAAGAACGAGTGTACGTACTTTGCGATCGTATATGTTGTTCTTTGTAATTAAAAAAGTAAATAAAAATGATTACACTAGTAAGAGTTTCGATGGACCTAGTGTCAATAGCACGTCACTGTAAGCAATAATAAGATTGTCATAAATAATCTCGATATGGGTCATTGTTACCACCATGACACTACTGCTCACAAACAATGTATTCAGTTTTTGCTGTTTTATTCTTGTTGAATTAATATTTGATGCAGCCCTACGCCACGGCACCTTTACTCTTTGCTCATTAGGAGCTGAATAGCGAGAAAGTGGAGATGATTTGCCTCAGGGTAGAGGGGGTTTGCGTTAACCATAGAAGCAAGTCTTCACATTACCTGTGAAACCGAAGTGTAGGTTGGGCTTAGAGATGGCAATAGGACTCGACCTCTAATTCTTCATGGAGAATTCCTCTATTAGAGCTATTTTGACAACTCCATTTTCTCAAGAGATTTTCATTTTTCTAAGGAAAACTCTTGGAAAAATAGAAACTCCTTAGAAAAATTGGGTTGCCAAACTAGCCCTTAGGGGATAGGAAAGTTTCATTCCCACGAGAATGTAAATGGGAAAACTCTTCCCCCGACACGTAAACGGGGACGGGAAGCATTCTTCATCCCCGTTTCCCGCACGCACCCGTTAAACATGCATGTGACGATGTTTACGTGTACTAGTTAATGATAAGAATAAATAATTATCTTGCTTGGAGATCTTTCATTGTGCAAATGTGTTAATTTTGATGTACACATAATGATTTCTTATATCTGACAATGTGTATAAGTGATAATGTTTTGCGTTAATAACAAATGATGTATATCCTAATTATAATTTAAGTGGGACCAGGGATTTATCCTCGCGGGGAACGGGGATGATAAAGAAATGTCCCTCGCAAACATTCGTAGAGATTCCCGCGGGAAATTGTTTCGTCATGAGAATAGGGATGGGGAGGTATTCCCGATAGGGATTTTCCCATTGCCATCATTTAGGTCTTGTTCGGTTATTCCTATCCCATGGTGGATTAGATGGAATTGGAAAAAAAATATGAAAGAGTTTGACTTGTTTAGGATTTAAACTCACTCAATTTCATCCAATTCACATGTATTGTGAGCAAAACAAACAAGGTTATTTCCATTTCATGTGGATTGAAAGGGATTGACTAAGATTAAGATGGATTTTGATTTGTTATGGGTTTAAAACAACTTAATACCACCCAATCCTCATGTATTCATGTCAAAACGAATAAGCCCTTAGATTGTCTCCAGTAGAGTGTGAAAAATAGGGGACGCGGAACCGTAGATGACATTGTTTGTAGAGAGAAATTTGAAATAGGGAATGTGATATAGGAAGGGATATGAGATCTGTTAGAGATGGCCTTAGTTGGGCTCCATGGGCACAGTCATGGGATCCTAGGCCCCAACATTGGTGAGTAGAGATGGCAATGGGTATTCGAGATCTAAATACAGATGAGTTTTACCTAATATGAAGGCGGGTATAAGATGATTTCTTACCCGCTAGTATGTTGATGGGCAAGAACTTCTACACATTGGATATACGGGGTACGCGTACAGGTTGGTACTACCCATACCCATACTACTATAACCATCTAATAAAGATCATCTTAATAAAAATAAAATTTTCTTTAGCTATCATTTATTTAGCTATCAACATGGGCGGACCGATAGGGGGTTCTAGGTGGGCTGTGGCACACCCTAAGCCACAGCCCACCAAGACCCGTCCCGGTATTCCCAGTTTCCTTTTGGCCTTTGCGATTCCAGCGCCAGGTCGTCGTCGCCGCGTCCTGGACGACAGGTGTTGGCGTTTCGACCCCGGGGGGTCCCTCGACCGACGAGTAAATTGTCGCTGCGTGTCCCAGCCCAGATGGGTCGGCGCGAGACGGAACACGAGGGGGAACAATAAAGGGGAACAGTGGCTCGTGTTGTCCTGCGCCCAGGGCGGATGCACTTGCAGTAGGGGGTTACAAGCGTTCGCGAGGGAGAGAGTGAGAGCCTATCCGTCAGCCCGTTCTCCCACGCGGCCACCTCTTTCGTACGAGGGCCCTGGACCTTCCTTTTATAGATGTAAGGAGAAGGCCTAGGTGTACAATGGGGGGTGTAGCAAAGTGCTAACGTGTCTAGCAGAGAGGTGCTAGAGTCCTATGTACATGCCGACGTGGCTGTCGGAGAGGTGTTGGAGCCCTGTTCATGTGGCGTCGTGGTCGTCGGAGGAGCGCTTGAGCCCTGTAGAAGCACAGCTGTTGGGGCTGACGGGACCTTGCTAACGTCTCCTTGCTTCCGTAGGGGGCTGAGAACCGCCGTCGTCACGGAGCACGCGGGGCGCCATCATTACCCGTTCACCGGGGCGAGCCAGATGGGACGCCGGTCTTGTTCCCCGTAGCCTGAGCTAGCTAGGGGTAGGGTAATGATGTACCCCCCTGCGACGTGGTCGGTCCGAGCCCAAGGTCGGGCAAGGCGGAGACTCCTCCGAGGTCGGGGCTGAGTCCGAGCCCTGGGGTCGGGCGAGGCGGAGACCATCGTCCGAGGTCGAGGTTGAGTCCGAGCCCTGGGGTCGGGCGAGGCGGAGACCGTCGTCCGAGGTCGAGGTTGAGTCCGAGCCCTGGGGTCGGGCGAGGCGGAGACCGTCGTCCGAGGTCGAGGTTGAGTCCGAGCCCTGGGGTCGGGCGAGGCGGAGCTTCCTATGGCGCCTGAGGCTGGACTGGGCTGCTGTCAGCCTCACCCTGGCGGGTGGCACAGTAGTCGAAGCAGCGCAGGCGACGTTGTTTTTCTGTCAGGTCAGTCAGTGGAGGGGCGAAATGACTGCGGTCACTTCGGCCCTGTCGACTAAGGAACGTGCGTCAGGATAGGGTGTCAGGCAATCCTTGCATTGAATGCTCCTGCGATCCGGTCGGCTGGCGAGGCGATCTAGCCAAGGTTGCTTCTCCGCGAAGCCTGCCCGAGCTGAGCCTCGGGCGAGTCGAAGGTGCGCCCGTTGCTTGAGGAGGCCCTTCGGGCGAGGCGTGAATCCACCTAGGTCTGTTGTTCCTGTCCGAGGCTGGGCTCGGGCGAGGCGAGATCGTGTCCCTTGGACGGAGCCTTGACCTGAATTGCGCCCATCAGGCCTTTGCAGCTTTGTGCCGATGGTTTTTACCAACCGAGTTTAGGAGTCTTGGGGGTACCCCTAATTATGGTCCCCGACAGTAGCCCCCGAGCCTCAAAGGGAGTGTGGGTACTCGCTTGGATGCTTTGTCGCACTTTTTTGCAAGGGGACTGGCCTTTCTCGGTTGCATTTTGTTCTGGTGGGTGCGCGCGAGCGCACCCGCCGGGTGTAGCCCCCGAGGCCTCGAAGGAGTGGTTTGACTCCTTCGAGGTCTTAATGCCTTTCGTGATGCCTTGGCCGGTCTGATTGTTCCCTCATGCGAACTGGTCGTAGTCCGGGTGCATAGTCGGGTTCCGAGTTCTCGGGTTGGTATGTTGACGCTGTCAACGGTTTGGCCGGAGCCGGGTTTGCGAGAGCAGCCCTTGAGCCTCTGCACAGGGCGAGAGGATGGTCAAGGACTGACTCGGCTTTTTTCATACGCCCCTTCGTCGCCTTTCCGCAAGGAGGAGGGGGGAAAGCGCCATGTTGCCCTCGGAGGGCGCCGAACATGGTGTCTCCATTGAGTTGCTAACGGGTGATCCGAGTGGACGCCCGTGCCCCATTCGATAAGGGTCGGTTAGTGGCCCAGAGGCGCGCTCCAAAAGTACCTACAGGTGATTTGCCGGACCCGGTCCCGTTTGATAGGGTCCAAGGGCTCGATGCCTCCCTCTGATGGGATTCCGTTACAGAATCGCTCCTACTGGTCTCGGAAATGTCCTAGGGTACCTCGGTAGCGTATCCCGAGCCTCGGCCATGTATCAGACGTACCCAGAGTCATCCCTCGCTTTGCGTGTTCTGAGGCGGCTGTCGAACCCTTCGGGGGCCAGCCTTCGAACCCCTGATCAGTAGTGGGCATGGAGCTCGAGTGGCCTGAGGCGGCTGTCGAACCCTTCCGAGGGGCCAGCCTTCGAACCTCTGACCAGTAGTGGGCGCGGAGCCTGAGTGCTCTGAGGCGACTGTCGAATCCTTCCAAGGGGCCAACCTTCGAACCCCTGATCAGTAGGAGGGCTCGGGGCCCGCTTCCTTCGCAGAGAAGGATCCCTTTCAGAGTATCCCCTTTCCCGGTCCCTGTAGCAAGAGAGAGAAAGGGGAAGAGGAAAAGGATACGAAATTGAACGACGTGGCGCACCTTTTTTGACGCGGTCATTATGGCGGAGGTGAAGCTTCATCCGCTTCGCCTGCCAAAGGTGTCGCCTACCCTGCCGCGGAGTTAATGCGACGGGACGAGTGGTTCGCGGGGCAGCCGGTACGCATGTGCGAGCCGTTTGAGGAACGGAACACGGGCGTGTCGTCTTCACGCCGTGGGAGAGGGCTCTCCTGCTGCTCCAGGAGGGGACGTGAGCCTGCAGACGATTTGACCACCGCTTCCGCTCGCCTGCTGCCGCCATTACTGTCGGCCCACTTCTGGCCATATCGACCGTCGCGCCTTCTCCCGCGGCTGACTGATCCATGACCGATGCGCCGGGTTGGCACTGTTGGGCCGTGCGCAGGGTTGCCTTGAATCGCGGCACCGGTTCCGCAGTCGAGAAGGCGCAGTATTGGCGTAAGTGGCGGTGCAGTTTTTCGCACGCAGTAACCGGCGCGCCGGTTACATGACGTGTGGGCCTGGGACTCCATGTTGGACGCGTCGAAGTCGAAAGGGTACATCCCCGTGGTGCGGTTGCATGTCGCCTGCAAGGTGGTCCGCCCTTTCACCCGCTGGTTTAGACGAAGACGGAGGAGTGCTTGTAACCGCTGGACAGTTACACGCTCCGCGCGCGGCGGTTTAGCCTCTTCTGTCCTGGGCCATCTTGCACGTCGTGTGGGACCCAGCCCCCGTGTCGTAGGGGGAGAACCTTTGAGCGCGTCGGTGAAGACTTAGCCCGCGACGCCTGAGGACGCGAGTGGGGTGAGTTGCCTTTAAAAAGGGATCGACCTCCTGGGTGGTAGCCATGCCTTCGCACTTTCCTCATGCATCGTGCCTTTCCGCCTTCCGAGCCCCCGGATGGGGAGCGCCCGCGTCGTCTTCGTCTTGTTGTGGGAGGAGCGCAACCTCGTGGAGGTTGGTACCTTTCAGCCATCGCTCGGCTTCAAGGATTTTCATCAGGCAGCCCGGCTGCTTCCCCTCATCGATGGTCACCCAAGACGGTGACCACCAGTTCAATGGTGGGGAGAAGCAAGCCGGGCTGCGGCCTCTGTCCCGCCCTCAGCTTCAAGGATCTTCATCATCCTTGCTGGGGCGGAGGGCGAGCTGAGCCGGAGCTCTACCTCCCATATGGGTCGGTGGGCCACCTTCTCCTTCAGCAATCAGGGGAGAAGGCGCTTACCGGCCTAGCGGAGGGGACGGACTTCGACAATGCGGGGCCGATCGGCCGCAAGCGTCGTCAGCTCCAGCACGCCTGGTTCGCTGGCTCAGATGGCTCTGGCACAGCTTCCGGTGCCACCTCCCACCGCTGGGCGGAGCGTGGCTATCTGCCCGCCGTACGGGCGGCTGTTGCGCCGCGCGCACCGGGGGACCGCCCAAGACGCCGCACGCTGCTAGGGCGGCGTTCGTGTTCTTGGGTTGTCCTGCCCTTGCTCCGGCACGACGCCTCTGCGTGGAGGTTGGTGCTCGCCCGTCCGAGAGGTGAGTGGGGATCTGCCAGTGAGCAGGTGGCTGCCGTCGTCGGTGTCGAGGTGGTGGCAGCTGGAGAAGTCCTCGTCGCCGACGAGATCGTCGGCGCCATCTGTGCTCCGGGCCTCCGGCTCTTTGGCTTTGATAGCTTGTCCTCGCCCCTCGAGTGGGGACGTGGGCGAGAACCTTGTCGCAACAGCGTCTGCCCTGAGGTCATCGCTGATGCTGTTTGGCCGCCCGGAGCGGAGGTCGTTGTCGCTGCTGCCGGAGTGGGCGGCGGCGAGCCACCTAGAATTTGTCATCCCGCAGGCCCTCCGATGTGGGGGGTTGTACGTACCTGCGGGAGTGGAACCGGAGTTCCGTTTGTAATGGCACCTTGAGTGTCGGTGTATGTTCATTGCGGCTATCGGGGCCTGAACATCTGTGTATTTGGGCGTAAAGCCGTGTTTCTTCCTCATTTCGAGCACCAGGTCTCGCCTGTCGGCTAGCTGAACCGCTTAACCAAGTGTGAGTTGCCCTGCGCGGAAGGTGACGAGTGAGGTATCCATATCCCGGAGGCGTAGGAGTCCCTCGGCTCGGTCGGCCTCCCCACTCAAGGCTTCTCTTGCTCAGTTAAAGAGAACCCTTGGCCGCTCTACGATTAGCCGGAGCCGGAGGCAGCGGTGTGAGCGTGGACAGAGGCGGAGGCGGCTGGAGAAGAAGCTTCGTCGGCCGGAGCCTGGTCGGGTCATCCACTGGCGGAACCAACCCTGGAGTCGGGCCACCGAGGCCATGGGCTGGGCTGGCGTCCTCGGGGGACAGCTGGCTGAGGCTACAGAGCGGCCGGTCCAGCCGTCTACTCAGGCCAGGTTCCTGGAGGAGATCCTGGCGGCGATGGCTCAGGCGCAGTGTTGACATCTTCCTTCGAGGTGGAGATCCTCCAACCGTGTTGCTGTCCGAGGCCGGGTCGGATTCCGCCGAAGGTGGAGTCGATGCCGAGGGTGCTGCTGCTCCCCTCACTGATGTCCGAACCTGCAGGAACAATTTATCTGTAGTGCGCGTATGTTTTTTGTGGCCGCCGATGCCCAAACATATCATCGTCGTGTTGTAAAGTTGCGTTTCTTTTCCCCTTGTTTCGAGTATCAGGACTTGTTTGTTGGTAGTAGAATCGCTCATCGAGCGAGAGTTACTTATCGCGGAAGGTGATGAGTGAGGTATCCGTATCCCGGAGGCGTAGGAGTCCCTCGGCTCGGTCGGCCTTCGCCGCTTACGTGTACTCTTGCCCGTCCGTGGGATTCTGTTATCGATATAGTCGAGAAGGCACGAAAAATCATTTCGGCAGAAAAGTTTTCGAGCGTTAAGACTTGTTCGGTCAGCGGAATCGCTTATCCGAGCGTGAGTTACTTATCGCAGAAGGTGATGAGTGAGGTATCCGTATCCCGGAGGCGTAGGAGTCCCTCGGCTCGGTCGGCCTTACCGCTTACGTGTACTCCGTCGTTTTCAGGATCCCACTATTGAAGTAGTCGAAAAGCGCGAAAGACGTTCTGACAGAAAGACTTTTTCCGAGGAAAATTTTGATGCAGAGGGGGTTCCCCCTTCTAGCCCCCGAGGGAGGGTCGGGCTTTGCCAAGGCAAGGCTATCCCTTCCTTGATGGTTAGACTTTATTTGTGTATGTAAAGAGAACGAGGTATATGAATGACTTGAAAACATCTTAAGGGTAGAAGCGACATAGCTGTCAGATGTTCCAAGCGTTGCTGTAGACCTCGCCTTGACTGTTGGCCAGCTTGTATGTTCCGGGCTTCAAAATCTTGGCGATGATGAATGGCCCTTCCCAGGGAGGAGTGAGCTTGTGGCGCCCTCGGGCGTCTTGTCGTAGCCGAAGCACCAAGTCGCCCACCCGGAGGTCTCGGGACCGAACCCCTCGGGCGTGGTAGCGTCGTAGGGACTGCTGATACCGCGCCGAGTGTAGCAAGGCCATGTCCCGAACCTCTTCCAGCTGGTCCAGTGAGTCTTCTTGGCTGGTCTGGTTACTTCGGTCATCGTACACCCTTGTCCTCGGGGAACCATATTCTAAGTCTGTGGGCAAGATAGCCTCGGCCCCATAGACTAGAAAAAACGGCGTGAAGCCCGTGGCTCAGCTTGGCGTTGTCCTCAGACTCCAGACCATCGAAGGGAGTTCCTTCATCCATCGCCTGCCGAACTTGTTGAGGTCGTTTTAGATCCTCGGCTTGAGCCCCTGTAGAATCATGCCGTTGGCACGCTCTACCTGCCCATTCGTCATGGGGTGAGCTACGGCGGCCCAGTCCACCCGGATGTGGTGGTCCTCGCAGAAGTCCAGGAACTTCCTGCCAGTGAACTGAGTGCCGTTGTCGGTGATGATGGAGTTCGGGACCCCAAAGCGATGGATGATGTTGGTGAAGAACGCCACCGCCTGTTCGGACCTGATGCTGTTTAGGGGTCGAACCTCAATCCACTTGGAGAATTTGTCGATAGCGACCAGCAGGTGCGTGAAACCCCTGGGTGCCTTCTGCAAGGGACCGACGAGGTCCAGACCCCACACAGCAAACGGCCAGGTGATGGGTATTGTTCGCAAGGCCTGAGTGGGCAGGTGCGTCTGCCTTGCATAGAATTGACACCCTTGGCAGGTGCGTACAATTCTAGTGGTGTCGGCCACCGCGGTTGGCCAGTAGAAACCTTGTCGGAAGGCGTTTCCAATAAGGGCTCGAGGTGCTGCGTGGTGACCGCAAGCCCCCGAGTGTATTTCTTGCAATAGCTCCTGACCTTCGGCGATGGATATGCATTGCTGGAGGATGCCTGAGGGGCTGCGGTGGTAGAGCTCCTTTCCGTCACCCAGCAAGACGAACGACTTAGCGCGCCGCGCCAGTCGCCGAGCTTCGGCTCTATCGAGGGGTAGCTCTCCTTGGTGGAGATATTGCAGGTACGGGGTCTGCCAGTTTCGATTAGGTGGGATCCCATTCCGCTCTTCCTCGACGCGTAAAGCCTCACCCTCGGGGGCCGAGGGTGCCTCGGGCTGAGCCGAGGGTGCCTCGAGTTGAGCTAAGGGCGCCTCGGGCTGAGCCGAGGGCGCCTCGGGCAGAGTCGAGGCCTTCTCGGGCTCGGGCGTGTCGTCGGTCTTGACGGAGAGTTGGTGTAGGTCTCGGGAGAAGACGTCCGGGGAACCGTTGTCTGCCCCGAAGCTATTTTAGCCAGCTCGTCCGCCGTCTCTTTGTATCGTCGGGCGACGTGGTTGAGCTCGAGCCCGTAGAACTTGTCTTCCAGGCGCTGAACCTCATCGCAGTAGGCTTCCATCTTCGGGTCACAGCAGTGTGAGTTCTTCATGACTTGGTCGATGACAAGCTGCGAGTCGCCACGAGCGTCGAGGCGCCGAACCCCTAGCTAATGGCGATGCGCAACCCGTTAACGAGAGCCTCGTACTCGGCCACGTTGTTGGACGCCGGGAAATGGAGGCGCAGCACGTAGCTGAAAGGGAAATGTGCCCTTGGGCCATTTCTAAGTGTTTTGGTGATTTAGTGCCCAACACAAGTGCCTAAGTGTCAAATGGTGGACAAAGTACAAATCAAGTTTAAAGGTATGTTTCTCAGACTTAGTACATTGTTTTAGAGACTAATGTATTGTGTCTAAGTGCTGGAAACAGGAGAAATCAAATTGAAGTAGAGTTGGCCTTGTTCAGCCAAAGCCAGCTCTGTCTGGGTGCACCGGACTGTCCGGTGGTGCACCGGACAGTGTTCGGTGCGCCAGGCTGGCTCAGGCGAACTTGCCACTCTCGGGAAGGAATTAACGGCGTACGGCTATAATTCACCGGACTGTCCGGTGTGCACCGGACTGTCCGGTGAGCCAACGGTCGGCCGGGCCAACGATCGGCTGCGCGATCTGCGCGAGACACGTGGCCGAGCCAACGGTCTGGAGGGGGCACCGGACTGTCCGGTGTGCACCGGACAGTGTCCGGTGCGCCAACGGTCGGCTTCGCCATAGAAGGAAAGAAATTCGCACCGGACAGTGTCCGGTGGTGCACCGGACTGTCCGGTGCGCCAGGCGACAGAAGGCAAGAATTGCCTTCCTGGAATGCTCTCAACGGCTCCTAGCTGCCTTGGGGCTATAAAAGGGACCCCTAGGCGCATGGAGGAGGATACCAAGCATTCCTTGAGCACTCTTGATCACTCACACTCCATTCTTGCGCACTTGTTCGACATTCTAGTGATTTGAGCTCCGTTCTAGTGTGCTAGTCTTTTGAGCTTAAGTCTGGATCTTGTGTGTGCGTATTTGCTGTGATCTTTGTGTCTTGTGTGAGTTGCTAATCCCTCCCTTACTCCGTGATTCTTTGTGAACATCTTTGTAAGGGCGAGAGACTCCAAGTTGTGGAGATTCCTCACGAACGGGATATAGAAAAGAAAAGCAAACACCGTGGTATTCAAGTGGGTCTTTGGACCGCTTGAGAGGGGTTGATTGCAACCCTCGTCCGTTGGGACGCCACAACGTGGAAGTAGGCAAGTGTTGTACTTGGCCGAACCACGGGATAAACCACTGTGTCTACCTGCGTTGATTCTCTTGTGGTTATTGTGTTTCGCTAAGACTCCTCTCTAGCCACTTGGCAATATTGTGCTAACGCTTAACCAAGTTTTTGTGGCATTAAGTTCAAGTTTTACAGGATCACCTATTCACCCCCCCTCTAGGTGCTCTCAATTGGTATCAGAGTCGTTCTCTTCAAGAAAGGGTCTAACCGCCCGAAGAGATGAATCCTAAGGGCAAGGGGATTTTGATCAATGATAAGGAGAAGGAGTCCTTCGTCAACGAGCCCAAAGATGACAAGCCTACCGACTCGGGCTCGGGCCACAAACGCAAAGATGTGAAGAAGAAGAAGACAAGACGCATCAAGGAGATCGTCTACTACGACGACAGCGATGAGTCCACTTCTTCCCAAAAGGACAACGACGACTACGACTACGACAAAAGAAAGACGGTTAATTCGAACTTTTCTTTCGATTACTCTCGTATTCCGCAAAGCTCAAATGCACATTTGCTTTCCATCCCTCTTGGCAAACCTCCACACTTTGCTGGGGAGGACTACGGATTTTGGAGTCACAAAATGCGTAGTCACCTGTTCTCTCTCCATCCAAGTATATGGGAGATTGTTGAGAATGGAATGAAATTTGATAGCTCGGATAGTCCTATATTTATTAATGAATAGATTCATAAAAATGCACAAGCTACTACTGTGTTGTTAGCCTCTTTGTGCAGGGACGAGTACCATAAGGTGAGCGGCTTGGACAATGCCAAGCAGATCTGGGACACCCTCAAGATCTCTCATGAGGGAAATGACGTCACCTTGCTCACCAAGATGGAGTTGGTAGAGGGCGAGCTCGGGAGATTTGCGATGATAAGGGGCGAGGAGCCAACCCAAACATACAACCGGCTCAAGACCCTCATCAACAAAATCAGGAGCTACGGAAGCACGCGATGGACGGACCACGACGTTGTTTGCCTAATGCTAAGGTCCTTTACTGTACTTGATCCACATCTGGTAAACAATATTCGTGAAAATCCTAGGTACACCAAAATGTCGCCCGAAGAAGTTCTTGGGAAGTTTGTGAGCGGGCGAATGATGATCAAGGAGGCGAGATACGTAGACGACGCATTGAATGCTCCAATCAATGAGCCTCAACCCTTTGCTCTCAAGGCAACAAGAAGCAAGGAGGCGCTACCTAGCAAGGTGGTACAAGTTGAGGCGGCAGGGCTAAATGATGAAGAGATGGCTCTCATCATCAAGCGCTTCAAGACGGCGCTAAAGGGTATAGGTGTACATTTGTGCTGTGCCTAATAGGCCGGCCCAAAGGACACAATTTCTGGCACGGCCCATATCTGGCACGGCCCAACCTAATTGTGGGCCTGGGCCGGCACGGCCCACATTGTGGGCCGTGCCTGGGCCTCAAGTCAAGCCCATGGGCCGGCCTGGCACGACCCATTTAACTAAGGTCCACCGAGGCCCACTAAATATAGACTCAGTATTTAACTAAGGTTCATCAAAGCCCACATGACTAGCATAATTTGGAGAATCTAGAGCTTCAATAAGCCATCGAGAACCAATACCTAGATATGGATAGTGAATAGTGATGATGATCATTGTATATGTATTCTGTATGGATATATAGTACTCAATTAAACACTAAACAGAGAACTGAATATTATTTGTGAGCTAGTTGTAATATTTTTTTCTTTCTGACCAAAGGTTTATAATGTGCATCCACAAAACATCTTATTTTTATTTTGGTCATATATATATTTTATACTTTTTGTTGATGTATTACTATTGTATGTATATGGGCCGGTCTGGCACATTAAGGTATTTTGGGCTATTTGGGCCGGTCTGGCACATTAAGGTATTTTGGGCTATTTGGGCCGGTCTGGCACATTAAGGTATTTTGGGCTATTTGGGCCGGCCTGGCACACATAACTAATTGTGGGCCGTGTCGTGGCCGATGACTGGGCACACGTGCTGGCACGGCACGGCCCATAATTAGATATGTGCTTTTGTGGGCCGTGCCTTTGTGGGCCGTGCTTTTGTGGGCCTGTGCCGTGCCGGGCCAGGTCGACCCACATGTACATGTATACTAAAGGGTCACAAGGGGCAGCCAAGCAAGACCAAGACAAAGGGGAAGCGCTCATGCTTCAAGTGTGGTAAGGTTGGTCATTTTATCGCTAACTGCCCCGATAATGATAGTGACCAGGAACAGGGGAACAAGAGGGAGAAGAAGGCATACAAGAAGGCTAAGGGCGAGGCACACCTTGGCAAGGAGTGGGACTCGGATTGTTCGTCATCCGACTCCGACAATGAAGGACTCGCCGCCACCGCCTTCAACAAGTCATCTCTCTTCCCCAACGAGCGTCACACATGCCTCATGGCGAAGGAGAAGAAGGTATGTAATCGAAACAATGCCACTTATGATTCTTCTAGTGATGATGAGTCTAGTGATGAAGAAATAGATTACTCTAGTTTGTTCAAGGGATTGGATAGAACTAAAATAGATAAGATTAATGAATTGATTGATGCCTTGAATGAAAAGGATAGACTTTTAGAGAAACAAGAGGACCTTTTATATGAAGAGCATGACAAATTTGTAGAGGCACAAAAATCTCATGCTTTAGAAGTTAAAAGAAATGAAATGCTTTCTTGTGAACTATCTTCTTGCCATGAGACAATTTCTAGCTTAAGGAGCATAAATGATGATTTGAATGTTAAGTTAGAGATAACTAATAAATCTAACTCTTGTGTAGAACATGTTACGATTTGCAATAGGTGTAAAGATTTTGACATTGATGCTTGTAATGAACACCTTGTTACAATTTCCAAATTGAATGATGAATTGACTAGTCTTAATGCCCAACTTAAGACTAGCAAGAGTGATTTTGATAAGCTAAATTTGCAAGGGATGCCTACACGATTGGTAGACACCCCACAATTAAGGATGGACTTGGCTTCAAGAGGGAAGCCAAGGACTTAACAAGCCATAAGGCTCCCATCTTCGCCAAGAAGAAAGGGAAGGCCCTTATGGCTAGTAGTGCTAAAAAGAACCATGCTTTTATGTATCATGATAGAAGACAGTCTTATAGGAGTTGTAATGCTTTTGACTCTCATGCCATGTTTGCTTCAAGTTCTTCCTATATGCATGGTAAAGATATGTCTAGGAGGTATTTTGTTCATATGCCTAGGAGAAATGTTGTTAATGTTCCTAGGAAAGTTAATGAACCTTCTACAATATATCATGCTTTAAATGCTTCCTTTGCTATTTGTAAAAAGGATAGGAAGATAGTTGCTAGAAAATTAGGGGCAAAATACAAGGGAGACAAAACTTGCATTTTTGGTCCCTAAGACAATTATGACTAACCTTGTAGGACCCAACAAGAGTTGGGTACCTAAGACCCAAGCCTAAATTTGCCTTGCAGGTTTATGCATCCGGGGGTTCAAGCTGGATTATCGATAGCGGATGCACAAACCATATGACGGGGGGAAAGAAGATGTTCACCTCCTACGTCAAAAACAAGGATTCCCAAGATTCAATAATATTCGGTGATGGGAATCAAGGCAAGGTAAAAGGGTTAGGTAAAATTGCTATTTCATCCGAGCACTCTATATCTAATGTGTTTTTAGTTGAGTCTCTTGGATATAATTTGTTATCAGTTAGTCAATTATGCAATATGGGATATAATTGTCTATTCACAAATGTAGATGTGTCTGTCTTTAGAAGAAGTGATGGTTCACTAGCTTTTAAGGGTGTATTAGACGGCAAACTTTACTTAGTTGATTTTGCAAAAGAGGAGGCCGGTCTAGATGCATGCTTAATTGCTAAGACTAGCATGGGCTGGCTGTGGCATCGCCGCTTAGCACATGTGGGGATGAAGAACCTTCACAAGCTTCTAAAGGGAGAACATGTGATAGGTTTAACTAATGTGCAATTCGAAAAAGATAGACCTTGTGCAGCTTGTCAAGCAGGCAAACAGGTGGGAAGCTCTCATCACACCAAAAATGTGATGACCACATCAAGACCTTTGGAGATGCTTCACATGGACCTCTTCGGACCCGTCGCCTATCTAAGTATAGAAGGAAGTAAGTATGGTCTTGTTATAGTTGATGACTTTTCCCGCTTCACTTGGGTATTCTTTTTGCAGGATAAATCTGAAACCCAAGGGACCCTCAAGCGCTTCCTAAGGAGAGCTCAAAACGAGTTTGAGCTCAAGGTGAAAAAGATAAGGAGCGACAATGGGTCCGAGTTCAAGAACCTTCAAGTGGAGGAGTACCTTGAGGAGGAAGGGATCAAGCACGAGTTCTCTGCTCCCTACACACCACAGCAAAATGGTGTGGTAGAGAGAAAGAACAGGACACTTATAGACATGGCGAGGACGATGCTTGGAGAGTTCAAGACCCCCGAGCGCTTTTGGTCGGAAGCCGTGAACACGGCTTGCCACGCCATCAACAGGGTCTACCTTCATCGCCTCCTCAAGAAGACGTCGTATGAGCTACTAACCGGTAACAAACCAAATGTTTCGTATTTTCAAGTTTTTGGGAGTAAATGCTACATTCTAGTGAAGAAGGGTAGGAATTCCAAATTTGCTCCCAAAGCCGTAGAAGGGTTTTTGTTAGGTTATGACTCAAATACAAAGGCGTATAGAGTCTTCAACAAGTCATCGGGTTTGGTTGAAGTCTCTAGCAACGTTGTATTTGATGAGACTAATGGCTCTCCAAGAGAGCAAGTTGTTGATTTTGATGATGTAGATGAAGAAGAAGTTCCAACGGCCGCAATACGCACCATGGCGATTGGAGATGTGCGGCCACAGGAACAAGATGAGCAAGATCAACCTTCTTCCTCAACAATGGTGCATTCCCCAACTCAAGATGATGAACAGGAGGCGTGTGATCAAGGGGGAGCACAAGATGATCATGTAATGGAGGAAGAAGCACAACCGGCACCTCCAACCCAAGTTCGAGCAATGATTCAAAGGGATCATCCCGTCGACCAAATTTTGGGTGATATTATCAAGGGAGTAACTACTCAATCTCGATTAGTTCATTTTTGTGAGCATTACTCCTTTGTCTCTTCTATTGAGCCTTTCAGGGTAGAAGAGGCCTTGCTAGATCCGGACTGGGTGTTGGCCATGCAGGAGGAGCTCAACAACTTCAAAAGAAATGAAGTTTGGACACTGGTGCCTCGTCCCAAGCAAAATGTTGTGGGAACCAAGTGGGTGTTCCGCAACAAACAAGACGAGCACGAGGTGGTGACAAGGAACAAGGCACGACTTGTGGCAAAAGGTTATGCCCAAGTCGCAGGTTTGGACTTTGAGGAGACTTTTGCTCCTGTGGCTAGGCTAGAGTCCATTCGTATTTTGCTAGCATATGCCGATCACCATTCTTTCAGATTGTTCCAAATGGATGTGAAGAGTGTCTTCCTCAACGGGCCAATCAAGGAGGAGGTGTACGTGGAGCAACCCCTGGCTTCGAGGATGAACGGTACCCCGACCACGTGTGTAAGCTCTCTAAGGCGCTCTATGGACTTAAGCAAGCCCCAAGAGCATGGTATGAATGCTTTAGAGACTTTTTAATTGCTAATGCTTTCAAGGTTGGGAAAGCCGATCCAACTCTTTTTACTAAGACTTGTGATGGTGATCTTTTTGTGTGCCAAATTTATGTCGATGACATAATATTTGCTTCTACTAACCAAAAGTCTTGTGAAGAGTTTAGCAGGGTGATGACTCAGAAGTTCGAGATGTCGATGATGGGCGAGTTAAGCTACTTCCTTGGGTTCCAAGTGAGGCAACTCAAGGATGGAACCTTCATCTCTCAAACCAAGTGCACGCAAGACTTGATCAAGCGGTTTGGGATGAAGGACGCCAAGCCCGCAAAGACTCCGATGGGAACCGACGGACACACCGACCTCAACAAAGGAGGTAAGTCTGTTGATCAAAAAGCATACCAGTCTATGATAGGGTCTTTACTTTATTTATGTGCTAGTAGACCGGATATTATGCTTAGCGTATGCATGTGTGCTAGATTTCAATCTGATCCTAAGGAGTGTCACTTAGTGGCTGTGAAGCGAATTCTTAGATATTTAGTCGCTACGCCTTGTTTCGGGATCTAGTATCCAAAGGGGTCTACCTTTGACTTGATTGGATATTCAGACTCCGACTATGCTGGATGTAAGGTCGATAGGAAGAGTACATCGGGGACGTGCCAATTCTTAGGAAGGTCCCTGGTGTCATAGAGTTCTAAGAAACAAACCTCCGTTGCCCTATCCACCGCTGAGGCCGAGTACGTTGCCGCAGGACAGTGTTGCACACAACTACTTTGGATGAGGCAAACCCTCAGGGACTTTGGCTACAATTTGAGCAAAGTCCCACTCCTATGTGATAATGAGAGTGCTATCCGCATGGCGGATAATCCTGTTGAACACAGCCGCACAAAACACATAGACATCCGGCATCACTTTTTGAGAGACCACCAGCAAAAGGCGATATCAAAGTGTTTCATGTTAGCTCCGAGAACCAGCTAGCCGATATCTTTACCAAGCCTTTAGATGAGCAGACCTTTTGCAAGTTGCGTAGTGAGCTCAATGTCTTAGATTCGCGGAACTTGGATTGATTAATAACATACATGTGTTTATGCCCTTGATCATGTTCCTTTTTGCATTGTGTTGTTTATTTATGGTGCTCAAGTTGTACATGCACTCCCCGGACCTCACAAGTCCTTTGCAAGTGATGCACAAATTTAGGGGGAGATGTGCTACAATTTGACCCTTTGAGACTAACTGTGTGCTTGAGTTTGCCTGATTTAGTCTCGAAGGTGGATTGAAAGGGAAAAGGTGGACTTGGACCATGCAAGACTTCCACTGCACTCCGATGAAAGAGTAACTTTTTCCAAGTTCATCTTTGTACTCTTATTGCCTCTTTACTCTTAGTTGAAGATTTTGGTGAGGCAATGGGGTTAAAAGGGCCAAAATTGATCCCGTTTTGGTGCTTAATGCCAAAGGGGGAGAAAATAAGGCCAAAGCAATAAATGGATCAGCTACCACTTGTGAATTTTGAAAATAGTAGAGTTAGAGTTTTTGTTTGTCAAAATACTCTTATTTGCTCTTAGTGTCAAAAGTTGGTCTCCTGTGGGGAGAATGTTTAATTATGGGAAAAGGGGGATTTTTTGAAATCCTTGATCAATTTCTCGTGAAATATCTCTCTTTATGTTTCAACATGTGTGGTTGACTTAGAGATAGGAAATTGAGTTTGATTTGCAAAAACAAACCAAGTGGTGGCAAAGAACGATCCATATATGCCAAATTTGATTCAAAACAAATTTGAGTTATTATTTGAATTGATTTTGTACTTTTTCTACTTGCTTTATGTTGTGTTGGCATAAATCACCAAAAAGGGGGAGATTGAAAGGGAAATGTGCCCTTGGGCCATTTCTAAGTGTTTTGGTGATTTAGTGTCCAACACAAGTGCCTAAGTGTCAAATGGTGGACAAAGTACAAATCAAGTTTAAAGGTATGTTTCTCAGACTTAGTACATTGTTTTAGAGACTAATGTATTGTGTCTAAGTGCTGGAAACAGGAGAAATCGAATTGAAGTAGAGTTGGCCTTGTTCAACCAAAGCCAACTCTGTCTGGGTGCACCGGACTGTCCGGTGGTGCACCGGACAGTGTCCGGTGCGCCAGGCTGGCTCAGGCGAACTTGCCGCTCTCGGGAAGGAATTAACAGCGTACGGCTATAATTCACCGGACTGTCTGGTGTGCACCGGACTGTCCGGTGGGCACCAGACTGTCCTGTGAGCCAACGGTCGGCCGGGCCAACGGTCGGCTACGCGATCTGCGCGAGACACGTGGCCGAGCCAACGGTCTGGAGGGGGCACCGGACTGTCCAGTGTGCACCGGACAGTATCCGGTGCGCCAACGGCTCCAAGGCGCCAACGGTCGGCTTCGCCAAAGAAGGAAAGAAATCCGCACCGGACAGTGTCCGTTGGTGCACCGGACTGTCCGGTGCGCCAGGCGACAGAAGGCAAGAATTGCCTTCCTGGAATGCTCTCAACGGCTCCTAGCTGCCTTGGGGCTATAAAAGGGACCCCTTGGCGCATGGAAGAGGATACCAAGCATTCCTTGAGCACTCTTGATCACTCACACTCCATTCTTGCGCACTTGTTCGACATTCTAGTGATTTGAGCTCCGTTCTAGTGTGCTAGTCTTTTGAGCTTAAGTCTGGGTCTTGTGTGTGCGTATTTGCTGTGATCTTTGTGTCTTGTGTGAGTTGCTAATCCCTCCCTTACTCCGTGATTCTTTGTGAACATCTTTGTAAGGGCGAGAGACTCCAAGTTGTGGAGATTCCTCACGAACGGGATATAGAAAAGAAAAGCAAACACTATGGTATTCAAGTGGGTCTTTGGACCGGTTGAGAGGGGTTGATTGCAACCCTCGTCCGTTGGGACGCCACAACGTTGAAGTAGGCAAGTGTTGTACTTGGCCGAACCACGGGATAAACCATTGTGTCTACCTGTGTTGATTCTCTTGTGGTTATTGTGTTTCGCTAAGACTCCTCTCTAGCCACTTGGCAATACTGTGCTAACGCTTAACCAAGTTTTTGTGGCATTAAGTTCAAGTTTTACAGGATCACCTATTCACCCCCCCCTCTAGGTGCTCTCAGTAGCGGAGGTGCTTCCCGAGGGGTGAGATGAAGAGCAGGCCCGCGCCCGCTCCTGTTTTCATCAGCGACCCGTCGAAAAACATGGTCCAGAGTTTCGGTTGGATCGGAGCTGCTGGAAGTTGGGTGTCGACCCATTCAGCCACAAAGTTCGCCAAGACTTGGGACTTGATGGCCTTCCAAGGAGCGAACGAGATTGTCTCGCCCATGATCTCCACCGCCCACTTTGCAATCCTACCCGAGGCCTCTCGGCACTGGATGATCTCCCCCAGGGGGGAGGATGACACCACAGTCACCGGATGAGACTCGAAGTAGTGTCGCAACTTTCGCCGCGTCAGAATCACCGCGTACAGTAGCTTCTGAATCTGCGGGTAGCGGATTTTGGTCTCGGACAGTACCTCACTGATGAAGTAGACCGGCCTCTGGACGAGCAATGCATGCCCTTCTTCTCGTCTCTCGACTATGATCACGATGCTGACCACCTGAGTGGTTGCGGCTACGTAGATCAAGAGGGCTTCTCCCGCAGCGGGGGGCACCAAGATGGGCGCGCTTGTAAGGAGCGCCTTTAAGTTCCCGAGGGCTTCCTCGGCCTCGGGGGTCCAAGTGAAGCGCTCGGTCTTCCTTAAGAGGCGGTACAGAGGCAGGCCTCTTTCTCCGAGGCACGAGATGAAGCGGCTCAGAGCCGCAAGGCATCCCATGACCCTCTGTACTCCTTTCAAGTCCTTGATGGGCCCCATGTTGGTGATGGCCGCGATTTTCTCCGGGTTGGCCTCGATGCCCCGCTCGGAGACGATGAACCCCAGGAGCATGCCTCGGGGGACTCCGAAGACACACTTCTCAGGATTAAGTTTTACGCCTTTCGCCTTGAGACACTTGAATGTCGTTTCAAGGTACGTGAGGAGGTAGGAGGCTTTCCTCGTCTTGACTACGATGTCATCGACGTAAGCCTCGACCGTTTGACCAATGTGCTCTCCGAACACGTGGTTCATGCACCTTTGGTATGTCACGCCTGCATTCCTCAAACCAAATGGCATAGTGATGTAGCAGTACATGCCAAAAGGTGTGAAGAAAGAAGTCGCGAGCTGGTTGGACTCTTTCATCCTGATTTGGTGATACCCTGAGTAGGCATCGAGGAACGACAGGGTTTCGCACCCAGCAGTGGAATCCACGATTTGATCGATGCGAGGCAGAGGGTAGGGAACTTTTGGACATGCTTTGTTTAGACCAGTGTAGTCTACACACATCCGCCATTTCCTACCTTTCTTTTTCACAAGCACAGGGTTGGCTAGCCATTCGGGATGGAATACCTCTTTGATGAACCCTGCAGCCATCAGCTTGTGGATCTCCTCGCCTATGGCTCTGCGCTTTTCTTCGTCGAATCGGCGCAGAGGCTGCTTCACGGGTCGGGCTCCAGCTCGGATATCCAGCGAGTGATCGGCGACATCCCTCGGTATGCCAGGCATGTCCGAGGGACTCCACGCAAAAACCTCGGCGTTCGCATGGAGAAAGTCGACGAGCACTGCTTCCTATTTGGGGTCGAGCTTGGAGCCGATCCAGACTTGCTTGGAGGCGTCGTTGCTGGGGTCGAGAGGGACGGACTTAACCGCCTCTGCTGGCTCAAAGTTGCTGGCGTGGCGCTTCGCATCTGGCACCTCCTTGGAGAGGCTCTCCAGGTCGGCGATGAGGGCCTCAGATTTGGCGAGGGCCTCGGCGTATTCCACGCACTCCATGTTGCATTCGTACGCATGTCGGTACGTGGAGCCGACGGTGATGACCCCGTTGGGGCCTGGCATCTTTAGCTTGAGGTAGGTGTAGTTGGGGACGGCCATGAACTTGGCGTAGCATGGTCTCCCCAGCACTGCGTGGTAGGTTCCTCGGAACCCAACCACCTCGAACGTGAGGGTTTCTTTTCGGAAGTTGGAGGGAGTTCCGAAGCAGACGGGCAAATCGAGTTGCCCAAGGGGTTGGACGCGCTTCCCGGGGATGATCCCGTGAAAGTGCGCCGCGCCGGCCTGGATCGTGGACAGATCGATCTGCAAGAGCCCGAGGGTCTTGGCGTAGATGATGTTGAGGCTGCTGCCTCCGTCCATGAGGACCTTGGTAAGCCTGACGTTGCCGATGACGGGATCGACAACGAGCGGGTACTTCCCCGGGCTCGGCACGCGGTCGGGGTGGTCGCCTTGGTCGAAGGTGATGGGCTTGTCAGACCAGTCTAGGTAGACTGGCGCCGCCACCTTCACCGAGCAGACCTCCCGGCGCTCTTGCTTGCGGTGTCGAACCGAGGCGTTCGCCACCTGCCCACCGTAGATCATGAAGCAGTCATGGACCTCGGGGAACTCCTCTGCCTTGTGGCCCTCCTTCTTGTCGTTGTCGTGGGCTTTGCCACCTTCCGCCGGTGGCCCGACCTTGTGGAAGTTGTGCCGAAGCATGACGCACTCCTCAAGGGTGTGCTTGACGGGACCCTGATGATAGGGGCACAACTCCTTGAGCATCTTGTCGAACAGGTTGGTGCCTCCGGGAGGCTTCCGAGGGTTCCTATGGTCGGCAGCGGTGACAAGATCTTCGTCGGCGGCGTCGCGTTTCGTTTGCGACTTCTTCTTGCCCTTCTTCTTGGTGCCGCGCTGAGCGGACGCCTCGGGGACGTCTTCCGACTGGCGCCCCTGTGGCTGCTTGTCCTTCCGGAAGATGGCCTCGACCGCCTCCTGGCTAGAGGCGAACTTGGTGGCGATGTCCATCAGCTCGCTCGCCCTGGTGGGAGTCTTGCGACCCAGCTTGCTCACCAGGTCGCGACAAGTGGTGCCGGCGAGGAACGCACCGATGACATCTGAGTTGGTGATGTTGGGCAGCTCGGTGCGCTGCTTCGAGAATCGCCGGATATAGTCCCATAGGGATTCTCCCGGCTGCTGGCGGCAGCTTCGGAGATCCCAGGAGTTCCCAGGGCGCACATATGTGCCTTGGAAGTTGCCGGCGAAGGCTTTGACCTGGTCATCCCAGTTGGAGATCCGCGCAGGGGGCAGATGCTCCAGCCAGGCTCGGGCGGTGTCGGAGAGGAATAGGGGGAGGTTGCGGATGATGAGGTTGTCATCGTCCGTTCCACCCAGCTGGCAGGCCAGCCGGTAGTCCGCGAGCCACAGTTCCGGCCTTGTCTCCCCCGAGTACTTGGTGATGGTAGTCATGGTTCGGAACCGGGTCGGGAACGACGCCCGTCATATGGCCCGACTGAAAGCCTGCGAACCGGGCGGTTCGGGCGAAGGGCTCCGATCCTCCCCGCTGTCGTAGCGTCCCCCACGCCTGGGGTGATAGCCTCGGCGCACCTTCTCGTCGAGGTGGGCTCGACGGTTGCGGCGGTGGTGCTCGTTACCGAGGCGACCCGGGGCTGCAGGCGCTGTGTCCCGCGTGCGCCCGGTGTGGACCGAGGCTTCCCGCATGAATCGGGAAGTCGCGGCGCGATGCTCCGAGGGGTACCCCTGCCTTCGGGAGGCAGAGCTTTCGGCCCGTCGGTCCGCGACATCCTCCAGGAGATTCTTGAGCTCTCCCTGGATACGTCGCCCCTCGGTGGTGGATGGTTCCGGCATCGCTCGGAGTAGTATTGCCGCTGCAGCCAGGTTCTGGCCGACCCCACTGGAAGCCGGGGTAGCCTTGCCCTGGCATCGTCGGCGATGCGGTGCTGGATGTCCTGGGCCAGATGACGCGCTTCTCCGGCTGGAGCTCGGCCTGCCCACTCCTGCCCGATGTTCTGTCGGAGCTGCACAAGTTGTCCTGCTTCCTCGTCGAGCCTGGCCTGCATCTCGCGGATTTGCTCAAGCTGTGTGTCCTGACCCCCCGCAGGGACTGGGACCACAGCTAGCTCCCGAAGGATGTCAACGTGAGGCGCAGGCCTAGGGGGATCGCCATCCTCCGGCATACCAAGGTGGTTGCCTTCGTCGAGACCCCCTAGATCGACGTGGAAACATTCACGACTTGGGCCACAGTCCTCGTCACCGAGGTTGTGGCTACCATCGGAGCAATCGGAGAGGCAGTAGTCACATGCGGCCATGAAGTCTCGCATGGCACTGGGGTTACCGAGCCCGGAGAAATCCCAACCAGAGTCGGGCTCATCATCTTCCTCGGAACCCGGGGGCCTGTAGGTCGAGACGGTCGTGAGTCGGTCCCAGGTTGACCGCATATGGTACCCCGAAAGGTTTGGGTATGCCTTTATGAAAGCGTCCACCGAAGCGGGTCGCTTGGTGGGTCGAAGCTGAATCTAAAAGGCACAGGGTGGAAAACGGACGGTACCTCTTGATCGACGGATGGTGACGAAGTCGCGTCGGGGACGGACTGCACCGTTATCTCAGGTACGAGGCTAACGCCCAGCAAGTCCTTCGCGAGCGTGTTGGCATCATTCGCCCGCTTGGGTTTGGCGTGTTGCGGGGAAACGACGCTCGTCTTCGCCTCAGACGCGAGGTCAACGTCCACCGTGTCCCCCGCTGGGGCACCGGCGTCGTCGACTCGCTCGACAGCCAACGAGGTGCCGCCTCCTGCTTGGCCATGGTTGCCCCGCCTCCTCCTTCGTCGGCGGGGAAGGTGACGGGACAGACCCGGACGCTGCTCTTCCGCCATGGGGGGAAGACGTCGTCGATTCCACAGGCAGCGGGCGGGCTGACGGCCGCCATTGTCGTTGTCGCACGGCGGAGGAAGGAGTATCATGTCTTAGCTGCCGTCGATGGACATGAACTCGAGACTCCCGAAACGGAGCATCGTCCCGGGCTGGAAAGGTTGCTGGAGACTACCCATCTGGAGCTTGACGGGAAGCTGTTCGTCAACACGCAGCAGGCCCCTACCTGGCGCACCAACTGTCGGCGTTTCGACCCCGGGGGTCCCTGGACCGATGAGTAAATTGTCGCTGCGTGTCCCAGCCCAGATGGGTCGGCGCGAGACGGAACACAAGGGGAACAATAAAGGGGAACCACGGCTCGTGTTGTCCTGCGCTCAGGGCGGATGCGCTTGCAGTAGGGGGTTACAAGCGTTCGCGAGGGAGAGAGTGAGAGCCTATCCGTCAGCCCGTTCTCCCGCGCGGCCACCTCTTTCGTACGAGGGCCCTAGACCTTCCTTTTATAGATGTAAGGAGAAGGCCCAGGTGTACAATGGGGGGTGTAGCAAAGTGCTAACGTGTCTAACAGAGAGGTGCCAGAGTCCTATGTACATGCCGACGTGGCTGTCAGAGAGGTGTTGGAGCCCTGTTCATGTGGCGTCGTGGCCGTCGGAGGAGCGCTTGAGCCCTGTAGAATCACAACTGTTGGGGCTGATGGGACCTTGCTGACGTCTCCTTGCTTCCGTAGGGGGCTAAGAACCGCCGTCGTCACGGAGCATGCGGGGCGTCATCATTACCCGTTCACCGGGGCGAGCCAGATGGGACGCCGGTCTTGTTCCCCGTAGCTTGAGCTAGCTAGGGGTAGGGTAATGATGTACCCCCTGCGACGTGGTCGGTCCGAGCCCAAGGTCGGGCGAGGCGGAGACTCCTCCGAGGTTGGGGCTGAGTCCGAGCCCTAGGGTCGGGCGAGGCGGAGACCGTCGTCCGAGGTCGAGGTTAAGTCCGAGCCCTGGGGTCGAGCGAGGCAGAGATCGTCGTCCGAGGTCGAGGTTGAGTCCGAGCCCTGGGGTCGGGCGAGGCAGAGACCGTCGTCCGAGGTCGAGGTTGAGTCCGAGCCCTGGGGTCGGGCGAGGCGGAGATCGTCGTTCGAGGTCGAGGTTGAGTCCGAGCCCTGGGGTCGGGCGAGGCGGAGCTTCCTATGGCGTCTGAGGCTGGACTGGGCTGCTGTCAGCCTCACCCTGGCGGGTGGCACAGCAGTCGGAGCAGCGCAGGCGGCGCTGTTTTCCTGTCAGGTCAGTCAGTGGAGGGGCGAAATGACTGCGGTCACTTCGGCCTTGTCGACTGAGGAAGTGCGTCAAGATAGGGTGTCAGGCGATCCTTGCATTGAATGCTCCTGCGATCCGGTCGGCTGGCGAGGCGATCTGGCCAAGGTTGCTTCTCCGCGAAGCCTGCACGAGCTGAGCCTCGGGCGAGTCGAAGGTGCGCCCGTTGCTTTAGGAGGCCTCGGGCGAGGCGTGAATCCACCTGGGTCTGCTGTTCCTGTTCGAGGCTGGGCTCGGGCGAGGCGAGATCGTGTCCCTTGGATGGAGCCTTGACCTGAATTGTGCCCATCAGGCCTTTGTAGCTTTGTGCTGATGGTTTTTACCAGCCGAGTTTATGAGTCTTGGGAGTACCCCTAATTATGGTCCCCGATAACAGGATATTACCGCCGCTACCAACTATCACGTGCGTGCCATTCACGCTCCACTCATCCACGCACCACACGTAGGCACGTCCAGCACCCCGCGTCCAAAGCCGCGTCCAAACGTCCAGCACCCCGCGTCCAAAGCCGCACGTCCAATAGTCCCAGGTTTTTAATTTTTCACTGTAGTTTCATTTTTAGTATTTTTTACTGGTGAAGGGCTATATACAAATTATAATAGAAATTTAGTCTTAATTATGATTACTTAAAGAAGCAACATTGATTTGTCTTTAATAGAGCAGTGTTGATTATATATAATTGTATATTAAAATTTTACTACACCATTGGCACACCTTATATAAAAATCTAGGTCCGCTACTGGCTATCAAGCTATGCAATAATATGATTTGTTATATTTGAAGTTGAACTTAGTTTTGTGTGTTTATTTGATATTTTAAGTGATTAATATATTAGAATTTAAGACTTCTTTAGGGCTAGTTTGGGTACTCTAGTATTGACCCCAATCCACTTGTATTGAAGTGGATTGGAGTGTAACTTAAACTAATTTACACCACAATCTACCTCAACACATGTGGATTGGGGTAAATACTAGAGTACCCAAACTAGGCCTTAACGGGTATGTGTCCGATAGATAAAATTACTCGCTTGGTATAAGTATGGTAAATTTTATACCCACAAACATAATAAGTAACCGACGGTTAGATTTTTTTTAATAGATATGAATGTGGAATGATAATAGCCGACGTACATGTACCGTTACCACGGTTTACAAAACCGGTAAAAACCGGCGGTAAACCGGTCGGTTTACCGAAACCGCTGGGGTGCGGTTTCGGTTAACCACCGGTTTTTTTTCAAAATTCGTTCTAAATTTGAAAAATTTGAAAAAATTCATAAAAACCGGAAACCGCCGGTAAACCGTTTTTTGGGACCGGTAAACCGTTATTTTAGATCGGTAAACCGCCAATTTTTGCCGGAAACCCGAATTTAATGCCACGATTGAGTATTTAGTGGTCAATTTAGGTATACTAGTCTTGTTTAATGTTATATGTTATATGTGGAGATGTTATATGCTATATGTGAAGATGAAACCCGTAGCTCAAGTCAAGTTTAGACATTTAGTGGTCAATTTCGGTTACATTTCCTGTCCAAGATGGAATCCGTGGATCAAGTAGCTTCAGTTCTTCTAATAAGTATCCGTCTGGACAATACTCAATCTAGCTAGAACTCTTAGCTCCAGTTCTTCTGTATGTGTTCCTAAGATTTGCTTGAAGATGAAACCCGTAGCTCAAGTCAAGTTCAGAAATTTAGTGGTCAATTTCGGTTACATTTCCTGTCCAAGATGAAATCCGTGGATCAAGTAGCTTCAGTTCTAATAAGTATCCGTCTGGACAATACTCAATCTAGCTAGAACTCTTAGCTCCAATTCTTCTGTATGTGTTCCTAAGATTTGCTTGAAGATGAAACCAGTAGCTCAAGTCAAGTTTAGACATTTAGTGGTCAATTTCGGTTACATTTCCTGTTCAAGATGGAATCCGTGGATCAAGTAGTTTCAGTTCTTCTAATAAGTATCCGTCTGGACAATACTCAATCTAGCTAGAACTCTTAGCTCCAATTCTTCTGTATGTGTTCCTAAGATTTGCTTGAAGATGAAACCGGTAGCTCAAGTCAAGTTTAGACATTTAGTGGTCAATTTCGGTTACATTTCCTGTCCAAGATGGAATCTGTGGATCAAGTAGCTTCAGTTCTTCTAATAAGTTTCCATCTAGACAATACTCAATCTAGCTAGAACTCTTAGCTCCAGTTCTTCTGTATGTGTTCCTAAGATTTGCTGATCAGAAGAAAAGTTCAACACTTGGTGAGGTGCACGTGCAATACACAAACACCAAACATACATACTGGTATGTTGTTTTGCTTTGTGGATAAGTATTTATTTGTCGTTCTTATTTTCTCGCTAATGTATCTCGTATCTTTTGTATAGACCTATCACTATCACTATGATGGATTGAAACAATATCACGACCCTTCAACATGCTTAAGTACTATCACTATGACTCGAGGTGAACATGTGAGTATTGTGAAATAAGTCGACCTATGTGTTGTTGCCTCGTTGGAGAGGTGTAAAAGAACTTGTATTTGAGTATGCGAAGTTCGCTGGTTGTTTATTACATGAGAACTGGAGTTTGTGGTTGCATATATATATATATATATATATATATATATATATATATATATATATATATATATATATATATATTATATGTTTTTTGGTGAATGCATGTTGTGTAGATCAATTAATATTTACTGTACAATGTGAATTGAGCAAACTATAAATAAATTCTGACAAAATTTTCAATTTTTCTGCAAAAAACAATAAAAACCAGTTTGTTTCGCGGTTAACCGGCGGTTTCTACCGGTTTTTCACCGGTTTTCCGCTGGTAAACCGGTTTGAATTCAAAATGATTTGGTTTGGCCAAACCGGTCGGTTTTTACCGGTTTCCACCGGTTTACCGACGGTAAACCGTTACCGGTGGGGGGCGGTTTTTACATCTAAAACGGTTTTGTAAACCGTGACCGTTACCATCCCAATTGGTGAGTGGGTGGGTGGGTGCCTGGGTGGTGAGGACTGGACTCGTTCGGCTCGGGATTCCCCTCCGCCGCCTACGCGCCCAACACGCCCCCGTCCAGATTCATCCACCCTTCCCCTTCGTCTCCCTCCCTCCATCCAATCCACCCCCTCTCCCCCTTCTCGTCGTCGCCGCCGCCGCCGCCCATCCGGGGCTTGGACTGTCCTTTCCCCGTTCTGCTGGTAGGTAAGGAATTCCTCTTCTGGCTCCGACGGATTCTCTCGCTCCGTTTGTCTCTGGTACAATTCGTTCGCTGCTGCGAGCCCTCGAATCCGTTTGTATCCGGAGCAGCGGCGGAGTAGTAATACTAGTACAATTCCTTAGTCGTGTTCCCAAGTGGGTGGATGCGTCTTTGACTGCCCGGCGCCCGCCCGCACCCCGCAGCAGCAATGGACGACGGGGACCTGGATTTCTCCAACCCGGACACGTACCTGTGTCCGGCCCTCGGCACCGACCCGCCCAGCAGCTGCTCCATGGACAGCTACTTCGACGAGATCCTCAAGGACACGGAGCACCTCGCCTGCACGCACACCCACACCTGCAACCCGCCGGTGCACGACCTCTCGCACACCCACACCTGCGTCCACGTCCATACCAAGATCGTCGCGGCCTCGCCGGGCGACGCCGAGTCGCCGTCCGAGAACAACAGCAACGGCAACGCCGCCTCTAAGAAGCGCCCGTCGGGGAACCGCGCCGCCGTCAGGAAGTACCGGGAGAAGAAGAAGGCCCACACCGCATCGCTCGAGGAGGAGGTGGTGCACCTCCGGGCGCTCAACCAGCAGCTCATGAAAAAGCTCCAGAGCCACGCCGCGCTCGAGGCGGAGGCGGCCAGGCTCCGCTGCCTGCTCGTCGACATCAGGGGCAGGATCGAGGGGGAGATTGGTGCGTTCCCGTATCAGAGGCCGCCGGCGGTCAAGAACGTCGACCTCCTGTCTAGTGTTGACCAGGAAAGCCTCCTTGGCAGCGCTGCTGCCCAGGTTGCCAACTCCTGTGATTTTAGATGCAACCATCAGATGTACTGCAACCCTGGGATGCAGGGCGCTATCAGCGGTCAGGTGTTGGGACAAGGTGCCTGTGATGTCGCCAGTATGCAATGCATTGGAAGCACCAAGTCTGGATCCACTAAGCTACCTGTTTGTGGGGGTCTGGATACACTACCTGCTGTCTGCTTACCAAATGTTGAAAAGAAGTGATGGTAAGTAACTTGGCTTTTCTTGCTATACTTATAAAAACTTCTGTCTAGCTGCTAGATAGATTCATTTCAGTTATCATTTTGTTAGTGATCTGCAAACGCATGTGAACTCATGATTGTATCACTTTAGTAGCCTTTTGTTATGTATAGGCTTAACTGAAAAGGAGCATAACCCTACCCGACCCATGTCACGGAGCCATTGTTTTCTGGTTCTATTGGTTTGTTGCATTCTGGCTGAATGCGATTTTGAGTGAATTATCATCTTATTGTGAACGGTGAAGACCAGATTTTTCTTTTGTTCCATCTTGTCAATCCAGAGCTAGAGTTCTAGTGGTCTATTATTCAACTAGATGTCTTGTACTGCTAACCTTCAGAAGTTGGCTATAGTTAATACTATTTCCCATTTACCTTTACGTTGTTCCTTGCACTCAGTTCAGTAATTGCTTGAAAGTGCCAGAACTAGCCAAATAACTCAACCATGTTTTATTTGACCTAGTCATAATCTAGGCAGTGCTCAGGTGACTGGATTTGCCTTTACAACTTGAAAACCGCTTGGTTCTATAGGATTGTGATACTTTTTTGAGGTTGTGCTTGGCCAACTTATCAAACACTGGGCTAGTGAACATAGGTTTTATTTTTTTTCTCGGTGCTACATTTAATTATCTCATTCCTGGTGAATGATCTTGAAGTATGCCTTGACAATCCATCTGTGACCTGTGAATATGAACCATTTTTTTGGTGAATTGTGTTACCAGAAAATAGTAAATTAGAACATTATGCCATGGTACCGTATAGCAAAGAAAGAAAACACAATGTCGGTGCTACTACGTTGCATTTCAAGAAAAGACAATGTTGTGCACTTGAAAAAAATATTAATTAGGAAATTATGCCATGAAGCAGTATTATATGCATCAATGCCTCCAAGTTTTGCTAGTTTTGAAGAGTATTATGTTTCACAGTGATTTTGTATTAGCATAAGTAGTTTTGGAGTTCATAATACTTGGGTTGGTGTCTGGCATTTTTTTTTTTGGAAATAATTGCGATATCTCCCTCTAAACTGTGCACTCTCAGTTTTTATGGCAGTGCTTTAGGTTGTGTCATTTGTGTATCTTGCAGTGCACAAGCTTTCCTGCTTTATTTTGTTTATGCTGTTTTGTTATGAATTTTAATACATTTTTTGTGTGTGGTATGTCCATTTGATTCTTCAAAGTTACTGGGATGTAGCGAAGAAGTTGGTATAATTTTGTTACTGAACTGAATGTTGCTATTGATCATATCTTACCATCATAAACTTATTCAAGAAAAAAACAGGAGATGGTGCCTTCTCCAAAATGTCCTAACTTGTATCTATCCGGATAAGTTCATATGTACCTTAGCACTCGATAGCCCTTTCTTGTATAATTTACAGCGAATAAGCCTGATACATGGTGGTATTTTATTATTTGTCACTTTTCATGTTCTAAACTCAAGTAACACCCATTCTGTTGCTCTTTTTTCAGGACTCCTGGCGGTGTTTATGGTCTCTCCTTTCCAGAGACATGCTGTATAAACTGCTAGCTTTTCTATGTAGGACTGCATCTGGTTCAAACTGCTATACTGCTATGTTAGTATGTCACTGAGTTTGTCGCCCATGATGCTTCTATGGTGTCTGAGGCGATTCAAGTTTGTTAGCTCTAAAGCTGACAGGACATCCTCGTTTACTTTGCCTAGTTTCCAGACGGTCTATGATCAAGTGCAGAACTGAACCGGATCGTAAGGAGTTGAACATGAACTTGTTAAAATCTGGCATATGTAGATGCATGGATCGCGAAATCCCTCGTGTAGGTGCAGTGTCCCTCTTCTGCTATGTGCGAGATCTGAGGGAACCTGGATTCATTTATTGTTTGAATGTTTCACTGTTTCTGTCGCAAGTAAATAATTTATTGCATGGGAAGTTTATAACTCTAGACCTGGTAAAATTCTGAGTAGCAGCAATTCTACATCTTACCCTGTGATGTTACCGACCAGACACTGCAAGTTTGGGGCAGCCGTGCAGGGCGTTACTTTTGTTTGGGGGTGTTTGAAAACATCTCATTCTGAATGTTCATATTTTGGTGTTGACTGACTTGTGGGCATTATTATTATTATTAAAAAGGCGTGTTTGGATCACTAGGACTCGTTATTCGTTGGGAGCTAAAAACAGTTAGACTATCTTCAGCAGGCTCTCTATGTTACTCCCTATTTTAAAATTCACTCTTTAAATAGTGTAATTTATAGTGCAAAACAGTATTTTGCATGACCATTTATACAGACTAGAGATGGCCTTAGAGTTGGAAAATTGTTTAAGAGTAGATAGCTAGCGGATATATTTTTAGCCTTAATATTAGGATGGGATGAGCACTATATGTTTCATCCTAGCTATCAATTAACCTTTGCAACAGTGTAGGAGATAATTATTGTTTGGCTTTAATTAAAGATGGTAATGGGGACTCGTTACCCGGTGGGTAATTACTCCATTAGGGTATGAGTTTGGTTGTAATTATATTCTCACGGGTCTATTAACGGAAGAAAAATAGAACCTAACGGGTAGAACGGGTATGAGTACGTACTCATTAAACCCGTATTCCTATCCATGGTATTTTATATCCAAAATATAACCAATAATTCTCTAACATTTTAGCATAGCTCAATGATTTGTATTGGGCTCCTGGCTTCTGAGTATAACTATACGCTATGGGAACGTATCATGTGCTTATGGAGCTCTTGTGCTCATATGAGCACTTTAAATCTGGTGCCTTCATTTCTCATCCAGGGGGTGAGGGCAGCAGTGGCACACAGAAGAGACAGGCGGCGCGGCGTAACAAGGGTGACACACAGAAGAAACTAGAAAATGTCTATTCACACTTGGATGAGAAATGAAGGCACCAGATTTAAAGTGCTCATATGAGCACAAGAGCTCCATGAGCACAGGATACGTTCCCATACGCTATATAGGCCTTGCGACACATGGTAGCAGTAAGCAGACAACCAGCCAAAACTTTAAAGCATGTCCAAGGCTCTAAGTTTCTGCGATGCCACTCTTCGTTAATGTGCAATCAAGCGACCAAGTTGTACACAGACACATGACACGACCACACCTAGAAGACGGAAGACCGGATGTTATCGCTCGGTGCTAACCATTCATCCTAAACTAAAATGGACAGATAGGTGCAACTCCACCACTCTAGACGAGTATGGGTACCCATCGGGTATAGAATACCCGGCGGGTCTGGGTATGTGAAAGGGAAATAGTCTCAATATTTCCTATAATCGAATCTGGTGTTTAACGACCATCACAAACCTTGTGGACTAACCAGTTCATCTACAACCATTCTAAGTCGACTGTCCGGAATACCGTAGATTATTCCGGACAGGAGAAGCTTTTTGGAAAAACACCTACGCGCGGACCGTCCGGGCCCTTGCGACGGACCGTCCGCGGCACCAAGGTGACCCTCGGACAGGAACACTGCAAAAACACAAGTCTACACTACGGACCGTCCGACGGAGAAGCGAGCACCGTCCGAGACCAAGCGCGGACCGTCCGGCCTCAGGCGAGGACCATCCAGTCGGTGAAAACCAGAAAAACCCAAAGGTGACGGGTTCGGTAAAATGTAATTTTAGCGTCCTCGCGGACCGTCCGGAGTGCACGACCGGACCGTCCACGACTGCTTTATCTGACACCTGACGATGCATTAAATGCTCTATAGTTGTTACTGCTGACCGTTGCGATTTTAGCCGTTGATGTGCAGGGGCGGACCGTCCGGACCAGGGCGCGGACCGTCCGCGGTCGGCAGAAAGGGAGCAACGGCTAGGAAGTGGTTGGGAGCTATAAATACAATCCCAACCACCTCCATTCACTTCACCCAAACACTCCAATCTTTCACATTCAATACAAGAGCTAGCAATTCATTCCAAGACACAATCAAAGCGTCCAATCTCTCCAAGTTCCACAACTGAGACAAGTGATCATTAGTGATTAAGCGACTTGAGAGAGAGAGTGATCCGTGTGTTATTTGTCGCTCTTGTTGCTTGGCTTTTGCAATCGTGCTTTCTTCTCTTCCCATTCTTATTCTCAAGTGACTTGTAATCAAAGCAAGAGACACCAAGTGTGTGGTGGTCCTTGCGGGGTCTAAGTGACCCGTTTGATTAAGGAGAAAGCTCACTCGGTCTAAGTGACCGTTTGATAGAGGGAAAGGGTTGAAAGAGACCCGGTCTTTGTGACCACCTCAACGGGGACTAGGTTCTTTGGAACCGAACCTCGGTAAAACAAATCACTGTATTCATCCGCTTTATTTCTTGGTTGATTTGTTTTCCCTCTCTTTCGGACTCAGATTTAATTCTAACGCTAACCCCGACTTGTAGTGTGTGCTTAAGTTTATAAATTTCAGATTCCGCCTATCCACCCCCTCTAGGCGACTTTCAATTGGTATCAAAGCCCGGTACTTCATTAGAGTCTAACCACTCGAAGTGATGTCAGGAGGATCCGCCAAGAGGGAGATGGAAACAGCCATAAGCCACGGGAAGGCTCCATCAAGGGAGTCCGGCGCCAAAGGAAGGGAGGAATCACCTCCCCGCGTCAAGTCGCATCGGAGTGGCGACAAGAAGAAAAAGATGAAGAAAGTGGTCTACTACGAGACCGACTCTTCGTCGCCCTCCACCTCCGGCTCCGACGCATCGTCCGTCACTTCTAAGCGCCATGAGCGCAAGAAGTTTAGTAAGACCCCCCTACGCTATCCTCGCATTTCTAAACACACTCCTTTACTTTCCAGCCCATTAGGCAAACCACCAGTTTTTTATGGTGAATATTATTCTATGTGGAGTGTTAAAATGAAAGGTCATCTAACCTCACTCCACAAAAAACATATGGGATGTTGTTGAGTATGGAGCGCAGGTACCACAGGTGGGGGATAAGGACTATGATTCGGACGAGGCCGACCAAATACGTCACTTTAACTCCCAAGCAACAACTATACTCCTCGCCTCTTTAAGTCGAGAGGAGTATAACAAAGTGCATGGGTTAGAGACCGCCAAACAAATTTGGGACGTCCTTAAGACGGCGCACGAAGGGGACGAGGTGACCAAGATCACCAAACGGGAGACGATCGAGGGGGAGCTTGGTCGATTTGTCCTCAACCAAGGAGAGGAGCCACAAGCCATGTACAATCGGCTCAAAACCTTGGTGAATCAAGTGCGCAACCTCGAGAGCACCAAATGGGATGACCATGAAATGGTCAAGGTTATTCTAAGATCACTTGTTTTTCGTAATCCTACGCATGTTTAATTAATACACGATGATTCTAGATATAAGCTAATGTCTCCCGAGGAAGTTATAGGAAAATTTGTGAGCTTTGAATTGATGATCAAAGGCTCCAAACAAATCATCAGCTTGGAGCAAGGCGGCACCTCCACACCCGAGGTGCAACCCGTAGCATTCAAAGCGATGGAGGAGAAGAAAGAAGAGTCTACATCAAGTAGGCTCCCCATCGACACCTCCAAGCTCGACAACGAGAAGATGGCACTCATCATCAAGAGCTTTCGTCAAATCCTCAAACAAAGGAGGGGGAAGGACTACAAACCCCGCTCCAAGAGAGTGTGCTACAAGTGTGGTAAGCCCAGTCATTTTATTGCAAAATGTCCTATGTCAAGTGATAGTGATAGGGGCGACGACAAGAGAGGAAAGAGGAAGGAAAAGAAGAAGTACTACAAGAAGAAGGGCGGCGATGCCCACGTGTGTCGGGAATGGGACTCCGACATGAGCTCCACCGACTCTTCCTCCGATGAGAATGCCGCCAACATCGCTGTCAACAAGGGGCTCCTCTTCCCCAACGTCGGCCACAAGTGCCTCATGGCAAAGGACGACAAAAGGAAGAAGGTAAAATCTAGAGCCTCCACTAAATATATAACATCTAGTGATGAGGGTAGCTCTAGTGAAGATGAGGATAATTTGCTCACCCTTTTTGCCAACCTTAACATGCAACAAAAGGAAAAATTAAATGAATTGATAGGAGCTATTCATGAGAAGGATGAACTCTTGGATAGCCAAGAGGAATTCCTTATTAAGGAAAACAAAAAGCATGTTAAAGTTAAGAATGCTTATGCTCAGGAAATAGAAAAATGTGAAAACTTGACTAAGGAGCTTAGCACTTGCCATGACACTATTTCCAACCTTAGAAATGAGAATGCTAGTTTAATTACTAAGGTTGAAAAGTTAAAGGTTTGTGATGATTCAATTGTCAGTCTTAGAAATGAAAATGATAGTTTAATTGCTAAGATTGATAAATTGAATGAATCAATTTCTAGCCTTAAAACTGATAATAATAAGTTAATTTCTAAGGCTAAATATATGAATGTTTGCAATGTTTCTATTTCCAATCTTAGAAATGAGAATGCTATTTTATATACTAAGATTGATGAATTAAATGCTTGCAAACCCTCTACATCTATTGTTGAACATGTTGCTATTTGTACTAGATGTAGAGACATTAATGTTGATGCTATTCATGGTCACCTTGATTTAATTAAACAACAAAATGATCATATAGCTCAACTTACTGCTAAAATTAATGAGCATGAGATAGAGAATAAAAAATTAAATTTGCTAGAAGCATGCTCTATAGTGGGAGACGTCCTGGCATTAAGGATGGCATTGGTTTCCAACAGGGAAGCAATGTCAAGCTTAATGCCCCTAAGAAATTGTCTATCTTTGTTAAGGGCAAGGCTCCCATGGCTCAGGATAATGAGGGTTACATTTTATATCCTGTTGGTTATCCTGAGCATAAGATTAGGAGAATTCATGCTAGAAAACCTCATAATGTTTCACATCATGCTTTTATGTATAAAAATGAGGCTTCTAGTTCTAGGCAATCAACCCATGTTAAATTGCCTAAAAAGAAAACTCCTACTGCATCAAATGAACCTAATGTTTCATTTAAGACTTTTGATGCATCTTATGTGCTAACTAACAAATCAAGTAAAGTAGTTGCCAAATATGTTGGGGGCAAACACAAGGGCTCCAAGACTTGTGTTTGGGTACCCAAGGTGCTTGTTTCTAATGTGAAAGGACCCAAGACCGTTTGGTTACCTAAGAACAAGGCCTAAATTGTTTTGCATGTTTATGCATCCGGGGGCTCAAGTTGGATAATAGACAGCGGATGCACAAACCATATGAGAGGGGAGAAAAGGATGTTCTCCTCCTACGAGAAGAACGAAGATCCCCAAAGAGCTATCACATTCGGGGATGGAAATCAAGGTTTGGTCAAAGGACTTGGTAAAATTGCTATATCACCTGACCATTCCATTTCCAATGTTTTTCTTGTAGATTCTTTAGATTACAATTTGCTTCCAGTTTCTCAATTATGCAAAATGTGTTACAACTGTCTTTTTACAGATTTAGGTGTTACTGTCTTTAGAAGAAGTGATGATTCAGTAGCATTTAAGGGAGTATTAGGGGGTCAGCTATACTTAGTTGATTTTAATAGAGCTATACTCGATACTTGCTTAATTGCTAAGACTAATATGGGTTGGCTCTAGCATCGCCGACTAGCCCATGTTGGGATGAAGAATCTTCACAAGCTTTTAAAGGGAGAACACATTTTGGGACTAACCAATGTTCATTTTGAGAAAGACAGGGTTTATAGCGCATGTCAAGCAGGGAAGCAAGTTGGTACCCACCATCCACACAAGAACATCATGACGACCGACATGCCATTGGAATTACTCCACATGGATTTATTCGGCCCGATAGCTTACATAAGCATCGGCGGGAGTAAGTATTGTCTCGTAATTGTAGATGATTATTCTCGCTTCACTTGGGTATTCTTTTTGCAGGAAAAATCTCAAACCCAAGAAACTTTAAAGGGATTCTTGAGACGGGCTCAAAATGAGTTTGGATTGAGAATAAAAAAGATAAGAAGCGACAATGAGACGGAGTTCAAGAACTCTCAAATAGAAGGCTTTCTTGAGGAGGAGGGCATCAAGCATGAGTTCTCCTCTCCCTACACACCTCAACAAAATGGTGTAGTGGAGAGGAAGAATAGAACTCTACTGGACATGGCGAGAACCATGCTTGATGAGTACAAGACTCCGGACCGGTTTTGGGCTGAGGCGATTAACACCGCTTGCTACTCCATCAACCGGCTCTACCTTCACCGAATCTTCAAGAAGACATCTTATGAACTCCTCACCGGTAAAAAGCTAAATGTTTCATATTTTAGAGTCTTTGGTAGCAAATGATTTATTCTTGTTAAAAGAGGTAGAAAATCTAAATTTGCTCCTAAGGCTGTAGAAGGCTTTTTACTTGGCTATGACCCAAACACAAGGGCATATAGAGTCTTCAATAAATCCACTGGATTAGTTGAGGTTTCTTGTGACATTGTGTTTGATGAGACTAATGGCTCCCAAGTGGAGCAAGTTGATCTTGATGAGCTAGATGATGAAGAGGCTCCGTGCGTCGCGCTAAGGAACATGTCCATTGGGGATGTGTGTCCTAAGGAATCCGAAGAGCCCACACAAAGACAAGATCAACCGTCATCTTCCATGCAAGGATCTCCACCAACTCAATATGAGGATATGGCTCAAGATGATGATGAAGATCAAGAGGATGAGCTACCTCAAGAGGAGGTCAATGATCAAGGGGGAGATCAAGTTAATAAGGACAAGGAAGATGAGCAAGAAATTCAGGGTCAAAGACCGCCACACCCAAGAGTCCATCAAGCGATTCAAAGAGATCACCCCGTGAACTCCATCCTCGACGATATTCATAAGGGGGTAACAACTAGATCTCGAGTCACACATTTTTATGAACATTACTCTTTTGTGCCTTCTATTGAGCCATACAGGGTGGAAGATACATTAAGAGATTCGGATTGGGTGTTGGCAATGAGGAACTCAACAACTTCACGAGGAATGAGGTATGACATTTAGTTCCACGTCCTAACCAAAATGTTGTAGGAACCAAGTGGGTATTCCGCAACAAGCAAGATGAGCATGGTGTGGTGACAAGGAACAAAGCCCGACTTGTGGCCAAGGGATATTCACAAGTAGAAGGTTTGGATTTTGGAGAAACCTATGCACCCGTAGCTAGGCTTGAGTCAATTCGTATATTACTTGCCTATGCTACTTACCATGGCTTCAAGCTTTATCAAATGGACGTGAAAAATGTCTTCCTCAATGGACCAATCAAGGAAGAGGTCTATGTTGAGCAACCTCCTGGCTTTGAAGATAGTGAGTACCCTAACCATGTCTATAAACTCTCAAAGGCGCTTTATGGGCTCAAGCAAGCACCAAGAGCATGGTATGAATGCCTAAGAGATTTCCTTATCACTAATGGTTTCAAAGTCGGTAAAGCTGATCCTACTCTCTTTACTAAAACAGTTGCAAATGATTTGTTTGTATGCCAAATTTATGTTTATGATATCATATCTGGGTCTACTAACAAATCTACTTGTGAAGAGTTTAGTAGGATCATGATTCAAAAATTTGAG
The DNA here is from genome assembly GCF_902167145.1 of Zea mays. Lineage (NCBI taxonomy): Eukaryota > Viridiplantae > Streptophyta > Magnoliopsida > Poales > Poaceae > Zea > Zea mays. The sequence goes on from NC_050101.1 coordinate 93,410,861, forward strand.
ATGTCTATGATGGGGGAGTTGAAGTATTTTCTAGGATTTAAGTCAAGCAACTCCAAGAAGGCACCTTCATCAGCCAAACCAAGTACATTCAAGACATACTTACCAAGTTTGGAATGAAGGATGCCAAGCCCATCAAGACACCCATGGGAACTAATGGGCATCTCGACCTCGACACGGGAGGTAAATCCGTAGATCAAAAGGTATACCGGTCATTGATAAGATCTTTACTCTATTTATGTGCATCTCGACCGGATATTATGCTTTCCGTATGCATGTGTGCAAGGTTCCAAGCCGATCCTAAGGAAGTTCACCTTAGAGCCGTGAAAAGAATCATGAGATATTTAGTTTATACTCCTAAGTTTGGACTTTGTACCCCAAGGGATCCACTTTTGATTTAATAGGTTATTCAGATGCTGATTGGGCAGGGTGTAAAATTGATAGGATGTCACACCCGGGTTTTAGGGGCACCAAGACCCGGGCGCGAACATAATCACCAGGTGTGCTGGGACCAAGTCTCACACATATGATGAATCATGGCACAGGATCGAATGTCACATCTTTACTACATAACAGGAGTTCTATACAAAATAAATAAATAATTACATTATAAGGAGACAGCGGTCCAGCAACCCAAAGTTGACTGGGAGACGACGGCCTAGATCTCTCACGAACTCATCGCAGCATCCTCCATGCGCCTCATCCTGCGGTACCTGTTCTTGACCTGTGGGGGGTGTGAGACAGCAAGAGTGAGCTCACATACGTTCATCGCTCAACAAGTTGTGGGGAATAATGTGCATGAACTCGCCAAAGGTGGGAGCTCACGTGAAGTGTAAGGCTTACCAAATAGGATGGTTAGAGCTGAGCATTGCTTTTAAAGTTGGTCAAAATTTTATTAGCAGTTACTAAGTATAAGTAAATACCAACCCAATTAAGTAGTAGAACAAAAGTAACATTATCACCTGCGATGCAATGCATATGACAAATTGAATTTAGTTCCATAAATTAATCATCAGAGAGTCCTGAGCTACTCATGACCGTGAGCTCGGCTAGTATACCAGTTTTACACTCTGCAGAGGTGGTACCCTTTACCCACAAGTCATGTTACCCATCTGCCAAGGGATCGCGACTTCCCATACACCTCTACCAAGGAGGTGAGGCAGGGTAACACTATGAGGCCTTTACAAAGTTCCACTAGCTTCAGGAAACCCGCTACAGTTTATAGGAAGCTCCAATGCAGGGTTCTTGCCTGACCGCCATCGCAGCAAAATCAACCAAGGACCTCCCTACACTGACCACTCCCCTACTGCCCTTGCCCCTTTTGGGTAAGGTAGTCCTCCACTAGCTTTCCTAATTAATCAGCCAAGGGCGTCCATAAACCCTTGTGGTGGCACGTGTTTCTCAAGTTAAGCTCTATGTTCCAATTAACATTAATGATCTTGACATGAACATAAATAGAATAACAAAATAACTGGAACATAGATATGATAAATAATTATCCCAAATCCATGTAAAGCAATAGCAAACTACCCAAGTGATTCAGGGGTAAACAAGGTAATGAGATAAACAATCTAGGGTAACCTATTGGGTCCCATCAAAATTAACCTATACAGATCATTATGATTAATTAGAACATGAGTGGGTAAAAAGAAGTGATCAAGGGCACAACTTGCCTGGGACTTGAGATTCTAGGTACCAGGATGATCTTCAGGTGACATGTGTCCTCACTGCTAAACGTAGCAATACAGACAAACAGTGTATAGGCAAAATTAACATCACACCAAACATAAGTACAAACTGAATAATAATATTCTACGCGTCGCTACGAGATCGTAGGTTCGAGAATCAATAAAATCGGAGTTGTGGTTAAAGAGATATGGTTTTCTGAAGTTATTTAGTACTTGACACAGGATAAATTAAGTAAACAATTTTAATATATATTTCATGTCTAATCAAAGTTACTAGGTGATAAAAAAATATTAAAACAAAATTAATGCCACTGGAATGTATTAAAAATAAGCTAAGATAAATTTTCTATGAATTATATAAGTTCTGGACTTATTTTTATACCTGAAAATTCATTTCTTAAATAAATTCCTAATTATATCTCTGTTTGGACTGCGCGCGCAAAAACAGTCAAATGCAGGGGCTTCTGCGCAAGAAATACTAGACTCAGGCTACAGTTATAGTGGACTGCGGGTTGATCTTTATAAAGTCCAGGGGCTCTTATGCATAAAGACTCGGCGAAGGGGTACACTAGGATCCGAGCCACAGGATTAGAAACCAAGGGCTAGGATTAGATCGGCCAAACACTGAACCAGTTGGTTTTCTAGGCCACCGGATTGAGGATCGACGGTCTAGATTTTAAAGTCACGCGATCGATTTTCATCCGCCCGATCGAGATCTAACAGCCGCGGGTGAATCGTTATCGCGCTTCTAATCTTCACCGTTCATTAGAAAATCAACGCCACACGCCATCACCCCCAACCCAGCCACCAGTAGGGCGGCGCTACACCCAACCGCGGTGGAGGGTTGGCCGGAGTTCAGCCATCAGGCGCACCAGTGCCCCAATTTACAAGCCCATACGCGCTACACGGTACTGAGATCAAGGCGAATTGGTCAAGGGCACACTTACCCATAGTTCGGACGCCGAGGTATTCCGACCACGGGTGGTGTGGATCTGCGGCGACCCTGGCCTGCCGGTGAGAAATTCCGCCCAACGCGCTTCTTCGCCGACTGGGATTCTTCCGCGCATCCATCCCGTAGGCACCGGCGAGCACCATGGGCCTTATTTCGTGCCCCGAACTGTGACTGGATCGAGGAATCGCGACGGCAACGTGAGTTCTCTCTCTCACCCCTCAGCTCACGCGATGCACTCGGCTTTGGCACAAACAGATGAGAGGAGGGGGTCGCGGCCGGTTTATAGGGGCGGGGAGAGCCCAGGCGTGCACGGGGCATAGATCCGCGGTTCCCGGTGGCGGATAAGGATTTAGTTGCAACTCCGAGCGGACAGGCGAGGGATGCGGAGGTTCGCTCCAATGGAGACGAAGCTGACACCGGGGCCCCATCCGTCCCTAACCAGGCATGGCGCGCTGAGCAGCTGAGAAGCGGTCCCACCAGCGCAGCCCGTGAGCGAGCGAGGGAAAGCGGCGAGGCCGTTGTGCGAGCGACGGACTTGGTCCACGCGCGGGATCCACGGCGTTCGCGCGGCTGTTGCGTTCGTCTCGGAGTAGAGGTAGGAGACAACCCTGTCGATTGGGGCCCATACGTCAATGAAACAGACGCAAGTGAAGCGGCTGGAGGGTGATTCCGACGAGCGAGCCCCGCATGGAAGTGTCCCAACAGAAAATGCAAAGGGGGAGTAGCAGATGGGCTGGCGCAGACAGGGGTGAGTTGGGCCAGATTGGAAATCAGCCCACGAGCGCTGGTGGTTCTTTTAATTTCCTTTCTTTTCCTTTTCTCTATTTCTTTTTCTTTTCAGTTTTAAATTCCAAATCCAAGGACCTAATTCCAATTTAAGTTTTCATGGCACATTTATCTTCACCTTAAATGTTCAGTTTGAACATAGTTTAAATTTTATAAGTTTTTTTGTTTTGTATTTTAGAATATTTCTCCCTTTCTTATTTTCAAATCCGAATTTAAATTTAAGGCTAAATCCCAATTTGGCCCCAAATTTCAAATCTGAGTTTTGGGTTTTCTTTTCAAATTTAGTGCACAATCAAAATCCAGTATGGATGCTAATATTTCAAATGTATTTATTTATTACCCACTTATAAAGGAATGATTACAAAACATTTATTGATTAAGTGTTCTTATTCATAAAAAATGAGCACAATAAAAAAATAAACTACATAATAATAGAATTATTAGCTCTCTCTATTCATATAGAATTTGGGTATTACATAGGAAGAGCACATCAGGGACTTGTCAGTTTCTGGGAAGATCCCTGGTGTCTTGGGCTTCAAAGAAACAAAACTCAGTGGCTCTTTCTACCGCCGAAGTCGAGTACATTGCCACAGGACATTGTTGTGCGCAATTACTTTGGATGAGGCAAACCCTTAGGGACTATGGCTACAAATTGAGCAAAGTCCCTCTCCTATGTGATAATGAGAGTGCAATCCGCATGACGGATAATCCCGTTGAACACAACCGCACTAAGCACATAGACATTCGATATCACTTTTTGAGGGATCACCAACAAAGGGGGGATATCGAGATCGCTTATGTTAGCACCAAAGAACAATTAGCTGATATCTTTACCAAACCACTAGATGAGAAAACCTTTACCAAACTTAGGAATGAGCTAAACATTCTTGATTCTCGGAATTTTGATTGAAACATTGCACACATAGCTCATTTATATACTTTTGATCATATCTCTTTTATGTCTACGACTAATGTGCTTTCAAGTGTATTTCTATGCTAAGTCGTAGATTGAAAGGGAAATGGAGTACTCGACGAAGACAAGGCTTCCACTCCACTCTACCGGTATTATTTACCCTTCGCCGTCACTCCACATCACTCCAAATTGGTATAATCCTTCACTCTTATTTTGTACCAATGGGGAGAAAGTAAAAAGGGCTCTCCAAGTCTCCGTTTTTGGCGATTAATGCCAAAGAGGGAGAAAGTTTTAAGCCCAAAGCAAAAGGACCACACCACCACCTAATTTTTAAATTGTGTTGTTTCGAAAATTTTTATTGGTATATTTCAAATTGGTATGTATCAAAACCCTCTTGAAAACTAAGAGGATAATTTCAATTCAGGGGGAGTTTTGTTTAAAGTCAAAGGAAAAACATTTGAAACATGGGGAGAAATTTCAAATCTTAAAAATGCTTCTTGCAATCTTATTCATATACCTTTGACTATTTGCAAAAGACTTTGAAAAGATTTTCCAAAAGAATTTGCAAAAACAAAACAAGTGGTGCAAATGTGGTCCAAAATGTTAAATATCAAATCAAACTTATATACTTAGAAATACTTTCATTTCAAAATAACTTATGCACATCTGTCAAAATGCAAGCTAGTTACATTTGTACACTTTATATTTGCTTTGGATTGTGTTGGCATCAATCACCAAAAAGGGGGAGATTGAAAGGAAAATAGTCTCAATATTTCCTATAGTCTCAATATTTCCTATAATCGATTTTGGTTGGTGAAAACCAGAAAAACTCGAAGGTGACGGGTTTGGTAAAATGTAATTTTAGCGTCCTCGCGGACCGTCCGGGGTGCACGACCAGACCGTCCACGACTGCTTTATCTGACACCTGACGACGCATTAAATGCTCTATAGCCATTGATATAGCTGTTACTGCTGACCATTGCGATTTTAGCCGTTGATCTGCAGGGGCGGACCGTCCGGACCAGGGGCGCGGACCGTTCGCGATCGGCAGAAAGGGAGCAATGGCTAGGAAGTGGTTGGGGGCTATAAATACAACCCCAACCACCTCCATTCACTTCACCCAAGCACTCCAATCTTTCACATTCAATACAAGAGCTAGCAATTCATTCCAAGACACAATCAAAGCGTCCAATCTCTCCAAGTTCCACAATTGAGACAAGTGATCATTAGTGATTAAGCGACTTGAGAGAGAGAGAGTGATTCGTGTGTTATTTGTCGCTCTTGTTGCTTGGCTTTTGCAATCGTGCTTTCTTCTCTTCCCATTCTTATTCTCAAGTGACTTGTAATCAAAGCAAGAGACACCAAGTGTGTAGTGGTCCTTGCGGGGTCTAAGTGACCCGTTTGATTAAGGAGAAAGCTCACTCAGTTTAAGTGACCGTTTGAGAGAGGGAAATGGTTGAAAGAGACCCGGTCTTTGTGACCACCTCAACAGGGACTAGGTTCTTTGGAACCGAACCTCGGTAAAACAAATCACCGTGTTCATCCGCTTTATTTCTTGGTTGATTTGTTTTCCCTCTCTTTCGGACTCGGATTTAATTATAACGCTAACCCCGACTTATAGTGTGTGCTTAAGTTTATAAATTTCAGATTCCGCCTATGCACCCCCCCTCTAGGCGACTTTCAGTATGAGTGTGGAATTGTACCCGCCCACGAGTACGGGTGTTGAAGCGGAGAGTTTTTAGTCTAACGGGGACTAGTCTAGGATGGCAAAACCCAGTGGGTCTTCACCCATTGCCATCTATAGATTTAATCTGTACTAGTGTGAATCATCTAGGCCCCTTAGTGATGTTTTAGTAATTAATGACAATTGTTTGTGGACTAACAATTCTTGGAGAAATAAGAATCCATGGTTGGACCACATAGAACAGAAAATCTTGGAGATTTATAAGCATTGGTTGTGGATCAAGTGAAGGCAAAGGTATAACATATGTTTTGTTTTTGCCGGTCTCCAGGAGTTTAGAGAAGTTATTTGACCGGATTAGTAGGCTAGATGGTCGTACTATTAAGAGGGGTCAATGATGTTTGTCTGTGTCAAACTTAGTGCCTCATAGAGCATCTAGTGGTTGCATTTGCTTGAGGACTAACAACGCTTCCAATTTCAAGAGTTAAAAATCTTTTCAAAAGTGTGTTTGAAAATTGCTAGTGCGGACCGTCCGCGATCCTCCAGTGGGGTTCGAAGTAGGTTTACTTCGGACTGGTCCTATTCAATTGTACTGCGGACCGTCCGGGCCTTGGGGCCAGACCATCCGTAGTCCTGACCAGAGAAGGGTGCTCTCGGGTCTCGGCACAGTCCCTTTATTATTGTGTGGACCGTCCGGCCTTGTAGGGTGGACTGTCCGCAGGTGCCAAATTGGTTTGGGCAGGGACTGTGTGGTTTTTGGGATTTGTACTACGGAATGTCCGGAGGATAAGACCGGACAATATTGACTCCTAGGTCACGGACTTTCCGGCCTTGTAGGGCGAACGGTCCGCATGTGTTAACTCCTCTTGGTCAGAGCTTTGGTGCTCCAAGTTGCCAGGTCGCGAACGGTCCGGCCAAGGTTGGCGGACTGTCTGGACCTCACTTTTCTGACAGCTCTGACAGTTTTCAAACGGGAAAAATAGACGTTATGTGTACGACGGACCGTCTGGCCTTAGGGCGCGGACCGTCCGCGTGTGTGTAGAATGTGTGTTGTTTGCACATAACGGTTGGATTTGAGTGGAGTGCTATAAATAGAAGGGGAGCTCGTGTGTGAGGGCTCTCTTGGCCATTCCTTGCACACATTGAGCTCATTTGTGATCCTCCCACTCATTCTCTCACACTCCTTGCTTGAGATTACATTCTAGTGAGAGATTGAGTGTTCCTAGTGCATTTGCATCCATTGGTGATTCTTGAGGCACTAGGTGGTACACCAAGCAAGCGTCATCGGCTTGTTACTCTTGGAGGTTACTGAGAGCACCTAAAGGGGGGGTGAATAGGTGATCCTGTAAAACTTTAAACTTAAGACACAAAAACTTGGTTAAGCGTTAGCACAATAATGCCAAGTGGCTAGAGAGGAGTCTCAACAAAACACAATAACCACAAGAGATCAATCACAGAGATGGCACAGTGGTTTATCCCGTGGTTCGGCCAAGACCAACGCTTGCCTACTCCACGCTGTGGCGTCCCAACGGACGAGGGTTGCAATCAACCCCTCTCAAGCGGTCCAAAGACCCACTTGAATACCACGGTGTTTTGCTTGCTTTACTATATCCCGTTTGCGAGGAATCTCCACACTTTGGAGCCTCTCGCCCTAACAATTAGATGATCACAAAGAAGCACGGAGTAAGGGAGGGGTAAGCAACACACTCAAGACAAGAAATCACAGCAACACCACTCACACAAGTCGCAACAAGAGCTCACAACACAACTCAATGAGTTCACAACTCAACTAGAGCTCTAATTGCTATCGCAAAGAATCAAAGGCGCGTAATTGATGTCTTAGTGCTTAGGAATGCTTAGAGAATGCTTGGTGTACTCCTCCATGCGCCTAGGGGTCCCTTTTATAGCCCCAAGGCAGCTAGGAGCCGTTGAGAGCAATCTGGGAAGGCAATTCTTGCCTTCTGTCGCCTGGTGCACCGGACAGTCCAGTGCACACCGGACACTGTCCGGTGCAGATTTCTTTCCTTAAATGGCAAAGCCGACCGTTGGCAGCCTGAGAGCCGTTGGCGCACCGGACAGTCCGGTGCCCCCTTCTAGCCGTTGGCTCGGCCACGTGTCCCGCGTAGATCGCGCGGCCGACCGTTGGCCCGGCCGACCGTTGGCTCACCGGACAGTCCGGTGCACACCGGACAGTCCGGTGAATTATAGTCGTACGTCGCCGACGATTTCCCGAGAGCGGCCAGTTCGCCCGAGCCAGCCTGGCGCACCGGACACTGTCCGGTGCACCCAGATCGAGCTGACTTATGGCAGAACAGAGCCATCTCATTTCCCATTCAACCTTTCCTGTTTCCAGCACTTAGACATAATACATTAGTCCATAAACAATGTACTAAGTCTAGAAACATACCTTTTGACATGATTTGCACTTTGTCCACCACATCGCAAAGATTAGCACAGAAGCACTTGCGTTGGCACTCAATCACCAAAATACTTAGAAATGGCCCAAGGCACGTTTCCCTTTCAATCTCCCCCTTTTTGGTGATTTATGCCAACACAACATAAAGCAACTAGAACAAGTGCAATATTAATGCAAATGAAAACTCAAATTTGTTTTGAATCAAATTTGGCATATATGGATCATTCTTTGCCACCACTTGGTTTGTTTTTGCAAATCAAACTCAATTTCCTATGTCTAAGTCAAACACACTTGTAGAGACATAAAGAGAGTCGTCCCAAGAGAAATTGATTCAAGATTTCAAAAACTCCCCCTTTTCTATAATCAACACTTCTCCCCACAAGAGGCCAACTTTTGACAAAAAGAGCCAATAAGAGTATTTTGACAAAACAAAAACTCTATTCTATTATTTTCAAAATTCTCAAGTGGTAGCTGATCCATTTATTGCTTTGGCCTTTATTTTCTCCCCCTTTGGCATCAAGCACCAAAACGGGATCAATTTTGGCCCTTTAACCCCATTACCTCACCAAAATCTTCAACTAAGAGTAAAAGGCAATAAGAGTACTAAGATGAACTTGGAATAAGTTACTCGTTCATCGGAGTGCAGTGGAAGTCTTGCATGGTCCAAGTCCACCTTTTCCCTTTCAATCCTCCTTCGAGACTAAATCAAGCAAACTCAAGCACATAGTTAGTCGCAAAGGTTCAAGTTGTAACATATCTCCCCCTAGATATGTGCATCACTTTGCAACGGACTTGTGAGGTCCGGGGAGTGCTTGTACAACTTGAGTACCATAATTAAGCAATAAAATGCATAAGGAACAAGATCAAATGCATAAACACATGTATGCTATAAATCAATCCAAGTTCCACGAATCTAAGACATTTAGCTCACTACGCAACTTGCAAAAGGTCTGCTCATCTAAAGGCTTGGTAAAGATATCGGCTAGCTGGTTCTCGGAGCTAACATGAAACACTTCGATATCTCCCTTTTGCTGGTGGTCTCTCAGAAAGTGATGCTGGATGTCTATGTGCTTTGTGCGGCTGTGTTCAACAGGATTATCCGCCATGCGGATAGCACTCTCATTATCACATAGGAGTGGGACTTTGCTCAGATTGTAGCCAAAGTCCCGGAGGGTTTGCCTCATCCAAAGTAGTTGCGCGCAACACTGTCCTGCGGCAACATACTCGGCCTCAGCGGTGGATAGGGCAACAGAAGTTTGTTTCTTAGAACTCCATGACACCAGGGACCTTCCTAAGAATTGGCACGTCCCCGATGTGCTCTTCCTATCGACCTTACATCCAGCATAGTCGGAGTCTGAATATCCAATCAAGTCAAAGGTAGACCCCTTTGGATACCAGATCCCGAAGCAAGGCGTAGCGACTAAATATCTAAGAATTTGCTTCATAGCCACTAAGTGACACTCCTTAGGATCGGATTGAAATCTAGCACACATGCATACGCTAAGCATAATATCCGGTCTACTAGCACATAAATAAAGTAAAGACCCTATCATAGACCGGTATGCTTTTTGATCAATGGACTTACCTCCTTTGTTGAGGTCGGTGTGTCCGTCGGTTCCCATTGGAGTCTTTGCGGGCTTGGCGTCCTTCATCCCAAACCGCTTGATCAAGTCTTGCGTGTACTTGGTTTGGGAGATGAAGGTTCCATCCTTGAGTTGCCTCACTTGGAACCCAAGGAAGTAGCTTAACTCACCCATCATCGACATCTCGAATTTCTGAGTCATCACCCTGCTAAACTCTTCACAAGACTTTTGGTTAGTAGAACCAAATATTATGTCATCGACATAAATTTGGCACACAAACAGATCACCATCACAAGTCTTAGTAAAAAGAGTTGGATCGGCTTTCCCAACCTTGAAAGCATTAGCAATTAAAAAGTCTCTAAGGCATTCATACCATGCTCTTGGGGCTTGCTTAAGTCCATAGAGCGCCTTAGAGAGCTTACACACGTAGTCGGGGTACCGTTCATCCTCGAAGCCAGGGGGTTGCTCCACGTACACCTCCTCCTTGATTGGCCCGTTGAGGAAAGCGCTCTTCACATCCATTTGGAACAACCTGAAAGAATGGTGAGCGGCATATGCTAGCAAAATACGAATTGACTCTAGCCTAGCCACAGGAGCAAAGGTCTCCTCAAAGTCCAAACCTGCGACTTGGGCATAACCTTTTGCCACAAGTCGAGCCTTGCTCCTCGTCACCACTCTGTGCTCGTCTTGTTTGTTGCGGAACACCCACTTGGTTCCCACAACATTTTGCTTAGGACGAGGCACCAGTGTCCAAACTTCATTTCTTTTGAAGTTGTTGAGCTCTTCCTGCATGGCCAACACCCAGTCCGGATCTAGCAAGGCCTCTTCTACCCTGAAAGGCTCGATAGAAGAGACAAAGGAGTAATGCTCACAAAAATTAACTAATTGAGACCGAGTAGTTACTCCCTTGCTAATGTCACCCAAAATCTGATTGACGGGATGATCTCTTTGAATCATCGCTCGAACTTGGGTTGGAGGTGCCGGTTGTGCTTCTTCCTCCGTTACATGATCATCTTGTGCTCCCCCTTGATCACACGCCTCCTGTTCATCATCTTGAGTTGGGGGTTGCACCATTGTTGAGGAAGAAGGTTGATCTTGCTCATCTTGTTCCTGTGGCCGCACATCTCCAATCGCCATGGTGCGCATTGCGGTCGTTGGAACTTCTTCTTCATCTACATCATCAAAATCAACAACTCGCTCTCTTGGAGAGCCATTAGTCTCATCAAATACAACGTCGCTAGAGACTTCAACCAACCCCGATGATTTGTTGAAGACTCTATACGCCTTTGTATTTGAGTCATAACCTAACAAAAACCCTTCTACGGCTTTGGGAGCAAATTTGGAATTCCTACCCTTCTTCACTAGAATGTAGCATTTACTCCCAAAAACTCGAAAATACGAAACATTGGGTTTGTTACCGGTTAGTAGCTCATACGACGTCTTCTTGAGGAGGCGGTGAAGGTAGACCCTGTTGATGGCGTGGCAAGCCGTGTTCACGGCTTCCGACCAAAATCACTCGGGGGTCTTGAACTCTCCAAGCATTGTCCTTGCCATATCAATGAGCGTCATGTTCTTCCTCTCTACCACACCATTTTGTTGTGGTGTGTAGGGAGCGAAGAACTCGTGCTTGATCCCTTCCTCCTCAAGGTACTCCTCCACTTGAAGGTTCTTGAACTCAGACCCATTGTCGCTCCTAATCTTCTTCACCTTGAGCTCAAACTCGTTTTGAGCTCTCCTTAGAAAGCGCTTGAGGATCCCTTGGGTTTCAGACTTATCCTGCAAAAAGAACACCCAAGTGAAGCGGGAAAAGTCGTCAACAATAACTAAACCATACTTACTTCCTCCTATGCTTAGATAGGCGACGGGTCCGAAGAGGTCCATATGTAGCAGCTCCAGGGGTCTTGATGTGGTCATCAAATTCTTGCTGTGATGTGCTCTTCCCACTTGTTTACCTACTTGACAAGCTGCACAAGGTCTATCTTTTTCGAATTGTACGTTAGTTAAACCTATCACGTGTTCTCCCTTTAGAAGCTTGTGAAGGTTTTTCATCCCCACATGTGCTAAGCGGCGATGCCACAGCCAGCCCATGCTAGTCTTAACAATTAAGCATGCATCTAGACTGGCCTCCTCTTTTGCAAAATCAACTAAGTAAAGTTTGTCGTCTAATACACCCTTAAAAGCTAGTGAACCATCACTTCTTCTAAAGACAGACACATCTACATTTGTGAATAAACAGTTATATCCCATTTTGCATAATTGACTAACGGATAGCAGATTATATCCAAGAGAGTCAACTAAAAACACATTAGAAATAGAGTGCTCATTTGATATTGCAATTTTGCCTAAGCCTTTCACCTTGCCTTGATTCCCATCACCGAATATGATTGAATCTTGGGGATCCTTGTTCTTGACATAGGAGGTGAACATCTTCTTCTCTCCAGTCATGTGGTTTGTGCATCTGCTGTCGATAATCCAGCTTGAACCCCCGGATGCATAAACCTGCAAGGCAAATTTAGGCTTGGGTCTTAGGTACCCAACTCATGTTGGGTCCTACAAGGTTAGCACAAATATCCTTAGGGACCCAAATGCAAGTTTTGTCTCCCTTGCATTTTGCCCCTAATTTTCTAGCAATTATCTTCATATCCTTTCTACAAATAGCAAAGGAAACATTTAAAACATGATATATTGTAGAGGGTTCATTAACTTTACTAGGAACATTAACAACATTTCTCCTAGGCCTATGAACAAAATATCTCCTAGATATATCTCTACCATGCATATAGGAAGAACTAGAAGCAAACATGGCATGAGAGTCATAAACATGTGAATCAAAAGCATCATAACTTCTATTTGCATTTCTAGCATGTCTCCTATCATGATACATAAAAGCATGGTTGTTTTTAGCACTACCAGCCATAGGGGCCTTCCCTTTCTCCTTGGCGGGGATGGGAGCCTTATGGCTTGTTAAGTTCTTGGCTTCCCTCTTGAAACCAAGTCCATCCTTAATTGAGGGGTGTCTACCAATCGTGTAGGCATCCCTTGCAAATTTTAACTTATCAAATTCGTTTTTGCTAGTCTTAAGTTGGGCACTAAGATTAGCCACTTCATCATTTAATTTAGAAATTGACACTAGGTGTTCACTACAAGCATCAATGTCAAAATCTTTACACCTCTTGCAAATCATAACATGTTCTACACAAGAGTTAGATTTACTAGCTATCTCTAACTTAGCATTCAAATCATCATTCATGCTCCTTAAGCTAGAAATTGTCTCATGGTAAGAAGATAGTTCACAAGAAAGCATTTCATTTCTTTTAACTTCTAAAGCATAAGATTTTTGTGCCTCTATAAATTTGTCATGCTCTTCATATAAAAGGTCCTCTTGTTTTTCTAAGAGTCTATCCTTTTCATTCAAGGCATCAATCAATTCATTAATCTTATCTACTTTAGTTCTATCCAATCCTTTGAACAAACTAGAGTAATCTATTTCTTCATCACTAGATTCATCATCACTAGATGAATCATAAGTAGTACTGTCTCGAGTACATACCTTCTTCTCCTTTGCCATGAGGCATGTGTGACGCTCGTTGGGGAAGAGGGATGACTTGTTGAAGGCGGTGGCGGCGAGTCCTTCATTTTCGGAGTCGGATGACGAACAATCCGAGTCCCACTCCTTTCCAAGGTGTGCCTCGCCCTTAGCTTTCTTGTATGCCTTCTTCTTCTCCCTCTTGCTCCCTTGTTCCTGGTCACTATCATTATCGGGACAATTAGCAATAAAATGACCAATCTTACCACATTTGAAGCATGAGCGCTTCCCCTTGGTCTTGGTCTTGCTTGACTGTCCCTTGCGACCCTTTAGCGCCCGTCTTGAAGCGCTTGATGATGAGGGCCATTTCTTCATCATTGAGCCCGGCCGCCTCAACTTGCGCCACCTTGCTAGGTAGCGCCTCCTTGCTCCTCGTTGCCTTGAGAGCAATGGGTTGAGGCTCATGGATTGGACCGTTCAACGCGTCGTCCACGTACCTCGCCTCCTTGATCATCATTCGCCCGCTTACGAATTTTCCAAGGACTTCTTCGGGCGACATCTTGGTGTACCTAGGATTTTCACGAATATTGTTCACCAAATGTGGATCAAGTACAGTAAAGGACCTTAGCATTAGGCGGACAACATCGTGATCCGTCCATCGCGTGCTTCCGTAGCCCCTTATTTTGTTGATAAGGGTCTTGAGCCGGTTGTATGTTTGGGTTGGCTCCTCGCCCCTTATCATTGCAAATCTTCCAAGCTCGCCCTCCACCAACTCCATTTTGGTGAGTAAGGTGACGTCGTTTCCCTCATGAGAGATCTTGAGGGTGTCCCAGATCTGCTTGGCATTGTCCAAGCCGCTCACCTTATGGTACTCGTCCCTGCACAAAGAGGCTAGCAACACAATAGTAGCTTGTGCATTTCTATGAATCTGTTCATTGATAAACATAGGACTATCCGAGCTATCAAATTTCATTCCACTTTCCACAATCTCCCATATGCTTGGATGGAGAGAGAACAGGTGACTACGCATTTTGTGGCTCCAAAATCCGTAGTCCTCTCTATCAAAGTGAGGAGGTTTGCCAAGTGGAATGGAGAGCAAATGAGCATTTGTACTTTGCGGAATACGAGAGTAGTCAAAAGAAAAGTTCGAATTAACCGGTTTCCTTCTCTCGTAGTCGTTGTCGTCGTTGTCCTTTTGGGAAGAAGTGGACTCATCGCTGTCGTCGTAGTAGACGATCTCCTTGATGCGTCTCGTCTTCTTCTTCTTCCCATCTTTGTGTCTGTGACCCGAGCCCGAGTCGGTAAGCTTATCATCCTTCGGCTCGTTGACGAAGGACTCCTTCTCCTTATCGTTGATCACGATTCCCTTCCCCTTAGGATCCATCTCTTCGGGCGATTAGTCCCTTCGTGAAGAGAACAACTCTGATACCAATTGAGAGCACCTAGAGGGGGGGTGAATAGGTGATCCTGTAAAACTTTAAACTTAAGCCACAAAAACTTGGTTAAGCGTTAGCACAATAATGCCAAGTGGCTAGAGAGGAGTCTCAACAAAACACAATAACCACAAGAGATCAATCACAGAGATGGCACAGTGGTTTATCCCGTGGTTCGGCCAAGACCAACGCTTGCCTACTCCACGTTGTGGCGTCCCAACGGACGAGGGTTGCAATCAACCCCTCTCAAGCGGTCCAAAGACCCACTTGAATACCACGGTGTTTTGCTTGCTTTACTATATCCCGTTTGCGAGGAATCTCCACACTTTGGAGCCTCTCGCCCTTACACTTAGATGATCACAAAGAAGCACGGAGTAAGGGAGGGGTAAGCAACACACTCAAGACAAGAAATCACAGCAACACCACTCACACAAGTCGCAACAAGAGCTCACAACACAACTCAATGAGTTCACAACTCAACTAGAGCTCTAATTGCTATCGCAAAGAATCAAAGGCGCGGAATTGATGTCTTAGTGCTTAGTAATGCTTAGAGAATGCTTGGTGTACTCCTCCATGCGCCTAGGGGTCCCTTTTATAGCCCCAAGGCAGCTAGGAGCCGTTGAGAGCAATCTGGGAAGGCAATTCTTGCCTTCTGTCGCCTGGCGCACCGGACAGTCCGGTGCACACCGGACACTGTTCGGTGCAGATTTCTTTCCTTAAATGGCGAAGCCGACCGTTGGCAGCCTGAGAGCCGTTGGCGCACCGGACAGTCCGGTGCCCCCTTCTAGCCGTTGGCTCGGCCACGTGTCCCGCGCAGATCGCGCGGCCGACCGTTGGCCCGGCCGACCGTTGGCTCACCGGACAGTCCGGTGCACACCGGACAGTCCGGTGAATTATAGCCGTACGTCGCCGACGATTTCCCGAGAGCGGCCAGTTCGCCCGAGCCAGCCTGGCGCACCGGACACTGTCCGGTGCACCCAGACCGAGCTGACTTATGGCAGAACAGAGCCATCTCATTTCCCATTGAACCTTTCCTGTTTCCAGCACTTAGACACAATACATTAGTCCATAAACAATGTACTAAGTCTAGAAACTGTCACACCCGGTTTTAGAAGGCAAACCGAATGCGAACCATGTACGTGCCAGGATCAGTTATTCACGTACACAGCAGTTACATAACATGGACATCATCACACAGTGCTCAAAATAGTATTAAAAGGGAATAATAGTTGATTACATCATACATCTGAGACGTCCATATAGTTCTTACAATAAATCAAAGTGCGGAAAAGAAACGTAGATAACTGCGGCCTTCACAGGCAGCCGACTGGGGGTTGCCGCTAACCCACTCCTAGAACTCGTCGTAGTCTTAGAACTCCTGGAAGTCTCCTTCCAAAGCTTCATCTTCGCCTGAGCAGTGGTTGCAATGCTGACAACCTGGGGATGGGGGGGGTTTGGTGTGTAGAGCAAGGGTGAGTACACATCAACATACTCAGCAAGTATCCTGTTTGGCTGTAGTGGACTAGCTTTATGTGGGGATAAGTCAAGCAGTTGCTTTTAGTTGGTCAGATTATTACTTACTAGTAGAAAGCCAAGTTTTAGCATTACCCAAGTTATTAACCCGATGTACCCTTTCCAAACGGAAAGAATACCACTTACCAGCACCATAGTCATAACCAAAACCATCGATTCTCATAGCCACCTGTACCACAATGTCTCTGATCAAGTACCACTAATCACTGGAGCTCCCTTGGCCGCTCATAACCGCGAGCACGGCTGATATATCAGTTTTCAAACACTCTGCAGAGGTTGTGCACTTTACCCACAAGCCGTGATTCCCTTTCTGCCCGGAGAGAGCTACTCCCCATTGACCACTACCTAGGTGGCCTAGCAGGGCATCACTACGTAGCCTTTACAAAGATTCTCCGGGGCTGTAGCCACCCGTTAGGTTTCCTAAATGTACCGCACTCCTCCCCAAGGGACAAATCAACCTTGGCAGAGCGAGCCGCATACACCGAGCCCCATTGACGGCACGACGGCTAAGTGAACTACATCCCGGATCCTCTAATTATTCAGCTAAGGGCACCCCATTCTACCCTCATGGTTGCACTGTTTTCCCGGGCGGTCATCCATAGAACAGGTCCTTACGGAGAGGCACTCGAGAAACCGCTCGAGCCCCCTTAAAGCCACAAGTACAACATCATAATAAGAGAAGGGAAAACAGCGTATCATAGATAATCTCATCATGTTCATTGATTAGAGTTGAGCAATAGCATAAAGCTAACTAATAATAATAATAATCCAACCCAGATAGGTAAACAAGGACATGGACAACAAAAGCTAGTCAATCCTTAGGTATAAATGTGTAATGCGGGAGGTGAATTAAATAATGAATAGGACAGAGATAGGTCAAAGGACACTTGCCTCCACCAACCGACTGCTGCTCAGGGGCTTCTCCTGCGAGTTCCTCGGGCTCTTCGACCGGATCGTTCTCTATGCGATTGCAAGCATACATACATTCATCCATTCAAATTGGGAAACAAACAGTACATCATACAAGGGAACAAATAAAGTGAATATGCATCAAGTATGACATTCGATATCGCATTCATTATGGTTAGAAAGAAACGGGAAAAGGTCACGCAGGGGTTAAAGCTTATGCACTAACGATTAGTTACAATTGGTTCTAACAAAAGAATTTAGTTATATGCACTAATGGGAACCTAGTCATTTTTAGTTGATCAATATTGAACTGGATAAACAATTGATTATATGAATCAACTAGCGTAACGGAATTCCAAATTAAATTTCCTGTTTCAATAACATGAACAATGATTAACCTGCCTAAAATAAAACACATACCAGTAATAAAAATAAAATGAAAATAAAATAAAAAAAAGAGGGGAGGGGCGGTTGAACCGGCCAGGGGGCGGTTGAACCGGCCTGGGGCAGGGGCGGCTGGGCAGGGCGCGGGCGCGGGGCAGGGGGGGCGGCCGAGCTGGGGCACGCAGGGGGCGGCCGGGCTGGGCGGCCGAGCTGGGGCACGCAGGGGGCGGCCGGGCTGGGCGGCCGAACCGGCGGGGGGGGGGGGGGCGGCCGAGCTGGGCGGGCGGGCGGCCGAACCGGCCAGGGGGCGGGGCAGGGCGCGCAGGGGCGGCGGCGGCCGAGCCGGCCAAGGGCGGCCGAGCTGGGCAGCGGGCGCGCAGGGGCGGCGGCGGCCGAGCCGGCCAAGGGCGGCCGAGCTGGGCAGCGGTTGGGCCGGGGAGGGGGAGGGAGGAGAGGAGGGGGAGAGGGAAGGGAGGAGAGGGGGAGGGGGACCTCACCGGGGACGGGGACGGGCGGCCGAACGGCGGGGCGGCCGAGCTGCAGGGGCGGCCGAGCTGCAGGGGGCAGCGGCTAGGGCAGGGGGGGCGGCGGCTGGGGTGGGGAAGAGAGAGAATGAGAGGGAGGGAGAGGGGTTTTGGAAAAAATAAAGGGAGGGGGGTGGCATGGGCCAACTGGGCCCAAAGGGGCGCGCGGGGGGCGGCTGGGCCGGCCAGGGCGCGGCCCACGGCGCGGGGGAGAGAAAAGGAAGAGGGAGAGAAAGAAAAAAGAAAAAGAAAAAAAAGGAAAGGTTTTTCTTCTTTTCGAAATCCGATCTTCTTAGATGAATGCACTTACATTCCTAAGCAATCAAAGAATGCATAGTTCGGCATGGTGCATCAAACAACATAAGGTAATTTAGGGTTTTTTCTTAACACGGGAATTCCAAGCCGAACCCCGCTAAAACTTTGGAAAAGGTCAAAGTTTAGCGAGGGAACGAGAAAAGAAAAGAGTAACGCCCGAATTTGGTGAGAGAAAAGAAGAAAAAATTCTACCCCCAAATTCAGGGCGTTACAAACCTATCCCCCTTAAAAGAATCTCGCCCTCGAGATTCAGGGCTGGCTAGCAAAGAGCTCTGGGTACTTAGCCATCAGATCATCTTCACGCTCCCAGGTTGCTTCTTCCTCTGGGTGGTGATTCCATCTGACTTTGCACATTCTGATGGTCTTCCTTCGGGTGACTCTGTCTGCAACCTCAAGGATTTGCACTGGCTTCTCAACGTAGGTCAAGTCCTCCTGGACTTCAAGACCTTCCACTGGCAACTGCTCTTCTGGCACACGCAAGCACTTCTTCAACTGAGACACATGAAAGACATCATGCACATCAGACAAATTTTCTGGTAGACTGAGCTGATAGGCCACTTCTCCACGTCTTGCAAGAATCTGATACGGACCAATGTAGCGGGGTGCTAACTTGCCTTTCACTCCGAATCTTCTGACTCCTCTGATCGGTGACACTTTCAGATAGACAAAGTCTCCGACTTCGAAACTCAGCTCTCTTCTTCTTGTGTCTGCATAGCTTCGCTGTCTTGATTGCGCTATCTTCAGATTCTCTCGGACCATCTTGATGTTCTCTTCGGCTTCCAGCAAAATGTCTGGCCCAAACACTTGCTTTTCTCCAGGCTGATCCCATTGCAACGGAGTTCTACAACTCCTTCCATAGAGCGCCTGAAATGGTGACATCTTCAAACTGGCCTGGTAACTGTTGTTATAGGAAAACTCTGCATAAGGCAATCTCTTGTCCCATCCGGACTGATCTTGCAACGCACAGGCTCTCAACATGTCTTCAAGAATTTGGTTGGTCCTTTCGGTCTGGCCATCTGTCTGCGGGTGATAAGCTGAACTGAAATTCAGATGCGTGCCCAAGGCTTCATGCAACTGCTGCCAGAAATGAGAGGTGAACTGCATTCCTCTGTCTGACACTATCTTCTTTGGCACACCATGAAGACAAACGATCCGAGACATATACAACTCTGCCAATACTGCACTGCTGTAGTTGGTCTTGACAGGTATGAAGTGGGCTGACTTGGTCAAGCGGTCCACTACTACCCAAATGGAATCGTAGCCGGCTCGAGTGCGAGGCAATCCGACTATGAAATCCATACCAATTTCATCCCATTTCCACTGAGGGATCTGCAACGGTTGCAACAATCCAGCAGGTCTCTGGTGCTCTGCCTTAATTCTTCGACAACTATCGCACATAGCCACATGCTCTGCGATTTCCCTTTTCATTCCGTACCACCAGAATTTCTTTTTCAGATCCTGATACATCTTCTCACTGCCAGGGTGAATCGAATAAGCTGTCTCATGAGCTTCCTTAAGAATCAACTCCCGAATGGACTGGACATTGGGAACACACAAGCGGTCTTTGAACCATATCACGCCTTCTGCATCTTCTCGAAAATCTTTGCCTCTGCCATCTAGAATCAGTCGCCGGATCTCACTGATCTTCTCATCATTCTTCTGCGCTTCTTTGATTTCGCGCTCTAAGGTAGGTTCCAACTCAACTGTGACTCCTCGCGAATTGTTCAGAAATCCGAGACTCAACCTGTCGAACTCCTTGGCCAACTCATAAGGCATCGGACGAGCGACCATCAGATTGACTTGACTCTTTCTGCTCAAAGCATCTGCCACTACGTTTGCTTTGCCTGGATGGTAATGAATCTCCAACTCATAGTCTTTGATCAACTCTAACCATCTTCGTTGCCTCATGTTCAACTCTGACTGAGTGAATATGTACTTCAGACTCTTGTGGTCTGTGTAAACATCGCATTTCTGTCCATACAGATAGTGCCTCCATGTCTTCAGTGCGTGAACCACTGCTGCCAACTCTAGATCATGGATTGGGTAATTCTTCTCATGAACCTTCAACTGTCGGGACGAGTAAGCCACAACTCTTCCCTCTTGCATCAACATGCATCCCAAACCTGTGTAACAAGCATCACAATACACAGAAAAGGGCTTGTGCACATCAGGCAAGACTAGGACAGGCGCTGTAGTCAACTTCTCTTTCAGCGCTTCAAAGGCCTCTTAGCATTTCTGGGTCCACTTGAACTCAACTTTGTTGCCTAGCAACGCTGTCATTGGTTTCGCAATCTTCGAAAACCCTTCAATGAATCGCCGATAATATCCGGCCATTCCAATGAAACTCTTGATTCCTCGAGCATCTGTTGGCGCTTTCCAGTTCAGAATGTCTGCCACTTTCTTCGGATCCACAGCCAAACCTTCTTTGTTGATTATATGACCCAAGAACAGAACTCACACTTGCTCAACTTTGCATACAACTGGTGCTCTTGCAATCTCTGCAATACCATCCTCAAATGATCTGCATGCTCTTCTTCGCTTTGAGAGTAAATCAGAATGTCATCAATGAATACCACCACAAACTTATCAAGGTAATCCATGAATACACTGTTCATCAAGTTCATAAAGAACGCTGGCGCATTGGTCAAACCAAAAGACATCACTGTGAACTCATACAAACCATACTTGGTAATAAATGCCGTCTTCGGAATGTCCGAAGGTCGGATCCTGAGCTGATGATAACCTGACCTCAGATCAACCTTGGAGAACACACTGGCTCCTCTCAACTGGTCGAACAGATCTTCTATTCTGGGCAAGGGATACTTGTTCTTGATCGTGACTTCATTCAAAGCTCGGTAATCGATACACATCCTTTTGGTGCCATCTTTCTTTTCTACGAACAAGACAGGGGCGGCCCAAGGCGAGGTGCTTGGCCGGATGTAACCTTTCTCTGACAGCTCATCAATCTGCTCCTTAAGCTCAACCAACTCTGGTCCAGATATTCTGTAAGCTCTCTTAGAGATAGGGGCGGTTCCAGGAAGAAGATCTATGGCAAACTCAACTTTCCGCTCTGGTGGCATACCCGGTAAGTCCTTTGGAAACACATCTGGGAACTCAGACACAACCTTGATACTCTCAATTGGGTCTGCTTCACTGCTATCAACGGCCATCTGATAACAACTTCCTTTCTTTGGCTCAGGCGGGACTAACTCTGTCACCACTTCCTCTCCTAGTGGAGACACCAACTTGATTGTCCTTTTATCACAGCTGATATCTGCCTGATACTTGTCTAGCCAATTCATCCCTAGGATGACATCTATTCCCTGAGTACCCATTACTATAAGGTTGGCGGGAAACGCTATCCCCCTTATTTCCACACTTATATTCAAACAAATGCTATCGGCTCGAATTCTACCACCGGCTGGGTCAATTTGAATGGGGGTTGACATGGTAGTAATTGGAAGATTATGTGCTTCTACCCATGATGCAGTAATGAAAGAATGCGTTGCTCCGGTATCAAATAACACTTCTGCAATATGGGAGTCGACTGGGAACATACCTACTATCATGTCGGGGGTCTCCTGAACTGCTTCCGCCTCCAAGTGGTTCAGTCTCCCATGATTGTAACGCAGCTGAGAGCGATTGCCTGCTCCAGGCTGAGACACGTTCTGCTTCGCTGGGGCATTGGGGCCTGACTGCTGCTGGGCTGCCTTCTTCGGACATTGCATCACCCAGTGGCCTTGCTCTCCACAGTGGAAACACGCCCTGTTTCCAACCTGAGCTGGTGCTGCCTGATTGTTCTGCTGGTTTGCTGGGGCAGGAAGACGAGGTGCTTGCTGATTCTGCCTCTGAAACTGACCTCCTGACTGATTGCTCTGACGGTTCTGATACTGATGCTGAGGATACTGCCTTTGGAACTGCTGATGCTGCTGAGGTGGACGCTGGTTCTGCCTGAACTGCTGAGGTTGATTGCCTGAGAAACGAGGACGACTGCTGCTTCCAGGCTGGGGTCCACTGATCTTGCGCTTACGATCCTCCATCTCCTTACGCTTTCTTTCTGTCATGATTGCTCTGTCAATCAGGTGCTGGAATGTCGGGAAGGTGTGATTCATCAGTTGGTACTGCAGAGGGTCAACCAAGCCTCTCAGGAAACGGTACTGTCGCTTGGCGTCGGTGTTGACATCTTCAGGAGCATAACGAGACAATTGCAGAAACCTGTCTCGATACTCACTGACAGACAACGACCCTTGCTTGAGAGCCAGGAACTCTTCCTTCTTCACTGTCATCAGACCTGCAGGAACATGGTACTGACGAAAACTACTTCTGAACTCTTCCCAAGTGATAGCGTCAGGGTGGGCATGGGTGGCGAGGTAAGACTCCCACCATGACTGGGCTGCTCCTCTCAACTGACGGGGACCATACAAGACTTTCTCCCTGTCATCGCACTGAGCGGTATACAACTCCCGCTCCACAGTGCGCAGCCAGTCTTCAGCATCCATGGGGTCAGAAGAATGAGCGAACGTTGGTGGATGACCTCTCATGAATTCAGCACGCTTGTCTCTGGGCATCTGAGGCATCTGAGGCTGAGGTGGGGCCTGCTGCTGTTGCTGCTGCTGCTGCTGCTGCTGCTGAATGGCGGCCAAAGTCTGACCGATGGCTTGAACTGCCTGAGTCTGCATCAGAAACATCTGCTCGATGGACATCGGGGGCGGGGGCGGCAGGTGCTGCTGCTGGGGCACCTCATCTTGTTGAGCGGCTCGCTCCTGCTGAGCACGCCTTCCTCCTCTGCGCCTGTTCTCTGACATCTGCAGAATGCAACCACACATCAGAACTGATCTGGCAAGTCTTGCAGCATAAGAAAAGAGTAGAGGATTCTTCAACAGCACTGAACAGATGAGCATCTTCACTGATCTCCAACACAGACCACACAGCTTCTCAGATAAAGAGGAAAGGGGAATAAAAGGTTTCCCAACTATATAACTAACTCAATTAACATAATAGGTAAACCAAAATGCAGGGGATACCCACACTCTGGTGACAATCATTACAAAGATCCAAACCAAACATAGTTCATCATGACAAACATAAATGCACAGGATATAGCAAACTACCCTGTCTAACTAAGACTAACTAAAACTGAGACTAACGCTAAGACTGAAGCTTCTATGTATATATATATTTCGTATTAATTACAAGATCCAACTCTGACGATCTATGGTTCTAGAGTTATCTTGGTCTTGCAGTCGGGATTGCCATAAGACTGGGATCCACGCCGAGGTGAACGGTACAGGTGCTGAGTCCTGACGGGAGCGAGGGAACCATCCTCCAGGTGACGACGTTCCGCGCGCTCAGCCCGCAGCAGGGCGATCTCAGCACGAGCCCTACTCAGCTCGTCCAATGCATGGTCCAGCTCCGTGTTTAGCACGGCGGCTAGGTTGACTGTGCTGCTCAACCTAGGATTGCCCTCACCGACGGGTGACACAATCACGCCTCCTGTGCTGCCAGATGAACGGCGGGGGTAATACCTCAGGTCAAGACCGTCAGCTACCCCACCGAAAACCGAGCAGTAGTGCGAAAGCGCACGCCGTGCAGCATCTTGCATGGCTGCCTCAGCTGAGTCCCGCTCAGAGATAGAATAGTGCTCTGAGCAGGCCTCCGCACCCTGGAGACTGTTCTCCGGGCGGCGCACCAAGCAAGTTGCCTCCCAGCGGTCCGGGTAGACCCCGCGACAGTGCTGGTAGACCACACAGCGATACTCGATGGACCAAGTATGCCGGTTAAGTGCCCGACGTAGCAGGGTATCGAGCGCATCGTGGAAGTGACACCCGCGAGCAGCGTCGCGAGTGATGGATCGAGCAAACCATCCTTCCAGCTCATGGTTAGCAGAGAAGTCAGTGTCATGGCTCGAGCTGTCGTCGCCATCTCCGTCGTCTGGATCTCCTCCAGCAGCTGCTCCAGGGGCTGGGGCGCCCTGTGGTGGTGCAGGGGGCGCCTCCAGGGGAAGCACAGGGGAGCAGCTCCTCACAGACTCTATCTCCTGGTGGAGCGAGAAGGAAGAGCCCTGCTGCTCCTGCTCCTGTCGTCGACGTTCCTGCTCCTCATGCAGGCGGTGGTGCAGTCTCTCCAAGTGGCTGGACTGTCCGGCCACGGGACGGCGAAGCGGACGCTCAGCAAGGCGGGAGGGTAAGAAGGGGATGACGGACTTACATGCAGTGTGTCTAAGTCGAGCCATCTATAAAAGACATCGCAAGCAAAAGGGTGAGAACAGAATTAATATGACCAGCAAATAATGAATCATAAGTAAATGAAGGATTAGAATAAAACATGATTTTCAGCAAGGTATAATATATAGTAGAACATAGGTTTGATCGGTATGACCAACTTTTGAAGGGATATCAAAGTCAAGGAAGGGACAGAGGTCTATAGTCCTTAGAACGACCATTCTACTCTAGGTTAGCGGTCCTACAGTCAGCACGGCTTTGATACCACTTATGTCACACCCGGTTTTAGAAGGCAAACCGAATGCGAACCATGTACGTGTCAGGATCAGTTATTCACGTACACAGCAGTTACATAACATGGACATCATCACACAGTGCTCAAAATAGTATTAAAAGGGAATAATAGTTGATTACATCATACGTCTGAGACGTCCATATAGTTCTTACAATAAATCAAAGTGCGGAAAAGAAACGTAGATAACTGTGGCCTTCACAGGCAACCGACTGGGGGTTGCCGCTAACCCACTCCTAGAACTCGTCGTAGTCTTGGAACTCCTGGAAGTCTCCTTCCAAAGCTTCATCTTCGCTTGAGCAGTGGTTGCAATGCTGACAACCTGGGGATGGGGGGGGGGGTTTGGTGTGTAGAGCAAGGGTGAGTACACATCAACATACTCAGCAAGTATCCTGTTTGGCTGTAGTGGACTAGCTTTATGTGGGGATAAGTCAAGCAGTTGCTTTTAGTTGGTCAGATTATTACTTACTAGTAGAAAGCCAAGTTTTAGCATTACCCAAGTTATTAACCCGATGTACCCTTTCCAAACGGAAAGAATACCACTTACCAGCACCATAGTCATAACCAAAACCATCGATTCTCATAGCCACCTGTACCACAATGTCTCTGATCAAGTACCACTAATCACTGGAGCTCCCTTGGCCGCTCATAACCGCGAGCACGACTGATATATCAGTTTTCAAACACTCTGCAGAGGTTGTGCACTTTACCCACAAGCCGTGATTCCCTTTCTGCCCGGAGAGAGCTACTCCCCATTGACCACTACCTAGGTGGCCTAGCAGGGCATCACTACGTAGCCTTTACAAAGATTCCCCGGGGCTGTAGCCACCCGTTAGGTTTCCTAAATGTACCGCACTCCTCCCCAAGGGACAAATCAACCTTGGCAGAGCGAGCCGCATACACCGAGCCCCATTGACGGCACGACGGCTAAGTGAACTACATCCCGGATCCTCTAATTATTCAGCTAAGGGCACCCCATTCTACCCTCATGGTTGCACTGTTTTCCCGGGCGGTCATCCATAGAACAGGTCCTTACGGAGAGGCACTCGAGAAACCGCTCGAGCCCCCTTAAAGCCACAAGTACAACATCATAATAAGAGAAGGGAAAATAGCGTATCATAGATAATCTCATCATGTTCATTGATTAGAGTTGAGCAATAGCATAAAGCTAACTAATAATAATAATAATCCAACCCAGATAGGTAAACAAGGACATGGACAACAAAAGCTAGTCAATCCTTAGGTATAAATGTGTAATGCGGGAGGTGAATTAAATAATGAATAGGACAGAGATAGGTCAAAGGACACTTGCCTCCACCAACCGACTGCTGCTCAGGGGCTTCTCCTGCGAGTTCCTCGGGCTCTTCGACCGGATCGTTCTCTATGCGATTGCAAGCATACATACATTCATCCATTCAAATTGGGAAACAAACAGTACATCATACAAGGGAACAAATAAAGTGAATATGCATCAAGTATGACATTCGATATCGCATTCATTATGGTTAGAAAGAAACGGGAAAAGGTCTCGCAGGGGTTAAAGCTTATGCACTAACGATTAGTTACAATTGGTTCTAACAAAAGAATTTAGTTATATGCACTAATGGGAACCTAGTCATTTTTAGTTGATCAATATTGAACTGGATAAACAATTGATTATATGAATCAACTAGCGTAACGGAATTCCAAATTAAATTTCCTGTTTCAATAACATGAACAATGATTAACCTGCCTAAAATAAAACACATACCAGTAATAAAAATAAAATGAAAATAAAATAAAAAAAAAGAGGGGAGGGGGCGGTTGAACCGGCCAGGGGGCGGTTGAACCGGCCTGGGGCAGGGGCGGCTGGGCAGGGCGCGGGCGCGGGGCAGGGGGGCGGCCGAGCTGGGGCGCGCAGGGGGCGGCCAGGCTGGGCGGCCGAACCGGCGGGGGGGGGCGGCCGAGCTGGGCGGGCGGGCGGCCGAACCAGCCAGGGGGCGGGGCAGGGCGCGCAGGGGCGGCGGCGGCCGAGCCGGCCAAGGGCGGCCGAGCTGGGCAGCGGGCGCGCAGGGGCGGCGGCGGCCGAGCTGGGCAGCGGTTGGGCCGGGGAGGGGGAGGGAGGAGAG